>NC_133779.1:47096764-47393127 GCF_003597395.2 Chelonoidis abingdonii
ACCATGGACGCACAATGCCGAATTACTGTGCCTAGTGTGGCCGCATGAAATCGAATTTATAATATCAGTTTTATAAAACCGATTTTAGCTAATTCGATATTATCCCGTAGTGTAGACGTGGCCTCAGCCCGATTTAGGGCCAATATTCTGAGCACGTGCTCACATTCCTGGCAACCCCCATTCCTGGGGAAAACTCTTCCCTAGCCCTGACCCTGCATCAGAGTAGCACCTAGAAGTTCCCACTGGGATCACTGCCCTAGGAAGGGCACATACGGTCTCTGACACCGAAGACTTTTACAGTCCAGACAGAATTCTTACACCCAGGCACAGAAGTGACAGGCCCAGGGCCACAGGTGGAGTATGTAGCAGAGATGGGACTTGAACCGAGATCTCCCAAGTCCGGGACTGGGGCCAAGCCCTGGCTGGGATGATTTTGTTGGGGATTGGTCCTGCTTTGAGCAGGAGGTTGGACTAGATGCCTCCTGAGGGCACTTCCAACCCTGATATTCTATGATCAGCTTCCTTCTGTTGCTAGCATAACCCACTGCTGAGTGTGTGTTCGGGCCCCGGTCCCTGCTTGGCCCGATCCACAGAGAATGAGGCTGTTACAGCCCCTTATGGCTTTGGCTGTTCTCCAGCTCGAGCTGAAATTGCTCAGTCATTTAGCTCTGGAGGGCCCTGGTTCAGTCCCCACTGCATCAGCCGAGACAAAAGCTGCCACGTAAGTGGGGGCTTGCCCGCAATTCACTCCATCCCTTGAGGATGCTGCTTTATTCACCTCCACTTAGGCCAGTCCTGCCCCTCACTGACCTCGTGCAGGGCTTGCAAACTCTGGGCGCACCTGATCAAGCTGGCGCAGGTACGTCCGCTCGACCCGGAATGACACCTTCCCGCCGCAGCGTGGGCTGTGAAACCGACCCCGGTGGCAGTGAAAGAAGCGAGCGCTTTCCCAGTGCTCTGAACAAGCTCCTAGATATTTCCACAGGTGGTGTTCCTCCGAAGGGAGTCGCCTGGGCCAGGAGCATTTATAATCTCCAAGAGGCTTTTACTGGGATGGCTGGAGGCTGTCAGTTGTCTGGCAAATGTCCCCTTCTCCTGGATCATTCCCACCCAGCCCCACTCCAGCCTATTATGTTCCCAGTGGGCTGGGCCCAACACCACCAGGTTTAGGAGACCCTCATCGGGGACAGGGCAGCACCCAGACAGAGGGTTTAGCAATCCACCTGCCATTGCTCTATACTGGAGAAGTCAGGGCCCGCAGAACGGTGCACGTCACCCCTAGCACAAGCCATCGCTGTCCGAACTCTCCTAAGAGAGCAGAAAATGCTTCCTCTGGTCTCATGTATTCACCCCTTCTCCATCTGTCTGTTGATTTATTTTCCTTTCCCTTCTCTGCGCTGCTTGCCAGCTGACAAAAAAGAGAGTGAATTTGTACATACAGCAAAGAAGAACCTTCCTCTTTTACCTATCCATCAGTGTCTTCATACGTATCTAATTGTCCATCTACCCTGTCTTTGCACCTGCTTCCTTGATTTCTAGTTAAAGAAGAAAGAACAAATATGAATTAGTGGATGGATCAGAAAATATCCTTCTTAGCAATGTGTCTAGCTATCACCAGACACAATCATCCATCCATCCTCGTGTGTACCCATCTATCTACCTGTGTATCTCCATACATAGTCATCTATCCATCTGTCCCTCTAGTTACCCTCTCTCCTCTCTCCCTCCCTACTCTCTGTTTAAGACGCAAGACGGAATTTGAGCTGTTGTGAATCTCAGGGGCCTATCAAGAACCCAAGTGCATTTTCCCAGGCTTCCCGACTTTGCTGTGCCAAAATCTCGTGCCATAAGGAAAAACCGCACCATAATTCCTGTAGGCTCCAGTGGCTGCTTCTTACCCCACCGACACCCCTGGCACCGGGCGGCGTCTCTCCTCAGCACAGCACCAGGACTGGGTTTCTGCAGCATCAGTTTTCATCCCAGCACTCGACAGGACGAGGAGCTAAATGAGTAGCCCTGTGCAGAAATGGGAGCATCTCAGCAATCAAGAGCTCAGCCGTCCTGGGACAGCAGATCCCGCTGGGTTGAGAAAGGAGCCAGGATTGCCCCAGGCAACATGGGTCAGAGCTCACTGCTGTGGATCAGGATGCCTGGGCTCTGCTCCTAGCTCTGCACCGACTCCCTAGGTGACCTCTCAGCCCCTCTCCATGCCTCGGTTTCCCTACCCATAAATCTGGAGTGGCAAGGGAAAGGGGGAGTGCTACAATAATGACCCACCTCTGCTAAGTTCTTGGAGACGTAGGACTGAACAGATGCTTTATAAGTGCTACTGCTACTGCTATTCCTTGCGATTTGCAAAAGCACCTCATGATTTTGGGGTGCCCAGTTTCCCAAGCCCTAAAAGGGG
This sequence comes from Chelonoidis abingdonii, assembly GCF_003597395.2. Lineage (NCBI taxonomy): Eukaryota > Metazoa > Chordata > Testudines > Testudinidae > Chelonoidis > Chelonoidis abingdonii. The sequence continues at coordinate 47,099,172 of NC_133779.1, forward strand.
TGACAAAGACTCCACAGCTGGGGCATCCATACATCGCCTTGACCCTGCTGCCGCACTCACTTGGGAAGAGCAAAGGCCCTGGTTCTAATCAGGAGCCGGGCCCTGGGCCAGAGCCCCCAGCCACTGCTGCGAGGGTGAGGCAGCTCCTAGTGACAGCTCCTAGGGCCAGAGCCTGGCTTCTCGGGGTGTGTGGGGGAGGTGGGGGGTTCGTGTTTGAGTTTTTCTGAATGCACCTGAACACTCACAGGGCTGACGAGCTGGGGGAGGCTCAGCTGCTGTTTGGTGGGTGGGTAATTGGCCTGGCTAATGGATCCAGGAGGACTCAGGCTTGCTTACCCCTAACCTGAGAGGTAAGCTTCAAGGGATCTGAATCCAGCATTGGGAGCTCTCAGGACAAGGGGAGCCCTTTCTCCATAAGGGAGGTCGGAGAGTGGGCTAGTGGCAGAGCCAGGGGTAGAACCCAGGCGTCCTGGCCCCCAAAGCCCTGCCCCAACCACTTAATCAAACTGCCTGGCCTGCCAGAGCTGGGAATAGAACCCAGGAGTCCTGACGCCCCATTCCTTGCTTTAAAAGCTTTCCGTAGGTCTTCCCTGCAGGGTTAACCCAGGCTCTTGCAGGGGTGTTCCCCTAACCCTTCCTCTAGGCCATGCAATCTCCCTGCCCCGCAGTGTTCCCAGAAGGACAGACAAGTTCTCCTACAAGGGAAATAAAATCAGAGCCCAGCTCAGCAAACCACAGGATGTGCCCCTAGAAGTGCTAGCAACACACATGGGGGAAATGCAGAATCAGTGAGGACACAGTAACTCGGCTGCAGGGTTTTGCAGGGTGGCTGCAATCCAGGTGCTAATCACCCAGGCAAACTCTGCAGTAAAGACAAACCCTCTCAGAGCTAGGGACAGAACCCTGGTGTCTGGATACCCAGCTCCCTGCTGTAACCACTACACCACATTCCCCTTTCAGAGCTGGGGACAGAACCCAAGTACTCGGCTCCAACCACTAGGCCAACACTACCACTCAGAAAATAGGGTTCAAGCACACCCTTAAAACTCAGAAACCAGAAGGAAAAAAATATACCAGATGTGAATTCGGTAGGGCTCTAGTCATGAAGAAAGAGAGGTGCTAAAATCAAGGGAGAGGTAAGAAAGGTTCCATTTAGACAGAGGAAACCTGAATCTGTAAGCTCTTTGGGGCAGGGCCTGACTTTTTATCTTGGGTTTGTACAGCACCTGGCTCGGGGGGTCCTGGTCCAGGACAGAGGCTGCTGGGCAAAACCTCAATATAAATAAGTAATGCAGGGAAGCATTTAAGCATGTGATTAACTTTAGGCCCATTGGGTCATTTGCACTAATGAACTAAAATCAATGACATCTGCACCCACTTTACGACTCCTTTGCTCTGTCATAGGGGTGTAAAGACGTAGTCTAGAGGCGAACCAGATCCATTGACTCCAGTGGGTCTGAAGTACAATCTTATCGTTAAATGCCTGCGGTATAGTGACGCTGTGCGTGGATCCCAGGGCGCTAGGCTCCGTACAAACGCACAGCAAATGAAAAGTCTCCACCCCCCAAGAGCTTGAGTGCTTCCCCAGACTGGAGCCTAGGTCACAAGTCAGGCCTCACTACCTCAATGTCTGCACCCTGCATTCCACACCAGCCTCGATTAATTCAGCGTCAAGCGACAAGCTCCAAACCACAGGATTAAACATGGGACTTAAGTCTGAGCATGAAGATGGTTTTCATTAGCCCCCCTCATCTCCGCTCAGCCAAAGCCTTGGGTTATGAGAAACCCAATTAGACTTGTACAGGCTGTCAGGGCCAGATTCTGGTCTCCACTCGTGTAAAACCGTTCAGTCAGTCTGGATTTACCCTGGTGTAACTGAGCTCAGAAGCTGGCCGTTACCGTATATTCAAAAAAGCACAAACCCTACGGATATTAACTGGCACACACTGAGCATTCTTCTAAATACAGCAATTCATTTCTTCTGCTGGCTAGTATTTTGCAAGTCTAGCACCTTCCACCCAAGCAGCTCCATATTAATTGGCTGAGCCTCCTGACTCACTTGGATTATCAACCCAGTTCCACAGAGAGGCAAACTGAGTCAGCAGCAGCCCTGAAGAACCCAGGCGTCCTGGCTCCCAAGGCATCTGCCCTCGCCATTAGATTGCACTCCGTTCCTTTCATTTACTTAAAGTGATATGTTTTCCATGCCTTGTGATGCTGATTTCCAGAACAAAGGATAGGGAGAGAGAGGATAGAATACATGTTGCTCCTGCTCAGAACGGCTGTTGTGCCTCAAACAAAGCCACGCCCCAGCTACATTAAATTGGTGTGTGGCTTGCTTTCCAGCATGAGCTCACTCATATATTTGTCACTATGGTTTAATTGCAGGAAAACATCGTTTTCAGGACAGTCCATAACTGAAGAGACAGCCAGGAAGTGAGTATGTGTGAGACAGAGATCAACATTTGTCAAATGTACTTGTTGGAATGGACTATGCGCGATACATCTAGGTAGGAAACACCTGTGGAGCTGGATGTTCTATGTACACCTAGGTAGAAGGCAACTTAGGAGCTGGATGTTCTAGATACATCTAGGCACAATGCACCCATGGTGCTGGATGTTCTAGGTACATCTAGGTATAAGACACCCATGGAGCTGGATGTTCTAGGTACATCTATGTGTAAGGCACCAGTGGAACGGATGTTCTAGGTATTATTAATAGGTAGCAGGTTTAAAACAAACACAAGAAAGTATTTTTTCATGCAGTGCACTGTAAACCTCTGGAACTCCTTGTCGGAGTGTTTTGTTGTCACGGAGTGTGGGGGAGTCCGGCCCTGCACCCCTCTTCCTGGGACTCACAGTGACTCTCAGCCAGCCAGTTATTGGATAACAGGAATGCAGGTTACAGCAGAGCTTGTGGGCACAGCCAGGACCCCTCAATCAAGCCCCCCTGGGGTCCTAGAACCTTAGCCCCCTGAATTCCAACCACGCAGCCCAAAACCGAAACTAAACTACTTTTCCTCCAGCCGGCCCCTTCCTTTGTCCCGCTTCCCTGGCAAAGGTGCTGACTCCCTCCCCCATTACCTGGCTCAGGTTACAGGCTTAAATCCTGTCCCTCACCTAAAGACATCCCCTGATCTCCCATGCAGACAGCCCCTACTCCATCACATTTGTGAAGGCCAATACTATAACGAGGTTCAAAAGGGAGCTAGATAGATTCGTGGAAGCTGGGTCCATCAATGGCTATTTGCCAGGATGGGCAGGAATGATGTCCCTAGTCTCTGTTTCCCAGAAACTGGGATTGGGTGACAGGGCATGGGTCACCTAATGATAACCTGTCTGTTCATTCCCTTTGGGACACCAGCCATTGGCCACTGTCAGAGGACAGGATACTGGGCTTGATGGACCTTTGGTCTGACCCAGTGTGGCCATTCTTATGTTCTTATGTACATCCAGGAAAAGGCACCCGTTGAGCTTCTGAAAATATCAGGTGTGTCCAGGATGAACATGTCTACTGGGATATTGAACATTGCAGGTGCCAAGGAGCACACATCTGCCCTTCTGCTGGGTGTCACAGGCACGTCCTAATATGGCTTTGACGGTACGTTAACTGTGTGCTGCCGAAGAAGAACCAGGAGAGAAGGAGTTAAGCAAAGAAGACCCCAGTTTTTTTCTGAAGTGTCTGGCAGACTCTTAATGGGACCAAGTTGAAAGGGTTTTAAAACGTATGGCAGTTCTGTGTCTTGGGGCTGCCATTTTTCTGTTTAGTTGTTTCTCGCAGAGAGATGATTTTTCAAGGGGCTACCAGAGTGCGGGGTAATCAAAGGGATCTGCTGCCTAGTGAGGGTGTTCCATACGCACACGCAGAGGGTCTGGAAATCAGGACTCCTGGGTTCTGTCCCTGGATGTGGCCTAGAGATGAGATGAGAGAGGGGGTTAGGAGATGTAGATTCTACTCCGAGCTCTTAGCAGGAGTGTGGGCTAGTGGATAGAGCAACTGAGAGTCTCTTGGGTTCTATTCTCAGCTCTCAGTCAACGGAGCTATGCTGATTGGCAGCACTTGGGAATCTAGGCTGCTGGGTCCAACGCAACCCTGTTGTAATTTTAATGTGGACCATCCAGTGTGGTTGTGCTGCTGTTCTTTGCTTAATGCTTTCAGTTACCCGCAGCCTCGTGTTTACAGGGTTGCATGTTTTATGGCCCTCAGATAAACACGTGTTAGGTAGGAGGAAACAGAGATTTCCTGACCCATGCAGCTGGATTTACAGTCGCTTCCTCCTGCCCACATTCACAGTTCCATTCCCATCCCACTGTCCCCTGCCTAGCGGCGAGTTCTCTTCTCTAGTGCCACAAGCGAATCTTGGCAGCTCTCAGCCGGGCTGTGAAACCAAAGCCCCGAGAACACTTTCCCAGTCAGAACGAAATCAAAATGTTTTGACATTTCCAGCAAAACAGTATTTTCAGGGGGGCATTTTGGGTCAATTGAAATATCCCCTTTTGATTCAGTTGCAATGTTTGTCCCAATTTTGACAGCTTTGATTTTATAATATCAAATAAAATAAATTTCACAATGCTCCATTCCAACAAGTTCGCTTCATTTCCTTTTCTCCCCCTAAACCTCAATTTCACTGAAATTGACATGTTTTGATTTTCTACAAAATGGTATTCACCAATGGAAAATATCTTTTGTCCAAAATGTTTTTGACCAGTTCTACATACGCCTCTAAGGCTAATTCCTTTCTACCTTCCTAAATTCCCCGAGAATTGGAAATGATTCTCTAGTTTAATACTCCGTCCCGCAAGAACTGTTGTGTAACATCCCTGAGTATAAACACCAGGAAGGAAAGATGCATTACGCTGGCTCCTATCAGTCATAAATGCAGCCTGTCGCCTATAAACTGTCGGCTCATTCTTGATGAAAGGCCCTGCATACGAATCCATGTTAATTATATTTGATGTTCCTTTACAGTATTGTTTTTTAGGAAAATCAGACATCACACCCTTCAGCCAAAAACAACTGGACGAGAAGCTGCACAATTTTTTTTTCTTTTCTTGTAACACGAGGGAGAAAAGAAACCAAATTCTTGCCAAATTCCACCCCCTCCGAGAAGCACAGTTGGAATGAATGGGAGAGTGTAGAATTTTTGGAGCCAGAGGAAATAATAAGAAACAAAAGTATCATCTGGAATTGTTGGCAGGAAAATCTGAAGAGTCATCTTAATGTGTCAGGCGATGGATCCATATGTTAATAATAACAACCCTGCTCGCCCTGCCCCGGGAGGAAAGTAACACAGAGGAGCCCCTGTCATGGACCAAGACCCCATAGTGTGAGGGGCTGCACAAACACACAATAAAGAAATGGGCCATACCCCAAAAGCACTTGCAATCTGTCTCTTTTCTTATCTAGCCTGATCGACTTTAGCAATAATAAATATGAGACAGATTCTATTGCATGAACTTCCAGTTTCCTTTTTAGTTCTCGAGGCGTCAGGTGGGGACCTTGAAAAGGACAGAGATTCATATCAGAAGTGAATCATGCGTGCCGCTATAATGACATCTTATCTTTTGTGTGTATCTGTGTGTGGCATCTATTATTTTAGTATCTGGCTGTCTCAGTCTTTAATGGATTTATTCTTCTGACACCCCTGTGAAGCAGACAGTGCCATTATCCCCATTGTACGGGTGGGGAAACTGAGGCACACATCTTCTAAGTGGCTCTTATGCCCACTTTATGGATTTGAGGAGGTATTAAACCCTGCTTTGGCTAGCTGGCCTATCCAGACAGTGAGCAATTTGGGACAGGGGCTGTCTTTTGCTCTGTGTCTGTCTAGTCCCGGGTGCCCGATCTCAGTTGGTGCCCTGTAGCTGCTGCCATAGATTACTCCTAAACAAGAGAAGGAGCTTTGTTTTCTGAGGTGGGTCTGACATGCCTGGCCCAGCGCCATAGAAGTGAGTGATGCCAGCCAGCTGGCAGTCGGCATGTAATGTCCCCTGCTGCAGGCTTTCCCTGGCGCTCTCAGCCTCCTGCGTGGCTCCAACTCTCCAGAAACAAGCCAGCCAGGTGCCAGCAGAGCTGCTGTTTATCGCACAGACAGGGAGGGAGTTTGGAAGCTAGAGGCGAGCTTCCTCTGGGTGAGGGACAGGAAAAGAACCGGAGCAAGCAGGGAAACACACTCCTCCTTGTGGCCAGGGGGCAGGGGCGCTCCCCTCCCCTCCCCCCCTCCACTTTGCAGATGCACTAGGTACACCATAACCACAACACCATAACACACACAACAGCCCACAACCCCCAGGCAGACCCTTGCGTGCCCCCCTCCCAGATAAACCCCCACACACGGGAAGGAAGGACCTCACCGTGCTAACAGAATCACACCGGGACAAACCTCAGACCCAACACTCTCACCCATCAGACACACTCCCAACAGACGCCCTACGGAGAAAGAGTCCAGCCAAGCACCCGCCAACAGGCACATGCACACATGCTCCCAGCCACTGGTAGAGCAAGGGGCACGTTTCCTGCATTGGAGTCCAACCCGGAGGGCTCTTGGCCAAAGAAAGACAGGAAGAGTCGTCCTTAGTCGAGCGGAGAGAGGGGCGCATGGCCGGGGAAGAGCCAGGGGGGAAGCAGACGCCCACACCAGACACATTGCAACACACCCCATCACACGATGCCATTTCACACGTCACACACCCACCAGAGACATTACACAACCACCACACACACATCACACAACACCCTGACGTCATACAACACCCTTACACTGTCACACACACACACCAGAGACATCACACAACACCCTGACATCACATAATGCCCTGACACACATCACACACTCACCAGAGACACCACACAACCACCACACACATCACATCACACAACACTCTTACACATGTCACACAACCACCAGAGACATCACAAAACCACACACATCACACACACAGACACCACCCTTAAATACGTCACATATCCACCAAAAACATCACACAACACCCTGACATCACACAACCACCACATGCATCACACAACACCCTTACATGTCACACACCCATCAGAGACACCACACACATACTCATCCCAAAACATCAGTTACACCAAAACCAAACATCACACATACACCAAACATATCCCATAATCCTCCTGACACACACACACACACACACCACCAAGTTCATCACACATCACCCTGACATGCACACACCAAACACACCATCTCAGGGGGCTGAGGGGAGCAGGCAGGTACTGGTCCAGACCCCCACTAAATTAGCATTCTTGAAATGATGGACTCTACCATCCCACCCCCAAGCACATGGGAATCAGATCTCTCCTAGCAGTGGGCCAGCACTTGTGGAACTCACTGCCTAAGGAAACAAGAACCACCATGAGCCTCACTCAGCAACTTCAGGGTGAGACATGAAAATTGCATGGAGACATTATGCTTCCCCATGGCAAAGGCAGCTAAACTCCATCAGGGACAGCGATCAATGGCCCTTATCAGTATATTGGAGAGGACACGCAAGGTGCCCCAAAACAATGAAAAGGGTAGGCTGAATGCAGGATAGATAGATGAGGTGACAAAGCAATCACTCCATAGCTGACAGTCCAGGATACCGCTACACTGCAAAACAAGAAAACCGTGCAGCCAAGAGTCTCAGAACCTGGGCCAAATGGCTCAGGTCCGCACCGCGGAGCTAAAATTAGGAGCGTAGATGTCGTGCTTGGGCTCTGACTGCTGGCGAGCGGGGAGGATCGCAGTGCCCAGCCTCAGCGGGAATGTCTACGCTGCTATTTGTAGCCCGGTCATGTGAGCCCGAGTCAGCTGACCTGGGCTCTGATACTCTTTGCTGCAGGGCGGGTTTTGCAGTGTAGACATACCCTCAGTCCTCATCCTCAAAGGAAAACTGCACAAGAGGTGCCCGGAGGCTCAAATTCATAACTACTGGAGACTAAAACCCAGGATGGTTTCCTAGCTCATCACAACAATTTGCAACTTACCCTACTATGGGTTAATCCTTAATTTGCCAACTGTGTTTTTAGTGGCTCCTTACCGCATGTGTGAAACGGTTGTGCTTAACAATCTGTCCCACCTTGTATTTAGCTCACACACTCCGGATCCTTGCTCCAGGCCTGAAGAAGGGCTCTGTGAGCTCAAAAGCGTGTCCCTTCCACCCACAGAAGTTGGTCCAAGAAAAGATATGACCTCCCCCACCTGGTCTCTCTAATATCCTGGGACCCACACAACCACAACAACACTAGGAAGATGCGAGAAAGACAGACTGGTAGGCTGGCAACCAAGAGGAGCCAGGAAAGTCATAAAAGGCAAATGGGAACCACAAGTGAGATTCCTGAACCGGGCCCGTCTGGCTTCGCTCCCCACTCATGGTGACACTTTGAAACCGCCAGGCACGACCCCCCTCCTGGGAAATCCGCTCCCCAGGCCCCAGACGAGTAACTGGAGAGATGCCTGTCTCGCCCCAGAGCCAGAGCACAGCATTCGAAATCCAATCGTGTGAAAAACAGAACATTAAAAAAAACGGGTGGAAACTGACACCCAGACCCAGCTGATTCTGCTGCATGGTCTGCAGCCGACTGGGATGCGCCCGGGGTTGCAGGAGGCTATTGCCAGGTCTGGAATAGCAGAGGCTGGGCTGAGAACTATTGGTAGAGCTGGGTGTGTGGGGAGCCCAGCACTGGAATGGCAGGAGGGGCATGGACTGGGACTGACGGACACCAGCAGAGCTGCATGGGGAGGGGAGCTCAGGGGTCGTTTAACAGTAGAGGGTGGCACGGGAGGGCGATAGCAGAGCAGTGTGTGTGGAGAACTCAGGGTAGGAGTAGCTGTGGGGCTGTGGATTGGGACTAAGTGGGGGGTGCTCAGGACCTGAATAAGGGGTGCTGCCGTTCAGGAGGGAGTTCCATCCCCTGAGCCGTGGGGGGGAGGCTGCCCAGTGCCTGTTTCCCTATAGCATGGGCGCAGCAATATCCATCTGTCAAGTCCAGCACTAAATTCACTTACCAAAAAAAAGCATCTATTGATTGTCTAGCGTGTTCCCAGAGCACTAGATGAATGTTATCGCCACTGCGTTTACTGGCGTGATGAATAGATTTCTATTTCCCATTATAAAGAACATCACTAGAACACATTTCATTAGTATTGACGGGACCTAAAAAGGAAAGTCTCTGAATCCTTTGTCATTCCTGTTTCAGGCAGAGCAGCTGCTAAGAAAGCCAACTGCAACAGGACCCCGTCACGCTGCGTGCTGCAGCCACACAGCGAGAGACAGGCTCTGCTCCAGCTGAAATCAGGGCCTCGTTGGGCCAGGCGCTGCACAGACACAGCGAGAGACAGGCCCTGCCCCAGCTGAGATCAGGGCCCCGTTGTGCCAGGCACTGCACAGACACATGGAGACGGACAGTCTCTGTTGAGACCAGGACCCCATCATGTGTCAGGCCCTGCACAGTGAGAGACAGTCCCTGCCCCAGTTGAGATCAGGATCACTTTGTGCCGGGCACTGCATAGCCACAGAGCAAGACAGAGCCCCTACCCAAAGAGCTCACAGTGTAAACAGATGAGGTGGGAGGAAGCAGGATCACTGTGTTATCTTTGTTGTCCAGATGGGGAACAGGACTGTAGCAACAGATTTGACCCAGGTCAACAGAATCATAGAATCGTAGCACTGAAAGGGAACTCGAGAGGTATCTAGTCCAGTCCCCTGTGCTCATGGCAGGACCAAGTACTATCTAGACCATCCCTGACAGGGGTTTGTCCAACCTGCTCTTAAAAATCCCCCAGTGATGGCGATTCCACAACCTCCCTGGGCAATTTATTCCAGTGCTTAACCACCCTGACAGTTAGGGAGTTTTTCCTAATGTCCAACCTAAACCTTCCTTGCTGCAACTTAAGCCCATTGCTTCTTGTCCTCTCCTCACAGGTTAAGGAGAACAATTTACCTCCCTCCTCCTTGTAACAACCTTGTATGTAGGTGAAAACTGTTATCATGGCCCCCTCTCAGTCTTCTCCTCTCCAGACTAAACAAACCAGTTTTTTCCACTCTTCCCTCGTAGCTCATGTTTTCTAGCCCTTTGATCACTTTTGTTGCCTTTTTCTGGACTTTCTCCAATTTGTCCACATCTTTCCTGAAATGTGGCGCCCAGAACTGGACACAATACTCCAGTTGAGGCCTAATAAGCGCGGAGCAGAGTGGAAGAATCATTTCTTGTGTCTTGCTTACAACACTCCTGCTAATACAGCCCAGAACAGTGTTTGCTTTTTTTCCCCCAAGAGCGTTACATTGTTGACTTGTATTTACCTTGTGATCCACTCTGAGCCCGAGATCCCTTTCTGCAGTGCTCCTTCCTAGGCAATCATGGCCCATTTTGTATGTGTGAAACTGACTGTTCCTTCCTCAGTGGAGCACTTTGCATTCGTCCTTATTGAATTTCATCTATTTACTTCAGAGCATTTCTCCAGATCATTCTGAATTTTAATCCTATCCTCCAAAGCACTTGCATCCCCTCCTGGCTTGGTATCGTCCGCAAACTTTATAAACGTGATCTCTATGCTGTTATCTAAATCACTGATGAAGATATTGAACAGAACCGGACCCAGAACCGATCCCTGCGGGATCCCACTCGTTCTGCCCTTCCAGCATGACTGTGAACCACTGATAACTACTCTCTGGGAACAGTTTTCCAAACAGTTATGCACCCAGCTTATAGTAGCTCCATCTAGGTTGTATTTCCCTAGTTTGTCTATAGGTAATGCAAGAGCCAGCATCAAAAGCCTTACTAAAGCCAAGATATACCACAGACATATCACAAATACTGGCGGGGGAATAGTCGCTATCTTCCAAACCAGGTCCTTGCCTGCCCAACCTCCCAAGGCTCTGGTCATGGAAGAGACACTATGGGCCAGTAATAACAATGTGTGATGAAGGAAAAGCCCCGGCCGAGGGGTTTCGCCACGTGGGTCACAGGCACCAGGATAAGCATCAGTTGCGCTGCCAGGAGGGGTGTCTCCCTAGAGCGGTGAACAATGTGCCGCATTCCTCCGGGGTGAGTCCAGGGTGATGTCAGGGCCTCTCCGCACACAGTGGGGAGGCCGCAGTGAGTCACCCGGCCCCGCCCCACGCTCATTTCCCCTTCCCCCACCACCCGCCGCTCGACTTTGCTTCCTCCATTGCAGGCGGAGAGTGCAGATGAGCCCAGAGGGGAGACTGACCCCCAAGGCCTCTAGGAGGGGCGCCGCACGGTGGCTCCTATAGAGGCCAGCAAATGTGGGGAAGCGACGTGGCCGAGGTCACACAAGTCACACAAGGATTGCAGGAGTGTGGACGCCACGTCCCTCTCTGGCCCTACACTGTGTTCACCCATCCCCCCGGGGATCCTCACGCCAAGTCCTCTGAGCTAGTAACCACCTTGCTGTGCACCCCAGAGCCGGGTGTAGAACCCAGGTGTCCTGCTCAGAGTCCACTGCCCTAGCACCATATTCCTTTCAGTCCAGCTTCCCGGGCCTCTTCTGCGCTAGCCACTGAGCCCCACTCCCCTCCCAGCACTGGGCACAGAACCCAGGTGTCCTGCCTCCCAGCCCCCTTTTGCTCTAGTCACTGGGCCCCACTCCCCTCCCAGCGCTGGGCACAGGACCCAAGTGTCCTGCCTCCCAGCCCCCTTCTGCTCACTCCCCTCCCAGCCCTGGGCACAGAACCCAGGTGTCCTGCCTCCCAGCCCCCTTTTGCTCTAGCCACTGGGCCCCACTTGCCTCCCAGCACTGGGAGAAGGAGGCAGCTCTAGCCCTTGAGGCAACGTGGGGCCGGGCCAGGCCACAGAGGGGTTCAAAGCCTCTGGAGCTATTTTAAGCCACACTCCAGTCAGTCAGCAGAGCAGTCACATGCCTACCCAGCTGGGTCTGCACCCCCCTAGCCCCTGGGCTGCCGCCCCTTCCATTGACATCCAGGCAGGCTGAATACAGGGCAGAGTGGTGCCTAGCGGCTAGAGCAAGGGGCTGGGTACTGGATGCTCCAGGTGGCGTCGAAGCTCCGGGCTGCTGGTGCGGCAATGGGCAGGGGGAGCTTAGCTCACACCACTGCTGCATCTCAGCTTCCCCAAAGGCGGGCTCAGAGCAGGGGACTGGGAGTCAGGATGCCTGGGTTCTATGAATGGCTTTGGGAAGGGAGAGGTATCTAGTGGTCACAGCAGGGGCGGGGGAATCAGGACTCCTGGGTTCTATTCCCAGCTTGGGGTGGGGAGTGAGGATTAAAGCCTCAACATGATCCCCTTGGTGGGAGGGGGTCAGTTCTGCTCTGATGGGGAAACTGAGGCACAGAGACAGGGAAGTGACTGGCTCAAGGTCAAAGAGCAGAGCTGGGAATCGAACCTGGAGTCCTGAATCACAATTCCCCTGCTCTAACCACTAGATACCACTCCCCTCTCAGAACTGGAGCAAGAACCCAGGAGTCCTGGATCCCAGACCCTCCCCTGCTCTAACCACTAGACTCTACTCCCTTCCCAAAGCCATTCAGAACCCAGGCTGCCTGTCTTGGTCATCCGCTCTAACCACCAAGCCAATCTCCGAGTGTAGACAAGGAGACTAGGAGCCACTGCTCTTGGGTTCTGTTCCCAGCTACTGGAGGAAGTGTGATCTAATGGTGAGAGCAGATGACTGGGCAGCAGGGCTCCTAGATTCCATTCCCGGCTTGGGGAAGGAGTTTAATTGAGCGATGAAAGCAGAGGGCTGAGAGCCAGGACTCCTGAGTTCTGTTCTGCCACTGACTCTCTGGGCAAAATCACCTCCCTGCGCTGTGCCTCAGTTTCCCCATCTGTAAAATGAGGGTAAATGGTAATGCCTACATCTCCTGAGCAGGTTTTCAGGATTAGCTCATACATGAAATGCTTTGAGATTCCAGAAGGGGACCCCCACCCCGACTTAGTCCCAGTGCACAGGGGCGGACGTTGAGTGTCTGGAACCCGCTGGGATGACATGTCCGCTGAGCATCCAGGACACAGCATGTTCCCTTCTACGGGCTCCAGATGGAGGCAGGATGACAGCCGTGGTGACCTTTCCCCCTACATGCAATGTGAGCCACAGATGTCACCCCTCACCACATCACAGGCGCCTTCGCTCGGGTATCGCACTGCCTTGGTCAGGGTGAAATACCACAAGGACCAGGCTGTCCCCTTGCCTGCAAAGTTAAATGTCACCCTTGGCGAAGGAGGGGGATGTGGTTAGTGAAGGAAACTGGGAGTCCAGACTCTGGGGGTTTAGCCCAGCCCTGGAGGGGAGTGGGGTCTAGTGGTTAGAGCAGGGAGGGCTGAGAGCCAGGACTTCTGGGTTCTATTCCCATTTCTCATGCTGACTCTCTGTATGACCTTGTGCAAGTCCCTTCTGGTTTGGTGGGAAGGGGGCTGTCCTGAGACCCAGTGTCTCTCTCCAGCCCTTCGCGATGTCCCTTTAAGGGCTATCTGTCCCGGGAAGGCGCAGGGACCCGGCGAGGAGCCACTATCTCTGCCCCTCCAGTTTCCCCTGCAGTGTCACAGGCACTGACGTGCTTCCTCCCGGGGCTGAGTGAATGGCAAGCTGGCCAGGAGACCACTGGCCCAGCCAGGCTCCTGGGAGGCTATAGCCCCAGCCAGAGCCCTCTTGGGGGCTGGCCAGCTCGGGATCCAAGCTGTTCAGCGCGGGACAAGTGAAGCCTGTGCTGTGATGGGGTTAAATGGGATCATACCTGGCCTGCCCCATCCCTGCCCTGCCCTGATCCCCGCCCAGCCCCTGCTCCAGATCCACTTAGTCCTCAGGTCCACACAGCCCTCAGACCTGCCCCAGATCCACCCAGGCCCCAGATCTGCTCTAGACCCTCCTCGAGATCCACCCCAGACTCCAGATCTGTCCCCAGATCCACCCGAGCCCCAGATCCACCCAGGCCCCAGATCTGTTCTAAACCCTTCCACAGCTCTACCCCAGACTCCAGATCCACCCCAGACCCTTTACCACAGGGGTCAGCAACCTTTCAGAAGTGCTGTGCCGATTCTTCATTTATTCACTCTCATTTAAGGTTTCGCGTGCCAGTAATACATTTAATGTTTTTAGAAGGTTTCTTTCTCTAAGTCTATAATATAGAACTAAACTATTGCTGTCTGTAAAGTAAATAAAGTTTTTAAAATGTTTAAGAAGCTTCACTTAAAATTAAATTAAAATGCAGAGCCCCCAGACTGGTGGTCAGGACCCGGGCAGTGTGAGTGCTGCTGAAAATCAGTTTGCGTGCCGCCTTCGGTGCCCACGCCATAGGTTGCCTACCCCTGCTTTACCATATCCACCCAGGCCCCAGATCCATGCAGCACCTATCTCAGATCCACTCCAGCCTCAGACCCTTCCCCAGATCCACCCAGTGCCCAGATCCACTCTAGACTCTCCCCGAGATCCACCCCGGACTCCAGACTGTCTCCAGATCTCTCCCCAGATCCATCCAAGCCCCAGATCCACCCAGGCCCCAGATCTGCTCTAAACTCTTCTGCAGATCCATCCCAGACTCCAGATCCACCCTAGACCGACCCCAGCCAGCCTGCCCAGCCCCCATATCCTACTCCAGCCCCTAGTCTTTACCCCAGATCCCCCTCCCCCACCTTTCCAGCCCAGTCCCCAGGCCCTACTCCAGATGATCCCAGGCCACTGTCCCCCCCAAACCCCATTCCCTCCATCCCACCCCACCCTGCTATGTCCCATCCAACTTCCACTCTGCCCTGACCCCACCCACTCTGCTCTAATCCCCCTCTCCCCTGCCCCCTCTCCCCAGACGGGCCACTCGTAGGAACAGGTACCATGGCCAGGTTGGGGGCTCGTCCAGCTGTTCCCAGGACTTGGGTCAGGGAGGAGAAAATCTGGGGGAGCAGGACACGGAGGGTGAGGGAGTCCCTCTCTTTGAACCCCATGCTGGACTCGCCTGACCCCCCCGCTTCCCCGCATAGAGGCCAGCCACCTGCCCTGGCTCCAGGCCCCCACGCTGGGTCCATCCGAACAGAAACCAGCCTCTGCCAATCCCTTGCCACCCAGGTCTCAGCTCCAGCACCACAGGGCTGATCCTGCCCTGTCTGGCGTGGTGTCAATCCAGCAGCCCTACCAGACTCCAGCAGAGTGACTCTGCCTTTACACCCGCAGCGCTGACAGCTGAACGTGGACCGACTCCTTTGCCCCCTCCCGCCCCCCCGGCTTTACTTTGGATTCACATCACAGTAACGGAGAATCTGAACCAATGTCCATTGACGCCTGCAGAATGACTCTAGATTTGCACTGATTTAACTGAGAGCAGAATCTGGCCCCAACTCTTGACACCCCCTGCAGATTTACACCGGTGTCATGGAGAACAGAATCGAGCCAGACCTCTTGGGAAGACAGAGCTACCTAGACGCTGGATCCTGGATGCTCAGAGGAGCCCTGTGGGGAGGTATCAGCCAATACTGGGCTGTATCATCAGAGGCAACACAGAGCTCCTGCCCCCTGCCCCTCTGCAGAAAGCAGGCTGCTCCGGGATGCCCCTGGAAATCTCTCGTAAACAATCTCTGTAACTGGGGCACCTGGCTCAGCTTTTGGTGCTTGAGTTCCAGTGATCAGCACCCTGACTGTCACCGATCTGTATCCATCCAACAATCAGCTGTGGGCGAACCCCACAGTACTCACCTTTCTTCTGTCCCGGTCAAGATATCTCCAGCAGCCTCCCAAGAAATCCGCTAGTAGGGAGCAGATGGCCCGGGCATGCGAAGCAGCTGAAGGAATTTGAGGGAGGGGGGATAAAGAGATCAGGAAGGGAGAATGTATTTCCCTCTCCAGGGAAAAAAGAACCAACGAGCCCTCTTTTGGGTTTGTGTCTCGTCTCCTGCTCGGGGCAGGGTGGGCGCTGAGGCTGTGGGTCAGAGGAGGCTATGGTGGGGAGGGGCCATTCAGTGTGAGGGGGAGGGAGCAGGAAGGGGGCTGGGAACCAACTCAGGAAGTTTTGACAAGGAAACTAGTAAGGGCGCTGGGCTTGGAGGAAGAAGGAAAAAAAAAAACACGCATACACATCACTTTTTCTTTGGCAAGAAACCCGCCTGTGCGAACTAGAAGCTGCAAAACAAGCATGAAACCAGACCCCATCACACAGAGCTCTGTGGCCAGGATCCAGCCCCCCAGGGCTGCGTCCTCACTAGGGAACAGGGTGGGTCAGCTCCCACGTGGTGAAACCCAAATGGAGACGAGGCAGTTTGCAGCTTTCACACGAGCTAAAGACTCGGGCTTCCGTCCACCTCACTCATGTTAAAGCCACGACGGCAACTGCTTTATCTTCCCCAGGCAGTGCGGCTGTAGCCATATGGGTCCCAGGATTTTAGAGAGACAGGATGGGTGAGTCCCACTATCGGTCTCTTTCAGAAAAACACATACAAAACCTGCAGCCACCTCTCCGCTGCTACATTGCTCAACTCCCCCCTTCAAGATCCGTGGGTCCTATCCACGCCTCTCACAACATGTGGAGTACCTCAGGCAGCACACAAAATGGCCCGATAACAACTGTGTGGGTGAAACCAGGCAATCACTAGGCTCCCCAGTGAACTCACACGGGAAGGGATAAAAAGCAAACTCATCCTGTCCCCCTGATGAACATTTTTCATGGAGTGATCACTCCGCATCTGACCTCTCAGTCCTCAGCCTCAAAGGAAACTTCCACAACACCTTCAAAAGCCGAGCCTGCGAGCATAAATCATCTCTCTCCCCAACAGAAGTTGGTCCCCTAAAAGATATTGCAGGCCCTCCTTTGTCTCTCTTGGCTTCACTGGGCTTTTACCTTGGGTTATGAACACAGAAGTGAATGCAAGGCCTGGGGGAGCCCAGGGGCTAAGACCTATGCCCACCCTCCCCCCTGCTGCTCTCTAAGCCCATCATCCAGATGCACCGGCCTGGAAGGGGGAGGGGGTTTCAGGTGTTTTATGGCCACATAATTTTTTTTAAGGCATAGCCCTGGTGGGTGCTGGCCCCATTATCTAAGCAGAGTCTCGGAAAACTCGGCACAAAGGTATTTAGCTGCCTAATGCCCAACAGAACCCAATGGAAGTTAGGCGCTGAGATGGGCCTACACAATTAGCCCAAGTCACACGCTGAGCAAGTGGCAAAGGCCTCAGACCCCTTTTGTAGCTCTTCTCTGCACCCTGAGCAATTTTCCAACATCCTTTTTACCCTGCGGCCACCAGCCCTGGACACAGTATTCCAGGATCGCTCTCACCAACCGCATATACAGAGGTCAAATCAGCACCCTGCTCCTCCTCACCGCA
The DNA here is from genome assembly GCF_003597395.2 of Chelonoidis abingdonii. NCBI lineage: Eukaryota > Metazoa > Chordata > Testudines > Testudinidae > Chelonoidis > Chelonoidis abingdonii. The sequence goes on from NC_133779.1 coordinate 47,116,459, forward strand.
CCCCTAAGCTCATGTTGAGTCGCTTGTTCACTAGGACCCCAAACTCCCTTTCTGAGTCCCTGCTTTCCAGGATCCAGTCCCCCAGGCTGTACCTCTAGGAGCAAAGATTCTGCATTTAGCTGCATTAAAATACAGTGTGTTGGAAGGGGTCCATCTGACCAAGCAATACAGATGATGGTCCCGGCCCCATTGCTATTAACCATTCCACCAGCGCGTCATCTGCATGTGTCAGCAGCAGCGACGTCCGACTTACCTCCAGATTGCCAAGGAAAGTGCAGAACAGTCTGGATCCCGGTGGAACTCCACTCTGAACACGTCCGCTCAGGGATTCCCCACTGGCATTTCGGATGCTCTTCAGCCCTCTGCTCCCTACCTGGCTTCCCCGTCTGTTTGCACGCTGGACCTGTTGCCCAAAGAAATGTTTTTTTTATGCTGGGGCACAAGTGTTTGGATCCTCTTGTTCTCAAACCCAGCAGAACTGCTTCCGCTCCAGGTCGAAGACAGGCTGAAAAACACATAGGGCCCAATGCACCTTGTAAAATCATGCACGCCAGGGCAAAGCAGGCCCAATTCTCCATTGCCCTGCACCTGATTTGAGTTTACACCCTAGCAACAAGGGGGAACAAAACAGGTGAAAATGAGGATTGGGCCCTCGTGATGTGGCTGTTATATGCTCCCAAGCCAGACGTGGGGGGGGGGGGGAGCTGTGCACCCCCCCTTTGCATGAATGTAAAGTGACTGTGCAGGGTGGTGGATAAAGGAGGAACAAGCCAGGGGCTTTTCCTCCACCCTGCGAGGGTCGGGGGTCCACATCCTCAGAGGTTTCTGTCCACAGAAGACAGGCACCTCAATACCAATGAGGCTCTGGGCTGAGGATACTCTGGGCTCTGATTCTCCCTTGACACTGGTGTAAATTAGGAGCAGCTCTGCTGAAGCGGTGTCAGCGAGAGCAGGGTGAGCGCGCTTGTCAGGGGAGTGGGATAATCCAGGTTTGCTTGGTGCAAAGCAGGGCAGCTTGCAAGGGGCAGTGTTCCCAGCAGATGTTTCTTTCTGCCGAATAGCAACATCTGGTGGCCCAGGCAGCAAACTGCAAAGCAGTGCAAGGGATGCAGTCAGGATTGCCGGACAGACAAAGGGGTGGTCTGAGCATAGGCCTGGAGCCAGGACTCCTGGGATCAAACACTGACTCAATGCGTGCGCCAAGGCAAGTTACTTCCCCCACTGTGCCTCAGTTTCCCCACCTGTCAAGCAGCGGTGATGATGCTGAGCTCATAGGGGGAGGACAGTATAGAAAGTCTCAATAAGATGAAAACTCTCGGAAGACTCTAAAGAAACTCATTTCTGGACAGATCTGTCGGCTCCAAGCTCTCCGGCAGGCTGGAAATTCGAAAGGGGGCGGATACATTAAAGATCGAGAGGCACTCACATACTACGGTGACGGGAGCCATATAAGAACCCACGACAGATAGCCACCCAGTCGAAGCCATAGAGCTTGGCTGGGGCCTCTGGGTGCGACCATATTCGTCATAAGCACGGTCCAGCCACTGGACAACAAGCTCTTTGGGGCAGGGACCATCCTTTTGTTCTGTGATTGTACAGAACCTAGCGCCACTGAGGTGCTGCGGTGCTATCCCCCTGCAAATCAAAATGGATTGTGTGTCACCGTACGTGTACCCCCGGGGACAGGGCTGACAAGAGGGGGGGAAGCCAGTACAAATTACCGGGGTCTGGAGGTCCAGAAGGCGGCCCTGGGCCCGGTTTTCCCGGCTTCGTCAGCCCTGTTTAGCTGGTCCACCCTTGCTGGGAGACCCAAAAAAAAATTTCACCAGGGCCCAAACCTGCTCTCGGCGGCCCTGCCTGGTGGTACGCAGAGTTCTTCCAGGGGGTGCGTCAACTCATCTAGATATTCGCCGAGTTTACAACAAGCTACAGAAAAAGCTCTAGAGAAGTCAGTGCAAACTAAAATGTCACACAGACAATGGATCTGACAAAGTGGGTGTTCACCCACAGAAGCTCATGCTCCAATATGTCTGTTAGTCTTCCAGGTGCCACAGGACTCTGTTGCTTTTTACAGTCAATGATTTGTTTAGACTGCTCTATAAGTACAATATTTATATCCCAATTGATTTATTTTATGATTATATGGTAAAAATCAAAAAGTCGGCAACTTTTACTATCAGTGTCCTGCAACAATTTTGTGTTTTTATGTCTGATTTTTTAAGAAAGTCTTTTTTAAGGGAGGTGGAACTTGGGGGTACTCAAGACAAATCAGCCTCCTGAAAGGGGGACAGTTGGCTGGAAAGGTTGAGAGCCGCCGGCCTAGAGGGCTGCCTCGGTTCTCTGTGAAATTACACAGTGCCCCACCAGGGGGCGGTCGGGGTCTGTGATGCACCGATCAGCACTGGCGGGTGATAAAGAGTCGCTTCTCTCAGAGCTTTATTGAAGCCACTTGCTGAACGGAACAACAACAATTAGCTCTCACCCAGCCCTTTTCAGCCGTACATCTCCAAGCACTTTACAAAGGTGCTCAGGGTCGTTATCCCCGTTTTACAGATGGGGAAACTGAGGCCCAGCCCAGGGAAGTGACTTGCCCAAGGTCACCCAGCTGGCTAGCGGCCGAGCTGGAAACAGAACCCAGGTCCCACTCCACTGCTCTATCCACTAGGACACACTGCGAGATGACTTCCATGCAGCTACCCCATCCTGCAGGTGCGGGTAGCTGAGGGAGGCATCTGGCTGTGAAGCTGCTCCTGTGAACTGACCCTTACATCCCACCTAGATCTTGGGCCTTGGAAGATAGCACATGCATCTCACCTTCAGCCAGGAGAGGCCGCACAGCTGCCATTAGCCCAGGTACAGAACAGCTGCAGTTGACTTTCCTAGAAGCAACTACAGGTAAATAGAGGGAGGGCCCAATCCTGACCCCAGATGCACCCAGTGCAGCCCAGAGGGCCTAGGGTGACCAGACAGCAAGTGTGAAAAATCAGGATGGGGTGGGAGGCAGGGGGAGGTAATAGGAACCTATATAAGAAAAAGACCCAAAAAATCAGGACTGTCCCTATAAAATTGGGACATCTGGTCCCCCTAAGAAGGCCTGATTCTCATATAGACTGGGACCCCTTTACGCCACTCTGGCTGCACAAAGCGGCCTTAAAAGTGGGTGCAACTGCTCCACCCACCCACGCTAATGCAGCTCAGGCACTCCGAGCCACACCACGGGGCCGCAATATAAGTGACAATCAGGACCAAGGTGTCTCCATTGCAAAGAGCAGCATCACCCCAGATTCACTCTAGCCGTGCAACCGAGCTCAGACCGGCCCAGAAATTCACGTGGGCTGCTCCTCCCCTGCTGTGCAACGTGTGTGGCGCAAAGCGAGTGTGAAACACGAGGCTGAGAGCAGAAAATGCCGATCAGGCCACCTTTTACACCCAGGCAGAACTGTGGCCATTTCAAGGCACAGGGCAGAGAAAACCAAAGCCCAGCAAAGACACGCCCTGGCATGGGCACCGACTACACTCCTACCCCGCCTCTGGAGCGCCACAAGTGGGTGGGCTCCAGGCTGTGATGGGCAGAGTACGCCTCTCACTCCACCATCTCTATAACAGGCAGGCCCCGCTGGGATCCCTAGAATTCCTTTGTTCCTCATGCCTTACAGGCTTTACTGGGACAAGAAGAGTCTTTGCCAGGCTGGGGGCAGGTTTGTGATCCAGTATGTGGCTGGACTGTAGGCCTGCCTAGGCGACGCTCCTGCCAGATCCCAACCCAGCCAGGCAGGAAACATGTTCTTTGGAAGCAACGTTGCTACAGATGATGCGAATCTGTTGTTTGCTGACCAGTCTGCAAGAGGGGGCTTGTGGGCTGCATCCATCAGCAAACTGGTTTGTCTGATGGAGAACAAGGGATGTGCGTAGAAAGGGGGGTGTTTCTATTGCAAACCAGCCCTGCTCTGTTGAAGTCAGTGCAGCTCTGGCGCCTCCCATCAGCTCAGGGTTTGGTCTCAGATCCGCGGCTGCTCCTCGGTTCTCCACAGCCTTGCAGCCAATGCAGTCACTTCCCCCTGTCCACAGCGGATGCGACCGGCTGTCCCTGGGATGAGCGGGGGGTGAGGGGGATGCATGGAGGCGAGTGGCAGCGTCCGATGCGAAGTCAGGGGGACCAGGCTCTGCGTCTCTGCCAGCTTCCCCGGCGATCCCCCATTAGGGTGTATTTCTCAAGAGCAGGAGCTGGGTAGGATCTCTACCCAGCGCGTAGGAATGGCCTCCCAGCAGCCAGACGTTGGGGGGCTTGGATCCAGGTTTTGCTTTGCCCCATTTCAGACGAGGGATCCGGAGCTGAATCTCATGGTTCTGGTCCCGCTGAGCCCAAACGCGCCCTCGTCTCCAAACTCTTGAGCTCTGAAGGACGTGCGGGAGCTGAATTCTGAGCACCCGAGGGCCAGCACTGATGGAGCGAAGCCGGCGGATCTTGCTCTGATATTGGCCCGCGGTGCAGGGGGCCTTGTGTTTGTGCCACCTTTCCACGGTGCAGAGAAAGGGGCCATCACCTGCCCTAAGCCGCGATTCCCCTCCTGCTCCCGCCGCCAGGAACCGTACTGGCCCGGAGTCCCACTGGTGGAAACAGGCATCGCTCTGGTTATGCCAGGGGCTGGGGTTACTCCCTGGTGTGATGGAGGCGAGAGCAGGCCTCACTCAGCAGGAGCGGCCCTGCTAAGCTCTCAGCTATTCATAGCTAGTAAGTACATTAGCCGGCCTCAATTGATGTCAAGCTACCGTTAATTGCCTCTCCTCTTTACACTAATAACTCTAATCACTCATAATGATTTTCACATTCCAGCGGGGCGCACCATCCCCCCCTCCCTGGCCTGAGCTCCATTAGAAAAGCATCCACCGCCCCCAGTCCCCAGCACGCCTTAAATCAGGCCCAATTACCCACCAGCCCGGCTAAATAGCTCTTCGGAGAGCCCTGTGATGAATGGGCTCATGTGAGGGGCTTCCTGGCCCTGGCCTGGCGGGGAGGGGGTTCCAGCTAAGCTCCCAGGGGTGCTGGGGCAGCAAAGGTTTGGTTTGATCACTTTGGCTCATCGTCCTTTGGCCTTTATTAAATGGTGGAAATTAACTGGGGAGTGGAGTCTTGGAGTCTTTGGGGAGCTGTTTAAAGAGACCCACCCCCCCTCCTCCTCTTCCTCCACCCAGTCAGTTCCTGTCTGTCCATTTCCACACCATTTCCTCACGCGGCCAAAGGCTCCTCCGTCAAGTGGAGGAAGTTGGCTCACCCTGGTGCAACGGATGAGTGAAGGGGCCCACGACCTGCCCCCGCCGCCCTGCTGAGGGTGCCTGCGGGTTGCCCCAGGCAGAGGCGTATGCTCCATCGCCTCCCTGGTCCGGCGTGGGTGCATCCAGACATGGGCAGGGCTGGCATTAGGCCCTGGGAGGCAGGTGCCCACTGGGAGGGAAGCAGTGGACGCCTGGTGTGCTATGGTGCCCCAGAGCCATACTCCCCCCACCTGCCCATTCCCCTAGTCCAGCAGCTGGGGGCTGCGACTCTGCCTGGGCCCCTGCAAACCGAGGGCACCCGTTTTGCCCTCTTCCCATGCTCCTTTCTCCGACGGCCTCCTCCCTAGGACCAGGGCCGCCCAGAAGGTTCAGGGGGCCTACGGCAAAGCGGGGGGAGCTGTGGCGCTTGTACTCACCCGGCGGTGGTCCGGGTCTTCGGAGGCATTTCAGCGGCGGAGGGCTCTTCAGTCACTCTGTGACTTCAGCAGCACCGAAGGGCCCCCCACCACCGAAATGCTGGCTGAAGACCCGGACCGCCGCTGGGCTAGAGCTTGCGGGGATCCTGTGGGGCCTGGGACAACTTGTCCCACTTCCCCCCCGCCACCTCCGAGCAGCCCTGGGCATGACTCCCCTGCGGATCTGGAGCAGATCTCGGTCTCTCCCTTTCTTAGGGCAGGATTAAGGTGGCTGGAAGCCACCTTTGTCCTCCCAATACTGTGGGGCAGTGCCCAGCCCCTGCTGCGAGAGCAGCCTCTGGGCTGCTCTAACTGACATGCTACCCCCTGGGATGCAGAGAATATCTATAATGCCATGTGCTTCGGTCATGCCGCCCCAAGATCTGACTCCTGCACTAGAGGCTGGGACTTATGCCAGTTCCACACCATCTGAGACCCCCACTTGGGGATGGGGGGGAATTCTCAGGGGCCGTTTCCACCCTCTTGAAGGCCCATTTATGAGTGGCCTACACAGCCCTGGATGTGGCTGAAGATCAGGCCCTTTATTGGGGCCCACATCTAGCTTCCCAGGTCCTTTCCAGCAGCAGCCAGAGGACCCAGCAGAGTAAATAAGCCGGCCCCCAAGCTGCCGCAGAAGCTGCCGTGTTGTTCCAGCCCTGCGTTTCCTGCATGCTTGCCAATAACCGCATTAGCCAAATGCTGGCCAGCTCCGGCTTGGGGAAAAGCAGCAACTGCTTTGCCATGCTCCTTCCTGAGCGCGAGGTGCTTGAGGGACTGTGGGAAAGCAGGTGAGGGCCCAGCTAAGCATGGAGCTGCTTCTCCTGGGAAGGTAGCGTCCTATGATACCACCCCTCCAGGACAGCAGTTCAAATCCAGCCCTGTGCCGGCAATGAGTTCAGCCCAAACCCACCGGGGCCAGGCCGAAGGATCCTATGGTTTTGCAGACGGCTCCTCTGGACTTAAACAGCCCAGAGGAAGGACCTGACAGCTGAACGGTCCCGAGGTCTCCAGGGAGGGTCCGAATCCAAACTTTGCTTCTTGCTGGGAACCACCCAGCAGCAGCGCCTCCAGACATCTGGGAAGCTCCCCTCTGGACTCTGCAACCGGTGCCCACCTTCAGTCTCTGCTGTCCCTGGCGTGGCCCGCGTGCCAGAAGGGGATGCTGGGTCCTGTCTCATGGGCGCCATCGTCTCCATGGCACTGTGTCTCTCCAACCCCCTTCCCCTCCAGGGTAGACCACATCACGGGGGTTTTGCTGGACTGGAGCTGTGGGAACCAGCTACCAAGCAGTCCCCTTAGCCCACTTCCCAGCCTCTTCTCCCCCCACACTCGGCCACAGCAGGAGGTGCTGACCCAGCTGCACAAAGCCCATAGATCGAGGTGCCCAGGGCAGCATCTCCGGCTAGGGGCGCGCATCCTCAGAGCCTTCCCGAGGAGCTGCTTCCGCCCAGCAGTGGGGCACCCATCAACCTCCCTGGCACCCACCAGCTCTTCTGGGGAAAGCCAGGGTCTGGTACAGCTGCATCTAGGAGACAGGGAGATGGCCACATGGCGGGTGCCCCCGGGTGGAGGGGATTGCTGCCTTTCTAACCAGAAAGGCCTTCAGCAGCTGCGGAGTGGTGGAGGTTCCTGGCCTGGATTCTGCCCTCTGGAGCACCTGTCCTGTTCTACAGGGGGATAAGAGGGCCCGGCTGGGTGCCGTTTGCCCCAAGATAGGCAGGATTTATCACCAATCCTTTACTGAAGCTCATTTATTCATCTCATACCTGCTTTCTCTGCCCCTCCTCCCCGGGAGAGATGATTCGGAGAAACCAGCAAGAATGAGCAAATCTATTGATCTGGGGCCAGCGCGGCTGGGTTTCTCAGACTGGTGCTATCCTCAGCCTCAGAGCGGCAGGAGGTGATGTCAGGCAGAGGAGCCCTCGGCTTCCTGCCTCCAGCGGGCAGAGCCCGAGAGCCACCGAGCAGGATTCAGCCAGAATCTGAGGGGACGGAGGCTGCGGGCGGCTCTTGCCACAGAAACGTGCTGCCTGTGGTTCGTCCTTGTGCCCAAATGACCAGCGGGGGCTTGGCATGACCACCCACTGCACCCTGCTCCCTTGCCATCAAAGGGGTTCTGTGTGGCCCCTCTAGCAGCAGAAAGACCCCCAAGAAACCCCTCAGCCAGCGCAGAGGGCTCTTGGTAATGGGACCTGCTACTCCAAGCAGGAAGTGAATCTGCAAGGAGCTCAGAACGAGGTGGCGGAGGGGAGCTGCCACACAGCTGCATCCAAATGCTGCATGAATGCTCAGGGGAGACGCCTGTGGGGTGCCGGGCCCAGACATATTCCAGGGACTCTTATGGTTGCACTGAGAGACCACGACTGAGCTCCAGGCCCTGCCCCGACACAGAGACCCTGCCCCAAAGAGCTCCCAGTGCGGACAGACACAGATCATCTCCGTGTTCCATGGTGGAGAAACTGAGGCTCCAAGGGATGAAAAGACTTGCCCAGGCGACACAGGAAGGCTGGGGCAGAGCCTGGAGCCCAGATCTCTCAAGTCCCAACCCATCCACCACACCAGAAAGCCACCCTTCCATCTAGGCCTCAAGGCAAAGGACAGATGGTCTCCCGCCTGCATTCCCCATGCAATGGCAGCTGGCGGTTTCATATCTGAGGGCAGCCCTGCTCCTGAGGCCGGTTGCGTCCACCTTCCTTGTGCAACGGGAACTCCCCTTGCAGCCTGCATCCTGCCTTCAGACATTGGTACCCCTTTGCTCGGGACCAGAGCTGGAGGAAAAAGCCCAGTGGAAACCTTAAATAAGGACCATGCGGTTTGTACAGGAGCCCAGCTGAGAGGCCTTAGAGAAAGTGAGCTCTCCCCCTTCCCATCCCCCAAAGCCAGGAATGAAATATTGTTCAGGGACAGTTAAGCACCACTTAAGTTGTGTCTCATTAGAGCAGAGAGGCCTCTCCAGCCCCACTGAGCTACTTAGTGCAAGGAGAACCGGGTGGGGAAGCAGGGAGGGAGATAATTGGTCAAGTGCATTTGTAGCATCAGCCTGGCTCTGGGCTTTCAGCAGCATTTACAGCTGGGGCTCTGTTCTCAGAGCTGGTTAGAAAACGGAGGGTGAGGTTTGGGGTTCTTTTTCCCTCACCCCAGTGAAAAATTGTGAGGGAGAGGGGGGCATCATTTGAAAAAGCAAACACATTCTTGGCAATTAGAAACCAAACAATTTGGGGGCCTCAGAACTGACGAAATCTTTTTTGAAGTGTTCAGCTGGAAACCTTCGGGTTTCTGACCCAAAGAATTCCAACTTTCCTCGAATGCTCTTTCAGCTGGAAACCCAGCTTTCTGCAGGAGGCAGGGCAGGGAGGTGTGGGGCGTGGAGGTTATAAATAAGAGTTGAGAGTCCAGGCCTTGTCAAAACACCAATTTTTAAAAAAATGCTTAAAATGTTAGCCAATTTAAACCCTTGCCTCAATTATTAAAATCCCCCAATTTAATTGTTTTTTCTTCTTGTGCCTTGGCTCAGGGACAGAGGAACTGACTAGGGCCCCGATCCTGGGACAGTTGGTGAACATGGGCCAGCTGTGTACATGGCTAGTAGCTTGGCATTCCTGTAAACCCACTTCATTTAGGTGTTGGCCTGGACACAGAGGTCTCAAAGATCAGGCCCAGTTTGTGCACCGTGGGGCCCTTGTCCTGCTGTGGGGTTGCTGGCTATTACCGTAGTACTGATGACACAACAGCATGCGAGACGCAGACTTTAAGCTCAGAAGGGACCATCGTGTTCATCTAGTCAGACCTCCGGCCCATCTCAGGCCACAGACCCTCACCCACCCACTCCTGTAACAAACCCCTAACCTCAGGCTGAACCAATGAACTCCTCAAATCTTGGTTTAAAGACTTCACATTACAGAGAACCACCATTTACACTAATTTAAACCTACAAATGACCCATGCTGCAGAGGAAGGGGAAAACCCTGCAGGGTCTCTGCCAATCTGACCGGGGAAGGGAACTCTCTGATCCCAAATATGTTGATTAGTGAGACCCTGAGCATGTGGGTGAGACCCACCAGCCAGACACCTGGGAAAGGATTCTCGGCAATAACTCAGATCCCCTCTAGTGTCCCATCTCCGGCCATTGGAGATATTTGCCGCTAGCAGTCACAGATCAGCTACATGCCGTTGTGGGCTGTCCCATCATCCCAGCCCCTTCCTAAAGTTCTCAAGCTCAGTCTTGAAGCCAGTTCGGTTTTTTGCCCCCTGCCCGCTCCCTTTGGGAGGCTGTTCCAGAGCCTCACTCCCCCGACCGTTAGAAATCTTCATCTCATTTCAAGCCTAAACTTGTTGATGGCCAGTTTACAGCCATTTGTTCTTGTGCCAACATTGCCCCTTAACTTAAACACCAGGGAGGGAGTGGACTTATCTCCTCTCAGCCTTCTTTTGGTCAGGCCCAACAACCCTCACTCTTGGAGTCTCCTCTCTTAAGGCAGGTTTTCCATTCCTCGGATCATCCTAGTTGTCCTTCTCTGCACCTGCCCCACTTTGAATTCATCTTTCTGAAATGCAGGAGACTAGAACTGCATCTAGTCTCCCAGCTGAGTTCTCTCTCACCAGAGCCTTGGACAATGGGAGTAACGTTTTCTTCTCTACTGGAAATAGAGTAGATGCAGCCTACGACTGCATTAGCCTTTTTCACAGTTGCTTCACATTGGTGGCTCATAGTAATCCTGTGATCAACCAACACCCCCAGGTCTTTCTGCTCATCTGTCATTTCCAGCTGATTCCTCCCCAGCTTATAGCAAAACGTCGCTGTGTTAGTCCCTACACATAGGACTTTGCACTATTAAATTTCATCCCATTTCTATTACTCCCATTTTCAAGGTCATCCAAATGTTGTGGGATATTCCAGTCCTCCTCGGTACTGGCCACACCTCCCAGCTTTGTGTCATTCACAGATTTTATTAGCACACTCCCACTTTCCGAGCCAAGGTCATTAATGAAAACGTTAATAAGACTGGTCCCAAGACCAATCCCTAAGGAACTCCACTAGTAACCTAACTCCAGCCTGACAGTTCACCATTCAGCATGACCCGCCATAGTCTCCCCTTAACCAGCTCCTTGCCCACTTTTGATTCTTGTATAAATTCTCTCATCTTCTCCAGTTTAACTACTAAAAATGATCTGGACAAATTGGAGAAATGCTCTGAGGTAAACCGGATATAGTTCAATAAAGACAAATGCAAAGTGCTCCACTTGGGAAGGAACAATCAGTTTCACACATACAGGAGCTCGGGCAAGTAAGACTGAGTCTACGGCACACGAGTCATCGCAGAGAGATGATATGGCTATGGGGTTACATATGTACTGGGTGGACCCACATACCTAATATATGAGCAACAGTGTGATGCTGTTGCAACAAAAAGCAAAACGTGATCTGGATGCATTAACAGGTGTGTTGTGAGCAAGACACGAGAAGTCATTCTTCTCTCTACTCTGCGCGCTGGTTAGGCCCTCAACTGGAGTATTGGTGTCCAGTTCTGGGCACCGCATTTCAAGAAAAGATGTGGAGAAACTGGAGAGGGTCCAGAGAAGAGCAACAAGAATGATTAAAGGTCTTGAGAACATGACCTATGAAGGAAGGCTGAAAGAACTGGGTTTGTTTAGTTGGAAAAGAGAAGACTGAGAGGGGGCATGATAAGCAGTTTTCAGTATCTAAAAGGTGTCATCAGAGAGGGAGAAAACTTGTTCACTTAGCCTCTAAGGATAGAACGAGAAGCAATGGCTTAAACTGCAGCAAGGGAGGTTTAGGTTGGACATTAGGAAAACAAGTTCCTAACTGTCAGGGTGGTTAAACACTAGAATAAATTGCCTAGGGAGGTTGTGGAATATCTCCATCTCTGGAGATAGTTTAAGCGTCAGTTTAGATAAATGTCTATCCGGGATGGTCTAGACAGTATTTGGTCCTGCCATGAGGGCAGGGGACTGGACTCGATGACCTCTCAAGGTCTCTTCCAGTCCTAAAGTCTATGAATTCCTCATGTGCAACTGTATCAAATGCTTTACTGAAATCCAGGGAGATTAGATCTGCTGTATTGCCTTTATCAAGAAATCAGTATCTTCTCAAAGCAAGAGATCGGGTTAGCGGACCATGTTGGACTTTATCTCAATTACCCATTACCTCTAGGTCTTTCATTACTCTCTCTTTCAAAATTTGATCTAAGATCTTGCATACAACTGAGGTCAAACCAATGGGTTTGTAGTTTCCTGGATGACTTCTTTTGCTTGCTAAAAACAGATGCTTTTCTTGCAATTCTCCCCTCATAGGGTATGGCCCCCAGATTTACAGATTCATTAAAAATCCTCACGATTGGGCTTGCAATTTCATGCACCCGTTCCTTTCATACTCCGGGATGGAGATTCTGCAAATGAGCTTGCAACTTAAAAAGCCGTAAAAACCATTCTCCCTCCATGTCTGCAGATAGAAGCAAATCACTGGGGTTAGTTTTTGAGAACATTGGTGACTGCTATTTCAGGATACGTGTCCGGCTTTGGCTGGACATCCCTGGATGGGTCATCTGTGGAGACAACAGCCCAGGCCCTCTGGATCTAAAGGCACAAGCCTCTGTGACTGAAGGTAAAGGAGCATTAGCTGGGAACTGCCACTCGATTTTGACAGGGCCTGGCCAGTAGAAAGGGACAAAAATAAGCACTGCCATCTCTTGCAAACTTTATGAGTCTCTCATAAATCTCCTTCTCCTGGAGTCATGTGGTGAGGTGTTGGCTGTTTAAATAGACTGGTTTGTAGCACTCATGGTCATGGAGAAAAATCTTAAAACCACAACTTCTAATGGCTCAAAACTCAGCAGTCAAACCCTCCTCTGCAATTTTTTAAAACATGGGGGTTTTGGATGCTTGGGGTGGGCAAAGCCAATAGATGCCCTCTCCCACTGCGTTACAACAAGCCCTCTAGCTACTCTGCATGACAGCCAGTAGGGGCACTATGAACACCCTTCTCCAGCCCACTGCCCATCCCAGCCTCAATTCCAGCAGGGACACTGTCAGTTCTGTGCCCCTCGGCGTAGCAGATGCCAATGCAGGGTAGCTTTGTCCCCCTCCAGTGGTTGCACAGAGGTTTGACTGCCTCCATATCAGTGGAGCTGGTCTTTTATCTCCCCTCCCCATAGGTGCCTGCTTTTCAGAGGCCGAGCAGAAGGTTCAGTTCCCGCAGAGAACTCGTCAGGAGCAATTCAACATAGACCCAGCGGAGGATTGTTTAGAGCAACGTCCCTTTAAACTTGGCTTTAACCTACAGGCCTCTCCTCTCGGTGCAGCCCTCTGTTTGCTTCGGGTTCTCAATTAGCCCCTTGTATCTTTTTTTTTGGTGGGTCCTGGAATAGTGGCTGCTATGGAAACAGAAATAGACATGAATGGGGAGGGGCAGGCGTGTTAATAACTGACCCCATTGCTCTGTGAACTATATTGAATTCTTTGACATGCCAATCAATATTCCACCCTCAAATTCAGAGACATTAATAATTTTATACCTCTCTTGGCCTGCACGCTAAGTGCATTAGCCCAGACCACAGGGCACACGGCTGCGATGAGCCTCATGGAGAGTATCGATGCGATGCGGACACACATGGGCAAGTGGAACCAGCCGGGTAGGCAGAGGGAATTAACCCCTTGTGCCTGGGCCCATCTCGCCAGGGAAAGGAGAACTGGTTCAGATACAAGGAAAATCCTTTGGCTCGGATGAAATCAAAGCAGGAGACAGGGGAAAGCTTCATCCAAAAAACCTTTTCCATCTATTTTTCAGTGGAAAGAAGCATTTCCTCTCCCCCATCAAACAATATATTGTTTAAAAAAATTTTTTTTTTTTTTTTTTTAACTGAAGACATTTGAAAATGCAATAAGAATTCGCCTCTTTTTTGAATTCAAGTTCGCTTCATTTTGAAAAACATTTTGTTCAGAGATTTGATTGGTTGGTCTGGGGATTTTTTTCGGTTTCTCGCTCTTTTGAAAAACAAAACAAAACACACAGCTTCTCCACTTCTTTCTCCACTGGGAAAGGGGACAGTTAAAAAAAATTGGGGGGAGGAGGGGATGGATTGCTCTCTCCTCATTGTATGTCCCCTTTCTATGCCCCTTCCAGCGGAGACAAGGTAAGGTGGGGAGGTAGTTTTCAAATATCTGAAAATAATTCCCCCTCCCTCCTGTTTTAAAAACCAAAAGGAAACATTTTTCCATTTTTAATCTTTGCATCCAAAGTATTTAATTCAATTGGGGCTGGTTGAAAATTCTCCTTCCAAAATTTTTTTGGTGGAAAAATTGGATTTTCACTAAATTGAAGTGTGTGTGACAATATCGGCTTCCTCTGGAAACCTCGAAACGTTTGGTTTTCAACTGCTGCAATCTGGTAGTTACAGCAGGCAGGGGCTGGGAGCCAGGACTCCTGGGTTCTGTTTGTAGTCCTGACATACTCATGGGACTGCTTTGGACAAGACCCTGCCTATCTGTGCCTCAGTTTATCCATCTACAAAACAGGTATAATACTCCCTCATGGCACTTTGAAGAAGCCCAACTCATCATCATGGTGCTTCAGCTCCCTGGAAAAAGTTATTTCTCTTTCATTACACTACAGCAGAAGGGCCAGTAAGCCATCGGGGCACCCTCTCCATCCCTGGCTGTGTGGCTAGCAGTAGCCCAGACAGGCGTGGAAAGAAACAAACAGGCTGTGGGGCTCTGGACAGCTCCTGTTCTTTAGCAGCTCACCAGAGGTTGCAGCCACTAAGCAGAGGAGCGTTGACTGGCCTGAAGCTGTGGTTGCTGGAACAATCCAGGCCAGAACCGGCTGTGTAAATACTCTGAACATAGCAGGAGGGGAACCCAGGAGTCAGGCTGGCCGGAGGCCACCATTAGCCCAGAGGCTAAGCGTTGTGTAGGCTTCCCCCAAGGAAACATGGCCCTCGCTTATTAGACAAAGGATGACTTTGTGCTTGAAGCATAGGAGCAGGATCTGGGTTCTATTCCTGGCTCTGTCGCTGGCGTGTTCTGTGATCTTGAAAAAAATCAAGCCTCCCCGCCCCTGTGCCTCAGTTTCCCCGTCTGTGACATGTGGGGAGGAGAATATCCCCCTGCAGGGCTTTAGAGGCTTCATTAATTAATGCTTGTAAAGTGCTCGGAGACTCCAGGAGCACAAAGCAGTAGTCGCTGGCGGGATAAATGGTCTCAGAGCAAATGGGCCCGGTGTAGTGATAAATCTTACTCTCAATCCAGAAGGATCCTATGAGCTGCCCATTAGCACTCGGCAGCCCTAGATCAATAGCACTAGCCCCTGCATTACAGATGGGGAAACTGAGGCACAGAGCTGGGCAGGGACTGGTCCAATGCAGGGATAAGAACATTGGTCCCTTAAGTGCTTTAGCTAGCAGCTCATGCTAGACAGGGGTCCTGTCCTGTGCTACTGAAATGCAGCCCCCTCTGGGGTGGAGACCAGCACCCATTACATTTCCCAGCAATGGTGGGAGTTTTGACCAGTGACAATGGACCAAACTTTTACTGAAAGTGCCCCAGGATCTTTACTGCACATTCAGGGGCCTCCAGCTACAGCCGGCTGGGAATATTTCCAGTGAAACTTTCTTTTTGGTGGTTTGGGAGTGGTCAAGAAAATGCTGACTCCTCAAAATGGGGTTAGTGGTTGTGACAAATCAGGAAGATTTCTCAGGTCCAGGTGGGAGAAAGGGCAATCCCTTCCCTGAACACCAGGATAGCTTGGTGAGAAAGGCACCCGGCCTGATTCAGAGTCGGCTCTGGAGTACCCTACCCAACCAGGCCATGCTGGGCTATGGGTCTCTCTCAAGAAATCTCAGAGACTCACTCCAGTTTGTTGCTCTTGGATCCAATGGGGGAGAATCCAAGCTCTGAGGCAGCGTGGCTGGGAAAGGAGGTTTCCAGCTCAGGACAGATTTTGCGGTTTCTGAATTTCTCTTTTCTGGTGCGGAACAAAACCAAGACCTTGCAACATTGTTCATGAAGTGGAAAGAGTCTTTTCCTGACCACCACTCTTAGATCTTGCTGCCTCCCCCCCAGGGCTAATCTCTCCCCTCCTTCCCCCAACCCAAGCAAACAGCAGCTCAGGTCTAGCCTTCCAAAGCAGGGAAACGGAGCCACCTGCTGGGATTTGAACCCCTGGGTTAATGATGTACAGTACGTTGGACCATGTGCATAGCCTCATCCTCTGAGGGTGGCCAGCCTCCTTCCAACCCTTATCGATACAGGGGATTTCCACAGCTCACTCCATGCTCCAGCTGCCTTGCCCCTTCTGTCCTGTCCTCTGCAGCGCAATGGTAGCAAACTTGGGGAAAAGGAAATCTTCCCCCATGCCTCCGCCCCGTGTCTTCCGGGAGAGGCCCAGGGAAGCAATAATGGTGTCCGCTGGGTTTGAAAGCCCCTGCCTGTATCCGCTGGGAGCACTCACCAGGAACTGTGGAAGTCAGGCCGTAATGGGAAAGGCACAGACCTCATCCGGCACAGAAGAGGAAACGGGGGTTTTGACCTGCAGGGCAGGGAGTCCGACAAACCCCCAGGAGGGGAGGGAGGGAGAAGCTGCCTGCGATTCTGGTTTATCAGCCCCACAGAAAACCACTTGGACCATCCACAGCCACGGGTTCCTCCCATCCTCCCCACCTTCGGTGGTAGTACTCAGCCCAGCTCTGAGCAGAGCACGCTAGCTAGGGAGAGGCAAACATACTGCCCTGTGGACTCTGAAGAGGGTTTGTGGCCCAGCTCCAGGAGGGAAGTGGGGACTAATGGCTAGAGTGGGGGCAAAACCAGGACTCCTTGGCTCCCTTCTCAGCTCTGCCACTGACTCACTCTACGACCCTGACACCAGGTTGTTTCCCTGCCCCTTGCCTCAGTTTCCCCACGGTGGCAAAGCATGGAAGTAGGCAATGCAAACCACGTTCTCCATTGGCTAACCTCACTGGAGGAGGGGGGGGATCTCTGGCAAAGGAACAGCTCCTCCCAACAGAGCCAGGCCAGAAGGCTGGGGCTCCCCACTCTGCCCATTCCCCCGCCCCAGATCCCATGCCTACCTGCGTACGTGCCAACCTGCGTACGTGCCAACCAGCTCCCAAGCTCGGGCTGGTCAAGGCCAGAAGGGCCTGTTACAATCCAGTCAGACCCAGGCAGTGCAGGCCAGAGCCCCGCACCCAGCCCAGAGCCTCCATTTTAACAGGGGCGCTGCCATTCAGGTCAGTAATGGTGCCTGTCCAAGCAACGCAGCTGTTAAGAGTAAGCAAGGCAGATGTAATGGGGATGGACAGGCCGCTCGCTACGCGCATTACGGAGCATCTGCAACAGACACGGTTATTGCTCCTATGAATATTACATGAATTACAGCCAGGCCTTTATTTATGGGCAGAACCTCCACCAGGAGCGAGCCCAAGGGGCCGGCAGGGACGATTCCCGGCAGCGCCAGGCTCTTCCTAGGCAGCAAGAGGCTCCGGAGCGCTGGGGAAGAGGCCAGGGCTATGGGGAATGCCTGGTGCCAAAGGAAGGAATCACCTCTGGGGGGGCGTGGGAAGAAAGGAGCCAACTGCCCTAGAATATCCCAGCCCTGTCCCCTTTCTCTAGGCCAGACTGTGTGGGGAGAGCAGGAGGGGCTGGGGCATCGGAACAGCTGGCTCCAGCTCCCTTGAAACCAGGCTTTAAATGGGGGGCAGCTTTGCCCCCTAAGGCAGCACTTGGGTATGGACTCACCCCCGCTGTGCCCCCTTGCAGCTGGGCATGGCCCCTAGTGCCCCCTGCTGACAGCCGCTCAGCAAGCCCTTGACTCAGGCCAGCTTCACTGGTCCTGCCACCCCTAGTCTCCGACCACCTTCCTCAGGGGCTGGGGGCAGGAAATCCCAGCCCCCCCCACTCCTCTGGGGCCAGCCCAGGGACTCTGTAGTGAGGAGGGGGGCACCATCTGTCTGTGACATCCACATGCTCCGTCTCTGGGCTGCTTCCTTCCCCGCCTGTCTGCACAGCCCCCTTCCGAGGCCCACTGTGCCCCCCTCTGCCTCCCAGGCTCCGTGGCCTCCCTGGGTCACCCTTCTTTCAGCATCCAGCATTCCCCCAGAGCCCTCCTGCAAAAAACCCAGCCCAATCCCAGCATGAACCCTTCACCCTGGGATCCCCAGCACTCTCCCCCACCCCCACAGCTCTGCCCATATTTCAAGGCCCACCACAGGAGCCCACTCCCCTGTCTTTCCCCAGCTCTCCTTCTGCCTGACTCTGATCCGGCCCTTGCTCTAGAGAGGGGGCCCCCAGTTGCCTTCACTTCCTCCCTCCACCAAGGCAGCCCCTGGCTTCTCCCCTGCTGGGCCTTATAGTAAATCAAGCCCGACTCACCCTCTGGGGGCAGCAGGGTGAGCTCATAGAGCTCTGACTCCGGTGTCCCCTGGATTCCCCCACGTGGGGTTTATACCCCATCACAGGATGGGAGGAGGGGGCTAGCAAGGTGTGTGTTGGGGGGGAGGGTGAGGAGCAGAGAAGCCCCGTAAGGAGCTTAGAGGCAGGGGACAGTGGAGCAGAGAGAGATCAGAAAGGGAGCACGATCTAAGGAACTGATCACCCTCCTCCACTTCTGGGGTCAGCAGCCTGTGGAACTCCTTGCCACCAGATATCACTGAGGCCAAGATCTTCACAAAGTTAATTTTAAAAAGGACTGGCCATTTAGCTGGTTACTGAGCCCCTTCCAGGGGGCGTTAAAAAGGCCTAGAAGTCTACTGCTTTCAGGCACGAACCAATCACTACTGGGGGGTCAGGCAGGAACATTCCCTAGGGTCAGGTTATTCCGTTACCACCTGTGGCAGGGGTTACAGCACCGTTCTCTGAAGCAGTTGGTGGAGACAGACCATTCTTGTTTTGTCTCAGCTAGAGATGCCCCTATCACCGAGCAAGGCCCCATGCTGCAAACTGCTCAGTAGTGGGCCAGGCACACCCCGGTTCTGATCCCATCTGGCGAGCCCCAGGTGTGTCCGTGAAATGCCGCCAGGTACTTCACAGCTGAGCTCCATACACCGGCCCCCTCACTCGCTTTCTCCAGAGGTCTCTGCTTTAATCAGCATTGATCCGTATTCACCGAGGGGGCTGTAAATCTGGCTCCGTTGCAGAGGCGGTGACAAGGGCTGTCTCTCGGGGGCAGCCTAATCGCTGCAGCCAGAATGCCAACACGTTTAAAAATTAAACAGGGGGGCAGCTGAGTTAGGGAGGGGGTGGGGTGGGCAGCTTAGTAAACAAAGGGGGCCCGCAGGTGGGGAGAGGAACCAGGGCAAGGAGAGCAGGATATGGGACAGACCATGAGGGCAGGTTCTATAACTGGTGGGAGATCGGAGAAATGCCCCAATACTTAGGGACAGATTTTCAGCTCTGTACATTGCTCTAGCATTGCATAAGAGCGGCCAGACTGGGTCAGACCAAAAGGTCCATCTAGCCCAGTATCCTGTCTGCCGACAGTGGCCAATGCTAGGTGACTCAGAGGGAATGAACAGAACAGGGAATCATCAAGTGATCCATCCCCTGTTGTCCATTCCCAGCTTCTGGCAAACAGAGGTGGGGACACTATCCCTGCCCATCCTGGCTAATAGCCATTGATGCACCTATCCTCCATGGACTTATCTAGCTCTTTTTTGAACTCTGTTGTAGTCTTGGCCTTCACAACATCTTCTGACAAGGAGTTCCACAGATTGCCTGTGCGTTGTGTGAAGAAATACTTCCTTTTGTTTGTGTCTTTTAAACCTGCTGCCTATTTATCTTTAAATGACAGTCATTTCCCTTTAAACAGCTGCCAGAATGCTGAGAGCCACCCAGCATCAAAGAGCATCAGACTGTCAGCCACACCTTTCACTCATTCTGCTTTTCATCTGGGGAAGCAGCATGGACTAGTGGTTAGAGCACTGGACTGGGATTCAGGAGACCGCTGCAGACCAGTAGCTTCCCCATGGGTCTCATGGGGAGAATGATGCCGAGTTCCTTGGTCAGACATGTTGAGCTAGTGCTAGATAAGAGCTAGAGAGGATTATTATCTGGTGATGCAGCAGGGTGAGTCACACACACCATACTCTCTCCTTTTGGGGAGATGATTGTTATTCCTTGCTTTGTCACCCTCCCCATAAAGCTAAAATCAAAGTCAGCCCCATAGAACTGCAGGACAGGAAGGGACCTCAAAGGTCACCTTCTCCACCCAGCTCACCAAGGCAGAATACCAAGCTTCTAACTGCTCCCTTCATGGGGGTGGGGGGAGGGAAATCCCACCAGCCCAAGGCTTTTCCATTGCCCTCCTGGCATTTCTGTTCTGATCCCTGTGCTGGGAGATGCAGTCATTAGCACCCTATCTCTGCTGTGCCAATCAACGGGGTTGCATTTAGTCCTGCAATGGCTTCTGATCTCTGATAGGAAATTGCTAGCACGAGAGGGGGGAGGAAAAAAAAATATATATATATATTTCCACTGATCTCAGCTCAGGCTTAATGCGTCACCCCAGGTTTGTTATCTGAGTGGAACATGTTTTGGTTTTGATGGAATAATGGAAGATGTCAGACTTCAGACTGCCCAGCTGCACTGCGTTGGAACAAGCTGGCTACATGCAGCGTTGCCCTCTATTAGAGAGAATAAGAGCCGCTCAACAGCATGTGTCATAGGCCCTGTACTGCTAAAAGGGAGTGAGGAGTCTGCTCTAGCTCAGGGGCGTGGCAGGAGGCTTTGAGTTCTAGCCCCACTGCTGTTGTGAAGTCCCAAGGGGTTGCAGATTTGACAGAATACTTTTTTAATTTTGCAAGACCAAAATGGGTGTGAAGTGCTGCCATTCTGATCAGGCAGCATAGCACATTCGCCTGGAATGACTTAGATGAGGGGCAGAGAGGCCGGCTCAGAGAATTGGGGGTGGGGGGGCAGGGAGGGTCATTAGAGGGTCATAACCCCACTGTGCTAAAACTTCATCTCCCTCTGACTCTAGACACCTCCCTTGTCCTTTCTCCTCTTCCCAGCTCTTCCCGCACAGCCACACTGCGCCCAGAGTTTCGGCTGAGCCCAGGCCTTTGGCTGGCAGCAGCGGCGCTGGAGAAAGTGCGTTTTCCAGGGAGCAGAGCCGTTAATTACCTCATTGTCAGAGTCCATTACTGCTCCCCTGGGAGCCCCGTGCTCTGTGGCTTAGGAGAAGGAGATGAAATAGAGAAACTGCTGCAGGGGGGTGGGGGGGAAATAAATCAATCGGCTCTAAATGCTTCAGGGAACATGGCACTTCTGGTCTCTTAACCCTTCGGGGGGCAGCGTGTGTCACAGCCTGGGGAGCTGGCATCTGGGCACAAGAAGCTGGAAATCTGCAGCCTGTTTTTAGAGCCAAGTGGAAAATTCTGCATCTAGCCCAGTAGCCCAGCTCCAACGGCAGCCAGCACCAGAGGAGGGTCAAGACACTCCCCACACTGCAGCTCTGGGGTCACCTGCAGTCAAGGATTACATCTCAAGGTCACCCCCAGCCTTGGGGGTGAAGGCAGGCACCTCACTTACCTCATGCATCAGTCCCTGGCTGACAACAGCCCCAGGCTCCAGTCTGGGGTGTACCCTCCAGCCGCACCTCGTAGCAAGTCCACCCCTTCAGGGGTACATCCTAGTCCAGTGGTTCCAGGGCCTCAAGGGGGTGTGGGTGTGGGTGTGTCACACCAACCCCTCACTCACACTCTCTCCAGCACCAAGCTCCAGCTCTGCTTCTTTCTGAGTGTCCCCTCAGCTGGGCTGGGCATTTATCACCCCCCCGCCCCCCAAGCCTCACAGGTGTGGAAGATTGGGGCTGATTGGGGCCACGGGGAGTTCTTTAACCCCTTCTTGACTGGTGGTGGGGTCATCTGCCTCAGCACAGCACCCACAGGGGAGGTTCCTTCCTACCCCCAGTAATTAGAGCTAGGCTGATGCCCTGAAGCCGGAGAGTTTTTATCCCTTTCAAGCCTCTTGGCTAGTCTTTAAATCCTCCCTGTCACAGCTCTGGACGTTCTCGTTATCCAACTCAATGCCCAGGCCTGCGTTTGAAGCCCACTATGTTGTCAGCCCCAGTGGCACCTTGTGGCAAGGAGTTCCACAGGCAAAACAAAAAAAATAGCATTTCCTTTTACCTATTATAATTTTGCTGTTTCTTCCTGGTGCCTGAAGCTAAGGAAATCAGGGGAGAATACTATGGGGTGCTGGCGTTACCCAGAATCCCCAGCACCCTATACACATATTCCCCAAAGCAATCGCTCACTTAGGCAAGAGACTTCCCCTAATTAAAAAATATGCCACCAGTTTGACCCTAGAAACATTTCTCCTGTGATCTCTGGGGGAACTGAACTGCTGGTGGGGCATTAACAGGTGCTGTTCAACAGGCTACCGTGGCCCACCCCAGAGGTAGCCGCACCGAGGGGGGAGCGTTTGCTTTCTTGCATGCCATGAAACCCAGGGTGCTGCAGACTCAGCAGGGCTGAATCTTCCCATCACAGGAAAGGCTGCACTTCTGCATTCAGCCCGCCGAGCTACACCCAGCATGGCATTGGATCAAACCTGCAGCTGCTGAGTAGCTGCCATCATGGGATGGTGTGTGCCAGGGGGGTCAATGGGGTCCTGTGAAGCCAGGCAGTGATTATGGCACCTCTGCTTCTAGAGCTGTGGTGCCTGGCCTGGCCGCGCATTCTCGGGGGAATGTGTTTTTTAAGCAATAAACCACAAACAGCATATGGATCGCGGGGCGGGCGCGGTGGTGGCAGCAGCCATGCACTTCACACTGTGGAAGGAAGCACACAGCCCGCACCCTGGCAGGGTCATTACTGCTGCAGTGAGAGCTTGTGAAGAGCCAGCAAACAGCTTGCAATGAGCTTTATGTGGCCTGCTTCTCAGTGCAGCAGAAAAAACAATCCTCTGTACCCATCTGCCTGCCCTTCCCCTGTATGCCCAGGGTGAGCGTGCCAGGGCACAAGAGCCGGTGTGTGGCACACAGAGGGGCTCCTGCAGTCGCTGGCACGGCTGCACATCAACAACGTCCTTCTCAGTGCAGACAAGGGCTCAAAGGCAGGATAGAGACTCGGATGGCTCTGATCCTGTCTGGCAGTTCTGGTCCAGCACAGATGTCGTCGGGGAGGTGGGGTGGGATGGAGGGCAATCGGCAGAGCTCCACTGGGTTAGCCCAGGAATCGAAAAGCCAGGGAGGGGCAGCAGGGGCTGTGGTTTGGGATTGAGGGGGAATGGCATAGCCGAGGGGAAAGTTTGCAATGCCTGCAGTCTGCATGACTGACCAAGTGCCGCAGAAGGCCGTGTCCTGTCCTCTCTCCCCTGCGCACAGCAGCCAGAAATGGCAAGCACCCAGAAGCTCTTGTATTGGTGGAAGAGCAGGGGTGAAAGTAACTTACACGACTTACCGGTACTGCCGGAGTCCTGAGGGGGCGTGGCCTCTCAAGATTTAAAGGCCCTGGGGAACCAGCTGTGGCTAGGAGACCCAGAGCCTTCAAATCAACCAGGGGCTCCCAGCTGCAGAGGTGGCTGGGAGCCCTCCGGGGCTCAGGGGCAAATTAAAGGGCCCGGGGCTCTGGCTGCCAGGGGGAACCCCGAGCTTTGTGGGGCTGGGGCAGGGATTTAAAGGGCCCAGAGCTCCTGCTGCTGGGAGCTTTGAGCCCTTTAAATCCCAGCCCCAGCCCAGCCACCAGAGCCGTGGCCGGGATTTAAAAGGCTCTGGGCTACCCGCAGCCGGGGCGAGCTCTGAGCCCTTTCAATCCCCACCATGGAAGTCGATGTGGTCCAGCACGGTGTACTGGCTCTTGCCGGTACAGCATACCGGACCGCACCAGCTTACTTTCACCTCTGCCAAAGAGGCAATTTCCTGACAAACATAATGGCACAGGGCTGGGGGAACACAACGTTTTAATCTTGTTCCATCCTCCAGTTAAATAAAGAGAATCTCATAAATCAGCAAAGAGATGATGAAACCCAGCGGACAGAGAACAAGGAGACAATAGCGGGCAGCCTGGTGTGCAGGGGACAAGTTTTTGTTGGCGTCCTGGAAAAGGACAGGTTGCAGGAGGGATCTGAAGGAGGCGGCTTTGTGGCCAGTTCTGGGGAGCCACTCAGGAGCAGCCAGGGAAAAAGCACCAAAGTTGTTTGAAAATGGGGGAGGGAGGCTGGGATCCTGAACCGATGGGAAGCAGGAGCCCACACCTCGCTAGTGTCTGCGAGATGCTAGGCCGGATGGGGGTAAACGCTGAAGGGCCTTGAGTGTGAAGATGCATAGCTGATGCTGGCTGCTCTGGAGAAGAGGCAGCCGGTGGAGGGCTGCAGAGAGAGGGGATGACGTGGGCAAAACGCCGGGCTAGGAACACGCTTTCTGCAGCAGCATTCGGAACAGGACCAGTAGGGCCAGATCACATTCGCCGGGGCCAGAGAAGAGGCTGTTGCAGTCTCATTTGGATTCACTCCAGCAAAGGGGCTCCCACTCCACCCCCGCCAGATATGTCCTGCCTCATATTCAGCCTCCATTTCCTTTGGCTTATTCTTGAGAGATGGGGGGAGCAGCATGGGATAGATCACTGGGGCAGGGCCCTGCTCTTTGGTCTGTGTCTGTACGCCCTGAGCACCCGGGGTGGGGGCGGAATGGGCCTCCTAGGACAAGCCCACAACTGAAACCCTGATAGATTAATAAATAGCACATGATGCACTGCGTCGGGACTCGGGAGACCTATCCCCAGCTCTGCCATTGACCTGCTGGGTGACTTTGGGCAAGTTGCTGCCCCTCTCTGTGCCTCATTTTCCCCTCCCAAGCTTTGTCAGTTTGGATGGTAAGTGGCTCAAGGCAAGGACTGCCCTTGTCTGTGCAGCGCCCAGCCCCATGAGGCCCTGATCTCAGGTTTCCAGGAATCTCCAGAATAGAAACCACCATCTCAGGCTGTGTCGCCATGTTACTACGCCTTGTAGCAACGCGATGGGTCCGTCTCCCTTCTCAATGTCAGTGATTCACGTAGGCCTCCATTCCAGGCCAGCCAGCGCGTCACGGCGTCACCCAACCAGGCAGATGTCGCTCTTTCCCTCTGTGCTCACAAGGCAGCTCCTCCCGCCCATGCTAGCCCAGCCGTTTCTGTCCCACCACTCTGCTTTCGCTCTGGGCCTGAATCTCAGCCTGCCTGGCCACTGCCTAGGCATCACCTCAGTTTCATCTCCCATCTCTCTGTCTCCCATGGCAGATCCCTGCCCTATATCGTCCCCCCACCCACCTCCCGCGGCGCATCAGCTCCCACTTCCCTGGGGGTGCCGGGGGGGCTCTCCATTTTTTTATTTCCTGCCTAACTTCTTTTCATTCCCCTCCCACACACAACACCTGATCCTCTCTGTCTACTCTCATTCAACGTCAGCTGTCCATTTCATGGGCATGCTTGAGCATCTGACGCCAAAGGAGGCCTGGATGGGGCAGCTTTTCTGCACAGCTTCCCGGTGACTATTTGCCAAGCAGGGCAGGGTGGGGGCTAATGGAGAAAAGATTGATTTCAGCGCCGCGAGCCTGGGGGAGACCAGCTGAGAGCAGCTGACGTAGTGAAGGGCACTTGGGACTGGTCTAGTTTCCTGGATGTTCTCTCCAGGCAGTAAAAACGGGTATGGACAGCTGGGCTAAGGGAGCAAACTGGATTCAGCAACAACACCCCCCTTGTGTGCACGGACACACAGAGCACAGGGGCACTAGGGGGCTGGCTGGTTCAGAGGGGCATAGAGGACCTTTACCCTCAGAGGGGCGCTGGTTCCAACCCACTGCCGTTAAGCATCCTCTGTCAGGTTACACAGGGTTAGGTCACCTGGATTTCAGGGTGTTATACCACAAATGCCCCTGGAGATGCAGGGCAGAACTGGCTCCTTCAGCAGAGCAAGGCACTGAGCAGCGATAAATCAAGACTCTTTCCAGCTCACTGGTTGGGGACAATTGTGGCTCTGGGAACTGGAACTGAAATGCTCAGGCTTGGAACCCAGGCCTGCTATAATCTGGGCCAGCTCACTTGGTGCCAGTGGAATGTAGTTGATTTATAGCAGATGAAGATCTGATCCTGGCAACAGAAATGCAGCTTCCCCTGGGGTGGAACATGGCCGCTGTTTGACAGCACACAGCACCACTGTGCAGGGAACAATTACCTGACACAGAAGTGCACTCACTGCAGGGCAGCACATGGCAGCTGTTTAATAGAATGCAGCAACACTGCACAGGGATCGCTCACCCAGCACTGAAATGCAGTCAGTTCTGGGGTGGAGTGCAGCAGCTATTTCACAGCCAAGCAGCAACAATCCAGCTGGGACATACAGCTGCACCAGTCCAAACTGCAGAGGGGGGCATTTATAAAGACAGGCAGCAGGGCATTACCCACAGCTGGAATTTGGGCAGCCTGCTGGGCCTGGTTTTAACGCCCCCCTGCCTTTATTGATCAGAAGTGGCCAGGCCTGAGCTGATTTTTATGGCGCAGCTGCAGCTGAGAGGACGTAATTAAACACAGGGGATTCCTCCTGTGACAAAGTTCAACGTAAGCAGATTAACTCTTTCCTTGCTGAGCAGTGCATGCTAGCCGCCCCAGCGAGCTGGAAAGCTCTGCTCCCACACTGGGAGGGGAGGTGATAAGTGTTGCTCTGTTTGCATGCCAAAGGAGCTCATAGGCCTGCCAGAGTGGCTCAGACGCCAGCCCCAGCTAGCCAAAGATCCCAGCTCTGACAGTGGCCAGCACCAGTTGCTCCCAGGGACAGCGTAAGACTATTCCACCCACACCACTAGGTCTCAATCTGGTTGCTAACAGTCAGGGAACAGTTAAACACTGAAGTAGGGGGTTTAATATCCCCACTGATTTTTTTGTTACCACCCACAGTTTCAATGCTGGCTACTCTTGTGAGCCACAGAAATGGCCAAGCCACTCTTTGGATCTTGCTAAGCTTCAATGCCTTCCAGTGGCTGGGAGTTCCACAGGCTAAACAAGCCTGGTGTGAAAAAGGTATTTCCTTTTAGCAGCTTTGAATTGGCCACTTCTAATTGCATTGCATGGCCTCTTGTTCTTGTGCCCCGGGACAAGGCTCAGACAGGGTGGCTTAGTGGGCCAGGCACTGGGTTTAATGTCAGGAGACCAGGAGTTTAGTCCTGCCTCAGTACTGTATAAGGTTTGCCCTGTATACATTCACTGCTGGCTCATGGTAGCACCAAAAGGGGTGTGTACCACTCACCCCAGGGCCTATTCTTGGCTTTGCTGCTGACTTTGCTGGGCCAAACCCCTGCTCCTGGCTCTGTGCCTCAGTTTCCCCACCTGTAAACCCCCCGATCTGGAAAAGTTCAACCCCTGGTTCAGTGCCCGAAGCCACCGTCCTGATCCTGTCAAGGCTGCAGTCCCCATTTCTTATCTTAGGTTGCAGTGGGTAACAAAGTACCTGCAGTGACGAAGCCTGCAGTCACTAATTGCCCAGATGAAATCAATTCACCTCCATTACAGTCAGATCCAGGGCCCGAACATTAGCAAGGCAGCAGGCTAGCGCCAGCATTACCCCGCAGATGTGATTATGGGGATGCTGCCGGGGATACGATAAGGCGTTTGATTCGATGAAGGTGCATGTGTTCTTTGCTGGCTCGACCTCCTTTCAGGTTGCAGAGTAAAGTAAAACCGAATGCCGCTGGCAGCTGGCCCCTGGCCCTGGGCCGCTCTGCAAGAGGGCTCTGTGAGGTGACTGGGGCCAGCGCAAAGAGGCCAGGCTGCAAAATGGAGTGACGCGTGTCAGTTGCAAGTAAGAACATTAGCCACCTCGTGAGGCGAAGGTGTTTTAATTGGAAGCGAAGGGAGGGGAACGGGGCAGGAAGCCAAGGGAACCCATCACAAGCGTTTATGATCACACGCGCTGGAGGTAGTTCTGAGTCACCGCTGGTGGGGGTGTTACTGGCTTTTGCCACATAGCTGCGGTCGGGGGGCCCATTGTGCCGCGCGCTGCATAAACACCTAGTGAAAGAGATTCCCTGGGCTGGAGAATTCACAATCTCAACAGACAAGACAGAGGAAATGGAGAATTAAGGCCCAGAGACATAAGTGACTTGCCCAAGGTCATCCAAGAAGTCAGTGGCAGAGCTGCCTATTGGGCCTGTGAACGCTTCAGGGCAGTGACCATCTCTCACTGCGTCCGGCCTGGGGAGGGGCACTAGGTGCTGATACATTGCAAACATCCCCTGCTAAGAGCTCTGCAGTTACATCCAATGTGCAGTTGCCAAAGGAAATACATTCATTGTGTCTTCTGGATGGGTGCCAGTGTGACGACCACCACCTTGGCCAACACACCAGGGACTGCTGGAGCAAACGGCGTGCGCTGAACACCCAGCCCAGGGGCTGTCCATCCTCCGTGGTTCAGAGTCACAATGGGGCCTGTCACACACACACTCCCCAGGGGTGACCCCCACCTGTCCCAGGGCAGAGCAGCTGGTCAGCTTTGCCTGCAGCCTTGGAGAACCAGCCCAGATGGATGTTGGTGCGGCGACCCCGGTCACTGGAACACTCTAGGGGCTGGGCCCCCAAGGGGTAGAAGGAACCTCTGAGCCCAAGGCTGGCTCAGCAGTTGTCTTGAGGTTTTCCCCTGCAGTTCTCAACAGCTCTTGCTGCTCCGGTGGCACAGGGCGCCCCACGTTCCAGGTACAGCCAATGCCGTGATAACACCCTGTTGTGGGGCAATGGTCAGCCAGGGGGAGGGCTGGGGCAATCGCACGTGCAGCTGGCAGGCTGTTCAAGGGGCAGATCTGAGCCTGACCCTCCCCCTCCCAACACCAGTTATACTCAGCACATTATAAACAAATGTGACATTATCCTGCTTTGCAGATGGGGAAACTGAGGCACGGAGTGGGGAAATGACTTGCCCAAGGTGAGTGGCAGGAGCTGGGAACCCTGGAGCCCCCATTCCTGCAGCTAGCACCCCACTGGAAGGATCCCTTCTCCTTTACTTGGCTGTTGGCAGGCAGCGGAGTTTCCTCCTTCCAAATGGCAACGTTCAAGCTATGGGAAAGCAGCCTGAGATCTCAGCTCTCTGGGGCAAACCCAGTGCCTGTGCTTTATGCGGCTGTGATGCTGGGCCTGCCCACGGCCCAAGCCGTGAACAGAGCCTTTACATCCAGCCAGAACAGCAATCATTGATCCAGAAGTGCTTAAATTCCCCTGCAAGAGAGCGAAGTGCCTGTCTATCTACACCCCACCCCAGGCCTGGGCAGCAGAGCACCTCACAATCTTGAGTGTAGTTTGTCTGCTCGTACCCCCCGTGTGAAACTGCTGTCCAGAGAGAGCCAGACCGTGGCTTCTGCGCATCAAAAGGCTGTGTTTTCCGAGGGCGTTAGCTCTCTCTCTGCAAAACCCTGGTGGTGCCACAGCTCTGTAGCTGTTACGGCGACGTAGTGAGGTCCCAGCCGGACCGGGGAGGTATAGCATTGCTACATTGCCGTAAAAACGACCTGGCCTTGCCTCCACTAACATTTTATAGCAAGATTAAAAAAAAAAACCCACAACCCGCTTTCGGCATAGGCAGAGGGTTTGTCTATGCATGAAAGTTAGTACGGGGTAAACCAGGGCGTGAATTTAAAATGGATTAACTCTCTCTGGTTAATACAGTGCGTAGGTGCTCTTATTCTGATTGCGCTTAATTCACTTCCAAGAGGGATTAAGCTAATTTGGAACAAGCCACTCACATTCTGGAATACGAGCGCTCCCCCCACCACCACTGCCCCGGTGGAGTTAATCAGGACTAGCTGCTCCAGAACAGCTCCCCATGTAGACATGCCCCTGGTCACACCAAGAACCAGGAATTGAGCCACACTCTACCCTCGCGGTTGCGGATGGCCAACCTGTGGCTCCAGCATCACCTTCAGAAGTTAATATGTGGCTCCTTGTCCAGGCACCGACTCCAGGGCTGGAGCTACACGCGCCAACTTTCCAATGTGCCGGGGGGGGGGGCGGGCTCACTGCTCAACCCTTGGCTCTGCCCCAGGCCCTGCACCCATTCGACCCCTTCCCGCCCCCTCCCCTGAGCCTGCCGTGCCCTCACTCCTCCCCCCTTCCCCCAGAGCCTCCTGCACACCACGAAACAGCTGATCGGGACGTGTGGGGAGGTGCTGATCAGCAGGGCTGCCGGCGGGAGGGAGGCGCTGGGAGCAGCAGGGGAGCTGATGGGGGCCTGCTGACACAGATACATTGATAAATCCTGGCTGTTTCTCAGGCTCAGGTTGGCCACCCTTTGCCTAGGCACTCCTTCCTCTCTTAGCACATGGGCATTTTCCCTTTCTCCTGCGTGTCCCAAGATGCTTTGATTTCTCCTTAAACCCATCTCTCCTCCTGAAGGCACTGCATAGCAGACAGGGCCTGGCTGTGTGCGGCAACATGGCCCGACGTGACCCACCCCTAGCAGATCTGGCCAGGTGCAGGGGCGAGGTGCTACATCAATCGACCTGTCGCTGGTCACGGTGCTGGCTGACTGGGAAGCCGTGGCCGAGGGTGAAGGAGAGAGCAGAGGAGGAGGAAGGCAGGGGAATAATCCTGTTAGGGAGGAAAGAGAATAATTTCCCAAAGAAGCGAGGCACTAGGCTAGCCCCTGTGGTAAAGAAACAGCAGACACAATAACTCCCACTCCATCCATTGCCTGGAGTTTGAGTGAAATGGACAGGAGATTTTATTCCTTATTATTTTCCTTCACAGAGTTGACTTAGTGCTCAGAAAGACATGTCTGCTACCCAGAGCCCTGCCAAGGGCAGAAACAGCGCTATAGAGATAGGACCACTGAGAAAGCCAGAGATCCAGAAGGCAGCTTCTAGATTCGTAGGATCCTGTTCTCACATACAGCAGCATCAATTCCCTTGTGACAAAGGCTTGGGCTCCAGGGAAAAGTTCCACCTGTGTAACATAAGGATTTGCCTCTCTGGGGACACATGGGCAAGTTAAGTGGAATTGACTACAGGTGTGAATTTAAAGTGGCTTAGTTAAACTGCATTAAGCCCCTGTGTGGACACGCTCATTCAGAATGAAAGTGGCCTAAATTTGGTTTAATTTAATTCATTTCCAAACTGAATTAAGGAAAAACCATGAATTAAGGTGAAACTTTTATTCTAAATATGGAATTTAATGTGGTTTAACTAACCCACATTAAATGTTAATATGGATTAATTTTCCTGAGTTTCCCCAGGAAGACAAGCCCTTAAGGTGTGAATTAAAACTGATTTAGTTAAACTGGTGCAACGCTCTTTCCCCTTCCCTCCATTTTGGTTTAAATCAGGTTTATTGCACTTTAGTTAGTTATTTGGCAACAGGCTTAAACTAAAACAGAATAAGCTGCCTTCACATCTGAATAAGCATCCACACAGCAGCTTGCACCACTTTTAACTAAACTGGTGTCAGGCTGGCTACACTGTGGGGGGGAGAAAGAGTCGCCCTAAGATATGCAACTTCAGCTACATGAATAGCGTAGCTGAAGTCGGCGTACCTTAGGTCGATTTACCTAGCCGTGAGGACGGCGGCAAGTCGACCGCTGCCACTCCCCCGTTGACTCCGCTTCCGCCTCTCGCACACGGTGGAGTTCCGGAGTCCACGACAGAGCGATCAGGGATCGATTTTATCACGTCTACACTAGACGCGATAAATCAATCCCCGAGAGATCGATCACTACCCGCCGATCAAGCGAGTAGTGTAGACATACCCTCAGTTTGGGTGTAGGCCCTTACACAGCTCCGGCAATGTAAAGGGGCCATAAAGCGGATGAAACTGACGGGGTTGTCTACACCCAGAGTTATTCCAGGATTGTGACAGCACTTTAAATTCACACTCTGCCTTAATCTGAATTAATTTTCAAGTGTAGACAAGCCCTCTCAGCAGTGGTCTAGCATAGTGGGGTCCTAACCCATGACAGGGGTCTTGGGTGCTATCACAATACAAATACAGAATAATAATTCATGCCAAAGCTAAAGCCCCTTTACGCTGCCAGAGCAGCAAAAAGGGGCCATGGTGCAAATGAGAATCAGGCCCAGCAACTTCAGTGGAGTCACTCCAGATTCCCTGGGGGTAAGGAAACAGAATCAGGCCCCATCGGTTTCAGAGAACCATAGTGACTCCTGGGTCAGGAGGGGATGACTGATTGCCTGGACAGCCGCACGCTAGCTCCCTGACTCACCTTTCCATCTCAGACAGCTCCTCCCTTCAGCAGCTGGCCAGGTAGACTTCCTAGCCCCAGCCCACATCACCAAGCAGGGCCTGAGACCTCGAGAGTCATGGGGCCAGATCCTCAGCTGCTGCAAATCAGCATCACCTGGAGCGATGCAGATTTACACTAGGGGAGGATCTGCTCCCACGGGCCAGGCAACAGCAGGTCTGACACTTGGGGTGTGGCTACACACTGCAGTCATGGGATGCGACGTAATCTAGCTAGTGTGGGTATCAGAGCTGTGAAATCAGGACAGCTCAGGCGTCAGCAAGAGTCTGCCCCCTTGAGTAACCACCCAGGGTCCCGGGCAGGCCGGTATGGCCCACGCTCAAGCCGGTGCTGCTGCAGCTTCTCTGCTATCTGTCCCAGAGCCGGCTAGATCACAGCGAGCTGCAATCACAACCCAGGACTGTAGCATGGACATGTAGTCTGGATGCTGCTCTGGACGCTCAGAGGTGGGTGTCAGTAATGCAGCCTCAACAAACGAGTTCCAGGCCCAAAGGCTGCAAAGGGGTTTCACAGCCAGCCCTGCGGCAGACAAACGTCCCATTACGTACGATCAACTAGCCCCAGGACTTGGCCCAATCTCCCCACCCTACCCCAGATAAGCCACTACAGTAAAGAGCTAGCGTGTATAATGATAAATAGAGTTAAACACGTTCATACCATTCAACAGCAGTCCCCCCACCCCACGCCTCTGCTGGCCTTCCCCCAGACCTTGGGGGTCTGGGCCAACGAAGCATCCTCCCCCTGAAATACAGGCAGCTGGCATCAGTCCTTCAACCAGGGGGTAACTAATAACTGGGCATCCGTGTTACCTAGCAGGGGGCGGAAGGAGGGTTGCAGTGCCAGGGTGGAGTCTGCTGTAGGAAGAGACACAGGGCAGGGGTCCCCCACCCACTGAGGGGGAGGGTGTCCTCCATCTGGCCCTTTAGCATCCATCTGTCCATCTGTCTTTGGTGGGTGAGGAGGCTGAGTCTGAACTGAGGGCAGCACACGCCCTCTCGCCACTGCTCTTGGGGGGCAAAGGGCAGCAGCCTGGGCCGCCAGCCAGAGCTGGAAAGAGGCTGAAGAGAGCGACTTTCGTGTGAGGTCGAGAGGGTCTTGGGGAACCTGGTCCCATCCCGACGCCCCTGGCTGAGGGAACAGTCCCGCTGAGGCCAGAGACGGGGAACCTCTCTGTGGTCCAGGATGGGGGAGGGATCCTGTCCATTGCATTGATGGGGCGAGGGGCAGGCATAGAGGTAGGAGGAGGATCCCGGTGGGCTCATCCCGAAGGAAGAGCCGGTTTCCTTCCCCGTCTCCATCCCCGTCCTTAGCCCAGGACGTCCAGGTAAACGGGAGGGGTCTTGACCAGGGCCTGAAGCCGGCTGTGAATCTTCTTAATGTTCTGCCTCTGCTGGGGTTCCCGCTGCCAGCAGCCCTGCATGATGTCGTACACCTCCGAGGGGCAGGTTCGGGGCCGCTCCAGCTCCCGGCCCTGCGTGATGCACTCGATGGCCTGCGGAGATGCAGAAGAGGAGATGAAGTGTCCGGGTTTCAACCCCACAACGACTAGCCCTGAGCGGAAGACACAGCCAACGCGCTCTATCTGCCCAGGACTGAGCTTAACTACACCCTTCCGGCTAGGGGTATGGGACAGTGCTGGGGGTAAGACACAGGAAGGGGAGTCAGAACTCTCAGGTCCTTTCCCAGCTCTGCTGCAGAGTCCCTTGTCACTTTGCCACTCTGTGCCTCAGTTTCCCCATCTATAAATTGGTGATGACCCCCTCCCTGCCCAATTCCAACTGGTCCTTAGCTGTTCTGATCTGGGGGCCATGGGAGGGGGTCATCGACAAGAAACCAAGAGACACCCCGACAATCTCCCTTGCACACCGGGCTCCCACCCCCAGAATCCTCCTGGGCTCAGCAGAAGGGAGGGAAAGAGCCATCAATCTGCTCCAGCGGACTCCCTGTCTGCTCTGAGGAACATTAGACCAAGGGATAGGCAAGGAAGCTCTTAGGCCACACAGCGAGTTTGTTAGGGGCAGGTCAGGTTTCACCCCGGGCCGGCAAATTGAATCAGATCTTTCATGCTTTGGAGAACTGAAATATCTTGCACCCCCATGAGCCCTAGAGCCAGGCTGGCCCCTCTCTGCTCAGCCCTAGCCATCTCAGAGAGTGGGACGGGCTGGGCCACGTTAGAGGCACAGAGTGTTTTGCCCATCCCTGGCATCTCGTCGTGTGAAGATCCTGCAAACTGATCCCCACCCGGCGAGTGTTCTTAGCCCCGATGGATGCAGGGGACAGACGCTGAGAACACATGAGCCAGTGGAAGAGCTGGGGAGAGGACCCTGGAGTCCTGATTCCCACTCCCTTCCTCAGGCCTCCAGACCACACAATGGAACCCAGGCGTCCTGACCCCTGTTCTGCCTCCTCCCAGAGCTGTCGACAGAACCCAGGAGTCACAACTCCCAGTTCCTGTCTGTAACCTCTAGACTGCACTGCCACATGAGGGACAGCATGATATGAGCATCTTGCTCTAAGCCGTGGGGGACGGGGTCCCCCCTTATTTCTTAGCCCATCTCCTTTCCCCCAGCTGACTTCTTGGCCATCAGAGAACCAGCAGCTCAAAGACCCTGCTCCCTGGAACTAACCCAACCGTTCTCCCTGACCCCAATCCCGGCGCTGCACCCACTCCGCGCTCGCCGAGCCACTCTTCACCTCAGTGTTGGACAGCTGGTACCAGGGCTGCTTCCCATAGGTGAAGATCTCCCAGAGAACCACCCCAAAGCTCCAGATGTCGCTTTCAGCGGTGAACTTCCTGTAGAGGATGCTCTCCGGGGGCATCCAGCGGATGGGCAACATGGTGCGTCCGCCCACCTGCCAGAGAGACCAGGCGAGGATGGGTTAGCCAGAGGGGTGGGGAGAAGGGCGGGGCCAAAATATTGTAGCAGAGAGGGAAAAAGAAAAAGAAAAGAAAGAAAGAAACTGAGATGAGATAAAAAATGAGAAAAGAAAGAGAAGAAGAAAGTAGTCTGAAAAAGCCAAAGGAAGATGAGAGAGAATGAGATGAGAAAGAAAAAGGTTTGAGAGAAAATTAAAAAGAAAAGAAAAAGTCAGGAGAGAAAAGAAGAGAGAAAGAATTAAAAAGAGAAGGAAGAATGTAAAAGAAGGAAAAAGTGGGAGAAGGAAGAAAAGAAAAAAAAAACCAAGAAGGAAGAAAGACAGGGGGAAGGAGCAGGATGGAATGAAAAAAGATAAAGAGAGATGAAAGGGGCGGGGCTGGATTCTCCATTTGCTCACACCAGCATGAGACCAGAGTCACTCCTGAGTTACACCAGCAGAACAGAATTGGGACCAGAAAGGGGCTCATTTTGTACTTTCTCTCTCTCTTCCCTTTATTTAACCCTTTCACAGCAGCATGTTGGGGGCCCCTCCCCCCTCCTGGCAGCGCTTCCCTTCCACTCGCTAAGTGCTCTGCGCTCCCTTTTCCATCGCAGGCCCTATTAAATATGCATAGGGGGCCGAGGTGGGGCAGGAGCTAAAAGGGAAAATTGGAAGAGGCCCCTCGGAGCCCCCTGCCCGTCACAGAGGCTGATCCCAGCAGAGCTCTCAAGGAGATGGAGATGGATGGGTCTTCGCAGCCAACGGAGCCCTCCGGCCGGCCGACCAGCCATGTGGCTTGCGATGCGTCTGATCCGAGAAGCGTCACACTTCCAGTGCATTGGTTTCCCTGGGGCAGCCAGCGACTGACACTGCGCTTTCGAGCAATGGGGGAGAGTGGGCTGGGGTCTTCAAGGGAAGCGTTGTCTCTACATAGCAGGAGCAATCCCTCCACTAGCACTGAATGCAACCTCACGGACCTGGGCAGAGGGGTGCTTGGGAAACAGGGGGCAAAGAATTGGCTGATGGGATCCCTAACAGGGTTCAAACACTGGACCTCCAAAGCACAGATTTCTACCAGAGTAACTCTGATAGCTGGCAGCAGTAGTCGGCTATTATCCTTTATATGGCCCAGCCATTGAATTCCATTAGCTGGCAGCATTAGGCTGCCATCTATGCAGATCAGCCACTGAACTCCATTAGTTGGCAGTAACTGTAGGCTGTTATCCTCTATATGGACCAGTCCCCGAGCTCCACTAGTTGGCAGCAGCAGTAGGCTGTTATCCTCTAAGTGTCAGTGGAGGGATGAGACATGTTGATAGTGAGTTATGAGGCAACTTGCATTTTCTCCCCAGTCTTGAGGCCTGAGTCTTCATCCCAAACCTGATGGGGCCTAATCGGAAGGGAGACAGGTGCTGAGGAGGCGGGGCAGAGGAGGTGCTGAGAGGCTACAAAGGGGGTTGGCGTTTGGACACCAGGGACATGGCCACCTTAGTCAAGGGAGGGACAGACACAGCATGAGCTGAGAGCACCGCGCCTGCCCAGGCCAGTAGCATCCGCTCCTGCTGCGCCCATGCTCATGCTGATGGAAAGGCCTTGATTGACTCCGCCAGGCTATGGGTCAAGCCCTGGGCAGGCGTGGCAGCAGAATCAGGTCCTTTCCCCACCCCGTTTGCTCACCCGGTAGTAGTCTGTGCTGTAGATGTCCCGGGACATGCCGAAGTCCCCGATCTTCACCACCAGGCTGCGGCCCACCAGGCAGTTGCGCGTGGCCAGGTCGCGGTGGACGAAGTGGAGCGAGGCCAGGTAGACCATGCCGGAAGCGATCTGAGTGGCGATCTGCAACATCTGGCTCAGGGTCAGCTGCCCAAACGACTGGCCGTTCCCGTTATCCAGGATCTTGGCATCTGGCCCGTGGGACCTGGGCAGGGCAAGGGCAGACTGCAGTGAGGCCGGGCTCAGAGTGGACCCAAACCGACTCGATTCTTCAGAGTCTGACTCCGGATCGTTCCAGGCAACGGCAGAAGTGCAAGTGGGCCTGGCTGCGGCCAGACCAAGGTGCCACCAATGCCCGAGGCCCGGGCACCAGCAGGCAACTGACTAGGAAGGACATGTCCAGGTGATGCCAGCAGGTGATCCACGCCCTATGCAGCAGAGGAAGTGGGTGATCCATGCCCTCCGCCCCCCAAGAATTCTGCCAATATGACCTGAGGGGAAAATTCCTTCCCGAGGGCAGATGTGAGAGTGTGTATGCTTGAGGGCGTGTGTGTGTGTTGACATGCACACTGGTGTTTCTATGAATGTCTCCATGTGAGTGTATGTAAAGGAGAGGGGGTTATGGGGGATGTGTTTGGCCGAGGCGGGTGTGAGGATGTGTGGCTAGCCCAACTCCCTGCGCCCCCGCAGCCCTGTGGGGCTGAGGTTTGAGGTGCAGACCCGGCCGGTGGGCGGGGGGATGCTTTCCCCTCACCCAGCCAGGTGCCCGCACTCATGGGGCTCATTTGACCCCAAGTGCTGCTGACAGCCTGGGCGAGGAGGCCGGGGACATGCCCACGCGGCTCCGGGGAAGTAAAACCATTAATGCCAAGTCCCATAACAATAATCATCAAAGGCAGGTCTCAGAGCTCATCCCGCGGACACTAAGCGATGCCGCTGGCAGCGCCCCGTCTAGTGCCAATACCTCGGGGGCCAATCGAAAAGTCTCTGCTTATTTCAGCTGATGGCCAATCTCCCTCTATTTCAGCCTCTCAGACAGCTAATCTAATCAATATTGCAAGAAGGCCGCATTAGCAGGGCCGGCTGTCTGAGCTGCCGTGATAATGGAGCAGTGGGGGGGTGGGAGGGAATCCAAGGCAGGGACCGCCATAACGGGGCAAATAATCCCGAGTCACGGCCGGGCAGGAGCTGGCGGGGAGCCTGGAGAAGTGCGTGCTAGTGTTGGTGTGGCGCTCGGCGTGTCACTGAGTGTCGAATGTGTGTGGTGCCGTACTTGGGACCCCAGCCCCTGGATGGCCCTGTCACCCCTGAGGCTCCCGGCTGGGGGTCACCAAACAGCCCCCTAACGGGGAGCTGGGCTCCAAGGGGAGACCACAAAGCGCCCTTGTAAGGATCAAGGTGGGGCTGTGTGTATTATTTAAAGGGTTGGTGGGGCACGTGTCCCCCACCCCATGGCAGGCGGTCAGGGATGTCCCTCCACTTTGGCCTGTGTCACCCCCAGCAACCAGGCCTAGCAAGGGGATTGAAGCAGGGGTGTATTTAGCTGCCATCCACCCCACTCTCATCTCTTCGGGGGGCCCCATTCTCCCCAGGGCTGTCTCCGGGACCACCTCTCACTCTGGCCCTCTGGATGGCACCCCTCCTTCCATCCCATGGCAACAGTTGCCCCCCAACCCCCAAAAATGCTTCGGTGAGGCCTGGTGCCTGGGCAGGGGCCTGCCACGCTGCAGCCGGTTGGGAGAAGGACCCTCGCAGTTATCAGCGGTTCCTTCATGCTGCAAAGGAGGCAGAGCTGGCCCAGGAGGGCACCGCAGAGGGGGCCAGTCTGTGTTTGCCACGGCCTCTGCTCCCCGCCCCTCCCTGGCTTCTGCCTCCCGTCACATTGCCACCCCCATTCTCCACGGCCGCCCCACATCCAGGCTCCCCCCACAGCTTCATCCACCCTCCCGCATCTTCAGACCCACCATCTCACTTGAGGCTCCATTTATCCCCCATCTTCATCTCAGCTGACCCGGCAGACCACATCTGTCCATGCTCCATCAGCTGGCTCCACCCTCACCCCTGCTTCTCTCCCCAGCCTGGGCGCAAGCTCCTTCCCCCTCACAGCCTGGGTCGCCCCCCTGGTGCTACCCCAGCAATTCCTGAATCCTGGGTGAAAACCACCTCTCACAACTGACCCTTCGTTCTTCTGCCTCCCTCTGGCACTGGAGCGCCACAGGGCGCCTCGTTCACCACGTGTGGGGCTGGCACAACGGCCTTTTGGGGCACCACCCTGCATGCAGGGGCCATGCCAGAGGGGGGCCAAGGGCGGGGAGGGGTGTATTGGGGAAGCAGCTGAAGGACACCGTACTCTGGCTATTTTGGGCTGCTGGATGGTACATCAGGCCGGAGGTAAGTTAGAGCAGCCCCGCTGGCTGCTCTAATCTATGCTGGGGGCCAAAGCAGCACAGAGCCACCCCATCCCATCCGCCACCCCCCGTGCTGGCTGCTGGCCGGACCCCACCTGAGGAAGCGGTTGAGGTCTCCGTGCTTCATGTACTCAAAGACCATGACAAGGGGCTCGCCGTCCGTGCACACCCCATAGAACCGGACGATGTGCTCGTGCTGCAGCACCGTCAGCAGCTCCGCTTCCCGCTGGAAGTCCAGCCGGGCACTCTCCGTCGCCTCCTTCAGGGCCTGCAGGGAGGGAGACAGGCCCAGAGAGGGCAAGAGGGCAGGGTGAGCACCGGGGCTGGGGTCCCCAAGGCATGGCAGCGGCCGAGCTTCCTGCTTCTGCTCACGCTGGGCAAGTCATTTAAACTTTCTGGGCCCCAATCTCCACGTGTGACATGGAAAACAAACCCACCCAGTTAGACTGATAACAATTTAGGGCAGGGACTCTGTGACGTTATTGATATAAACTGGGACCATATAGAACATGGGTTGCAACCAAGGTTCTGTAGTGGCACCAAATCCTATGTAAAGGGGGTCATATAAGGTGTCTAAGAGCTGGTTTGGTTGCCTTAGAGTGGAAACCCCAGGAAGGGATGACACAGACATCACCAATTTGACCAAAACTCTTTAACCAACCAATTGCTCAAACAGGGCAGTCACAGCCCAAGGCTGGGGTTTTCCACCTCTAAGGCAAACCAAACCAGCAGACAACAGACAACAGTGTCACCCTCTGGCTAACCGCAGTCACACAAGCAATTTCCTTAGACACTCCAGTCTCCCAGTATCCCACCAGTCCCACATGTCCTGGGATGAATGGTT
The DNA here is from genome assembly GCF_003597395.2 of Chelonoidis abingdonii. Taxonomy (NCBI): domain Eukaryota; kingdom Metazoa; phylum Chordata; order Testudines; family Testudinidae; genus Chelonoidis; species Chelonoidis abingdonii. The sequence continues at coordinate 47,156,226 of NC_133779.1, forward strand.
ATGAAAACAAATACCCCAGTAAAAGAAAAAGGTTCTCTCGATCCCAAAGGACCAAGCCCCAACCAGTCAATATACACCTCAGATCTTACCCACAAATCACGCTGTTGCCAATCCTTTAGAATCTAAATCTAAAGGTTTATTCATGAAAGAAAAAGATAGAGGTGGAGGCTAGAATTGGTCAATGAATCAATTACATACAGTAATGGCAAGTTCTTGGTTCAGGCTTGTAGCAGTGATGAAGTAAACTGCAGGTTAAATCCAGTCTCTGAGAACATCCCCACTGGGATGGGTCATCTAGTCCTTTGTGCAGAGCTTCAGCTTGTAGCAAAGTCCCTCCAGAGGTAAGAAGCAGGACTGAAGACAAAATGGAGATCAGGCCTTCGCCTTATATAGACTTTTCAGGTGTAAGAACACTCCTTTGTCCTACTGTGGAAAGTTACAGCAAAATGGAGTTGCAGTCACATGGGCCAGTTTCTGCTCACTCCAGTGAGTCACAGGGCGTATCCGCCTTCTCTCCATGGGTCAATTGTGTAGTGATGTCCGTATGCGCCATCAAGCAGGCTAAGCAGAGCTGACACCAGCTTGTCTGAGACTTTTTCCAGTAACACAGAACAAGTTTGAAATACAGACAATACACATAACTTCAACTACAGAAATGATACAGACATACAGACAGCATAATCCTAACCAGTAACCCGTAACCTGATCTTGGACACCTTATATGACCCCCTTTACATAGGATTTGGTGCCACTACAGAACCTTGGTTGCAACCCATGTTCTATATGGTCCCAGTTTATATCAATAACGTCACAGACTCTCTCTCCCCTGGCGTCCTCACAGTGCCTGGCACAACAGGGCCCTGATCTCAGCGGGGCAGGGACTTTCTCCTCCTCAGTGTCCGTGCAGCACCTGACACAACGGGGCCCTACTTTCAGCCCTGTGCTGCGGTACTGCAGCACTCACAGAGCTGCCTCTGGCTCTGTCCCGTCTAACTGCCAGGAGGATTTATTGGGCCAGTCGCCGTTCATGTGGGACTGTGTCCCCATCACAGCTGGGCAAGAACCTGGGCCTGTTTGGGTCTCACCCATAACTAGAACCATAAAGGCGAGTTTGGATCTGATCTCCAAAGGGGTCTAGACTGGGCCTCCATTCAATACATTGGGGTGCATCTATACACTCACCAGTGCCCCCTACTGAATGGAATCAGAACTCCTCAAAAGTGTGTCATATGGTCTATACTGCTCCCATAGCTCAGGTGGATCTGGGTTAAGACCCATCCTGCCTGTTGCGAGTGGCTGCCACTTGCAGCACATTTCAGTCGCAAAGCTCCCAGGTGGGTCCTGGGATCCCCCCACCCCAGTGGAGGCTTCCCGTGGAGAAGGGGACAGGGTTACCTTGACGGCCACAAGCATCTTCTCCTGCTCGGGGATGAGATTGTAGCACTCGGCCAGGAAGACCTTCCCAAAGGCCCCTTCCCCCAGCTCCCACTTCAGCACGATGTCCCTGCGCTTGATGTGGTGGACGCCTGCAAGGAACAAGGACTGTGCAAAGCGCCCAGCGTCACCCCCCACGCACCCCGGAGGGGAGATGCAGAGCTGGGCGGGGAGCGGCTGTCTCTCAGGGGCGGGGATCTGGATGGGAAAGAGGGCCAGGGAGACAGGGCAGGCTGGGGTGGGGGCTGAATTTGGAGAAAGGGGTAGCTGGGGGCTCCAGTCAGGAGAAGAAGGAGAGAAGCCAGAAGGATCTGGCTGCTTGAGAGGTGGGATGGGGTCTTGCAGGTGGGAGGGGCCAGCTCTGAATCCCTAGTTCCCCCTGCCCCCTTTCTTTGCTTTTGCTCCCGCACAGACAGTCCAGGACTCCCTGTCAACACCCCAACCCATGGCCAACCAGGGCTGGACATGCGTGGGCGCGGGGGCACCTTTCCCCTGCTAAGAACCCAGATGGCCCCCAAGCACGGGGCAGGGAGTGCCAGCGAGTCCCTGTGTCACTGCACCCACTTACACGCACCCCTGTGTACCCACATCCTTTCCATCCCCTCCCCCCCAGGACCCACCCTGCCCTTCCCTAACCCTCTGGGAGCACCCCCTTAACCCTCCCCGGAACCCACGTGCCCCTCCGGACCCGCCCTGCGCCCCTCCAGGGCCCTTACACGTGTCGCAGAAGTACTGCGGGTTCTCAATGAAGTTGGTTTTCAGCCCCTCCAGCTTACTCTCGGCTGAGGACTGGGGGCTGCTGCCCAGGTTCATGAAGTGCAAGGACATGGCGATGTCATCATCCTGGGCCAGCACAGCCGCCCCTGCATGGGATGGGGGAGAGATGCCAGGCTCCAGCAGCTCCCTGGTCTATCTGCCCCCTCCCCCGCCACCGCTGGGGGGCCAAAAGCAGGGGCCAGTGAGCAGAGCAGGTAGCTTTGCAGTAATTACCGAGGGGGCTATCCGTGCTTCCGCCCCCCAGGCATCTTCATCAAAGATCCTGCAGTGGGGCCGGGAGATCTGACGGCTCCAAGCCCAATAGGGCACAGACACGGGTGGGGAGGACCAGGCACTGGGGTACTAAAATCCTGCTCCTCCTAAGCAGCTGAAAGCAGATGCCCATCAATGCCCGGGTGCCCTGGGACTGCAGGTGAGGGGCCTGCCTGGCTCCAGCCCAGGGGAAGGTGAAAACCCTCCCAGCCAGCCTCTCCTCAGCACCCCCGAGTCTACCTTTGGGGAGCCCTCTGCAAAGTGAGTGAGGGTCACTCTGTGGCAGCGTCTGACCCCATTTTAGCCCCTGCAGGAGAATTTATCCCAGCCCTGGTGCAGGGAGTGACAGGGGAAGGCAAAGCTCCAGCACTGTTTGGGGCACGGGTTAGAGCAGTCTGGGCTGTTGCAACACCTAGTATAGACGGGGATCCCCTGGGTTTGCTCTTGATTACCCCAGTTGAGGACCTGGCCCCACTCACACTAAGACGAGCAGGACCAAATCCATGCTGTGGGGCCTGAGCTGCATAGAGGGGCCCGTGGGAAGGGATCTCGCCTCGCCTAGCGTATAGTGCAGGAACTCACATTCGGTCTGAGAATCCAACATGCACCACACAGCCCTGTGGCCGACCCACTTTGGGGATAACTGCCTACTACTGCTACCATTTAGCAGAGTTACTCCTTCAGCTCAAGCAGCAGAGGCCCCTGCTGCCAGCACTGACGTTCGCAGCGTTGGTGAGCCAGGAGAAGGGGGTTGCAGCGGCGACAGGGACTTACGGTTAATGCCGAACTTGGAATGTCGCCCACATTTGTTGAGCACAATCAGCATGATGGAGAGGAAGAGGCATGCGAAGACAGCCAGCGCCACTGCCACGGAGACCTGGAGAGAGGGAGAAGACGCAGCTCGGTCCACAGGGCCGGAGGGCAGTCGGGGCTTGGTTTTGGACCCAGCCTCCCGGTGCCTGAGGGCTGGGATCCCGGGGCACAATCTGGCCCATTGCAGGGGTGAAGGCCCTGTTGCCGTTTATGCCTCCCTCCCCCCTCATCAACCTCGGGGGAGGTTGGATCCAGGGCTTTGGCCGAGGGTCTTCTGATGCAAAATCATTATGGCCATCAGCAGGGTGGAGAACAACCCACTGAAGTCCTCTGCCCTGCCCAGCAGCTGCCACCTGAGGGCCTCAGAGCCCTTGATATTTATTAACTAAGCCTCGCAAGCCACCTGGAAGGTGAGTCAATGTCACAACCCCCATTTCTCAGAGTGGGAAACTGAGGCACGGAGAGGGGAAGTGACTTGCCTAAGCTCATCCAGGGTATTGATAGCCAAGGTCAGAAGAGAACCCAGTACAGCCAACGTCATGTAGAGGTCACAGCGCAGGCCCGGGCGTCAGGACTCCTGGGTTCTGCTCCCAGCTCGGGGAAGGGAGTGGGATCTAGTGCTGCGAGCAGAGGGCTGGGAGTCAAGATCCCAAGCTCTGCCTCTAACCTGCTGTGAGTCACGTCATCGCTCTGTGCCTCAGTTTTCCATCTGTGAAGGGGGTTAGTGATACTGACCCACCTCATAGGGGGCATTATTGGTTCATGTTTGCCGAGTGCAGTGACCTCCTTCCAGAAAGGTGCAATAGACCCTATGGTTATGTTGTGTGCCCCATCCTCATGCTGCAACAAAGGCAGGAATATTCCTGGTGACCTCTGTCCCTCCCCCATCCCCCACTCCGCTTTCCCGGGGCTCACCCCCAACGTGTGCTCCTCTGACGTTTCCACCGGCCCATCCAGCGTGCTGTTCCCCTTGCCTGCATCAGGGAGAAAGGCAGCAACATTAGCTCAGCCTGAGAGACAGAGTTTTATTTTGGGGGGATCAGGGATGAGTCTGGGTTTGGAGTGGGGCTAGTAGCAAAATCTGGGAGTTCAGCTGTTAAACACCCCTTTGGGGGGCAGGGATATGGGGTATGGGCTCCACAGAACACCCTAAAGACCCATCCTCTCTCCTGTGCAATGTTGGAGGATGTTCTGCACGATTCCTGCTTCCACTTGAACCACAGAGCCAGATCACAGGGCCAGCCAGTGCCCTGGCCACACACCCCTCAGTGTACCTGGCTGCTGCAGAACCTCCCAGGTGCATCCAGATAAGACCCCCACGGTTATGCTCTGAAGATCCTGTCAGTTTCACCGGAAGGCAGCCCTGGCATGGAGCACAAGCTACGCAAGGCCCTGGTTGCATTAATCCAGCCTCTCACACCACTGATCCTCTGGCTTCCCCTACCAAAGGAGGGATGGTAACGGGGCAAGGGGAAGGGTCTGGAGCAGAGAGGTGGGACAAGTTCCTGTGGGGTGTGTAGGGTTCAGGGTGCTCCTACCGCCCAGAGTAGACAGAGCCGCTCAGGCACCTCGCGAAGTTCAAGCAGGGGGCAAAGAGAAGCAGCCGCCACCTAGGAAATACTCACCCACGGGAGGCAGGGACACTGCAGCAGCGGGGCAAATGGGAAGGAAAAGCATCATTACTCTCCGTACAGCAACAGTACCAGCTCCCTGGACCCCGGCCCTGGCCACCCCTCCGTCTGCCCTAAGTGTGCCAAACCCAGCGCCGGCAGCCCCTCAGCCTCGATCCAATCCGGATCAGAGGACCCTTCCGCTGACTTTTTGCTCAGCCCAAACCCAAGGCCTGAATGTCCATCCACTCTGGTGTAAATCCGGAGTGATGCCCAATGGAGCAACACTGGTGCAAAACCGGTGTGAGCAGGAGACTCAGACACGGACTCGTTGGTGCGAAGCGAGTGCCAGGTGGAGCAGTGGCATTTCACACCCACGAGGCACCGGTGCAATTGGCTGCTCCAGGGATGGGCCAGATTTGGCCCCTCTAGCTTCAGTCTCGACCCATCTCGACGAATAATCTTCAAGATCTTTTATGGAGCCGTGTGGAGGGCAAGAGTAACCCCATAATCGATTATTATTATTAGGGGCATTACTATAGCGTGGAGGAGATCAGGGCCCCATTGTGCTGGTCACGGCACAGACATGGTCTGAAATGGGTGGGAGGGGAAACTGAGGCACCTCTACCCACCCTAAGCAGTTCCTCCCCAACCTTAGTGTTGGTCCCAACAGGGGGAAGGCTCTGTTCCCAGCCCAGCAGGGTTATTAGGACCTGGAGGAGGGGAGAGGAGCCGTACCAACAATCGGCTCCTCGGGTCTGAAGCTGAAGGGGTTGTCCATGAAGCGTCCCAGGACTGTGCGGCTGTCGGCGCCCAGCAGGTTGTGGGCCAGCAGCGTGTAGTTCCCGTTGTTGACGTGCGTGGGCCGGTTGAGATGCAGGCAGCCGTGCACCACGGTGGAGTTGTGCTCGTAGTCCACAATCTTGGTGTAGATGAACTTCCCTTCCACCAGGGCGGAGCCATTGAACAGCCACCGGAGGGCTGGGAGCGGGTTGCCATCCACCGAGAAGGGGATGCACCAGTCGTGCTGGTGAATGGCTTCCTGCAGGTCCCGGATCACGGCGGGGACTGCGGGGAGAGATGACAAAGAGGGGCTCAGGCTGGCGCATTGCCCCAGGGTGGGGCGGGTTGTGGAGCCAGGGCCCCGAGGCTGCAGGCACAGTCACTAAGCCACCCCCACGCCCGCCGGGCAGCCAGGGTTAGGGATTCCCCCTTAGAGTTCATCTACACTGCCGCTGGGAACAAGCCTCCCAGATTGGTGCTAGAGGGGCTCCAGCTAGCAGCAGGGATATTCCAGCGAGCGCTCCCAAGCCCCCCTGAGCCAGGACTAGAACAACCAACCTGCTAATTTCCGTGCACTAGCCTGAGCCTTGCTAGCACAAGGGAAGCTCACATGCAGCTGCAACGTAGCCAGACACAAAGCCTCTGCGGGTAGCAACCAGATGGCCCTCCTACCACGCAGGATTAGAACCTGTGACCTGTATCTCCAAAGTACAAACCACTAGCACTTAAGCTAAAGGAGCCCTCTCCTGCCCCCTGATCTCTTACATCCACTGTAGGTAACCACAGAAGTGTAGCGTGTGTGTGCACGTACGTACACACACACACACACACACACACACTTTCTCTCTTGCTCTCTGAGATTTTCAAAGCTGCCTAAGGGATTAAGACGCATCCCGATCCCAGAGGAGATGCTGAAAACCTCAGCTGGAGTTTACAGCCTCTGCCTTGCAGTCTACGTGCGCCTGGTGCGGTGGTGTGGAGGCTTGGAAGGAAACAGCTGCTGGGTCCAAGCCCTACTGGCCCTGTTGCTCTCAGCACAGAGCCTCAGAAACTGGCCTGGCTGCCAGGAAAACTGGCTTCTCAGCTGAGAACAGAGCAAACGTTTCACTCTTAGATTCAACCGTTATTGTCACATCTGAGCCCGCCTGAACTGGGTTGTACTTTCCTTACAGCACCCCTGCGAGGCAGAGCTATCAGCTCCATGTCAAACATGGGAAACTGAGGCACAGAGTGACAAAGGGGTGATGGCAGCCCACATGGACGAAGCTTTGATTTAGCCACATCGAACAGCAGCAGTTGGGAAGCCACGGCAGCATCATAGCCAGTGTTCCTGGAGCTAGCTAGATCCAAACAACCTCAGTGCAGACAGACCCTGAGTGACTCGTCCAAGGTCATTCTGGGAGTCTGTGGCAGAGTGAAGACTCAAACCCAGGTCTCCCTCACGACCGGGCCATCCTCGCTCTCATAAACCCCGCCTCCAGCTGCCAAGCCAGATGCACCTGCCGCTTACAAGTGACATTCAGCTGCACCGCTTCCTCGCTGTGGCCTGCCTCATTCTCAGCCCAGCAAGTGATGTCTTTTCGGTTAAAGCTGGAGGAGACATTGAAGATCTGCAGAGTGATTTCCGAGTCCGACCTCTGCGGGGACAGAGAGAGAGAGAGAGCGCGCGCTCAGCCTGCTATGACACCAGCACCGTGACACATTCTGATCTGTAGCTTCCTGCACAGAGGGGCCATTCAAAAGCTCATGCCCCAGCAGGGAAAAACCTGAACTATGGGAGAATCTCCACTTGCTGCTGCCAGTGTAGGGACTTGGACATGCTGCCATGTTATTCGGAAGCCAGCCTGCAGAGGGCAAGGGCAGCACAAGTGAACTGGGTGCAAATACCCCTCTTTCTGCAGGATTTAGACCAATTGCTTGTACTAAACACCCCGTGGCCTGGCCTAGCTCATAAAAAGGACAAGGCAGCAGGGTCAAGTGGTTGGAAGATCAGCCTGGGGCTCAGGACAGTTGGAGTCTGATCACTGCCTGTTGCATGGCCATGAGCAAATGACTCCCCCGCTCTGTGCCACTGAGATTCGTCTCCCACCCCTTGTCTAGTATGCAACCTCTACAGGACTGGCGCTCTCCTTCACAACATGTACGTACAGCACCTGGCGCAACAGGGCCCTGATCTCGGTCACTGAGTGCTACTGCTATCCTAATACCGTGACTGTGATTTGTGGTATGCTAGCACCCAAAGGCACGGAGTCAGACTCTGGTGCGTTAAGTGCTCAGCACCTTTATAAGTAGAAATGTATGACGGGATCTCACCTCAGCATGATCCCTGCTGTTCAGTATTTGCGGATAGGCAGTTTGGGGGGTGGGGGTGGCTGGCATACAAAATACTGAGGTCTACAGTACTTAGCAGGCACCCCGCAGCTAAGGAATCCTTCATTAACAAAGGATAACAATCGCCCCTGAGGGAAACTGAGGCACAGAGCAGTCATATAGTCCGTCACTGGCAGGGCCAAGATTAGAAGTCAATCAGTGCAAGGCTCTGCAGCCCATGCTCCTGCCATTACATCTCCCTGGTTTGCTGGGTACATGGCTTCTAGCCATTGGATCGTGCTGCTGCAGCGAAGAAGCACGTCTCTCCTGCAACACAGGGAGCTGGCGAGCAGGGAGCTCAGTTTAAATGGGGCTTGGCTTCAGGCCTTCTGCAGGGGCTCCGTGGGGTGCCCTAGGTCTCTGGGCCATGAGTGGTGGATATTTTTTAAGTGCAACTTTCTGCTTTGAAAAATGTAGATTTTTTTTCCTTTTTAAAAATTTTCTCCCCTAAAATTGGAAATTTTAGATGAAAAAAAAAAAAATCACGTTTTTCCCTGGGCCGTGGACAGAGTTTTCAACCAGCCCCAGCAGGGACACGGGGCCGGCCTCTGTCCCTCAGAGCCCCAAACCATAGCGACCGCATTGTCTTTGCCTTGGTGATGACGAAGGGCTCTGGTCCCACATCGGGTACGATCCAGCGCCCGTGTGCCCACGGCTCGCCCGTGAAGTGGCATGTGAGGTTCACGCTCTCGCCCTGCTGCACCGGCACGTCCTGGTAGTCGATCCAGATCTTTGGTGGGTCTGCCAGAAAAAGGGGAGGAGAACAAGACGTTGGCTCTGCTCTGACCCCCAGGCGCTGCCTTTCGGGGGAGAGGGGCCAGGGACAGACAACAGCCAGAGACTGGAAGGACCTGGGAACCGATCCCAGCCAGACCCTTGGAGAATCCAGCCTGGGTGTCACTGATCCTGGTGCCTGCTGGGACAGAGCCCTGAGGGTTTGGCCAGTGCTGTGGGGGTGCTCGTGTGGTGCTCATGGGGTGCCCTGAATTAACAAACCCCAAAGCACCACACTGGACTCCAGAGGGAACCCTGGAGCCTGGCCCTTGCAGAAACTCGACTCGCTCTCTGTGACCTCAGGAAGTCGTCTGATTTCCCCTCACTTCTGGGACCCCTGACGAGATCAGAGCCCCAGGTGGGGAGAGGAAGCGCCATCAGCAGCCAGCTAGCAGGGCAAGAAGGGAGAGCAGGCCAGATCCTCGGCCGGAGTCAGCTGGCAGCACATGGGGGCCAGGCTGAGCCACGTCCTGGCCACGATGCCCATGCCTCTGCTCCCTGGGCATCATCAGGAGACAGCGCTCAGCCAAGCCAGAAGCCTGTTGGGGGGGGATCCTAAGCCAGGCCCTCCCACACTGTCCTTTGGCTTCCTCTTTCTCTGCTGTCCCTGTCACTCATCCAAGCCAACACCAAACCCACATGGATTCTGCCTGCTGCCTCCCCCAGTACTACCCTATGGGAACACCCCACTTCCCCCATACCACCCTATGGGAACGCCCCACTGCACCCCCCAGAACTGCCCCACCAAAATGCCCTGTTGCCCCCCCACACACACCTGTGCCCTAGTATCGCCCGAATGTCTCCAGATTTACCCTGGTGCAACCATGATGCAGAATCGGCATGAGGCACAGCAGACCCCAAGTACCCGTGGGATGCGCATGGGGCACAGTCGGTGCACAAGAGGCTGTGGGTTCCCCTGCACAGCAGCCTGCCCCGCTCACACGCCCAGCCCCACCCTGCTCCACTTCTCCCGGCAGAGTCCTACCACAGTGCTCGATGAGTTCGTCCTTCAGTAGGATTTCCTCTCTCTCCTTCCAGCAGCTTAGGGACTGGTTCCCCAAGTCAGCCCGGCCGCTTTCCTGCCACAGCTGCAGCCAGCGGATCTCACATGAGCACAGGAAGTGGTTCCCCACGAGCACCCTGGGCGGGGGAGAGGGATAGGAGGCAGGTCAGGTGGAATGAGAGAGGGGAATGCTAAGGGCTCTGTGTAAGAGCTGGGGAAAATTTGGCTCTTGCTGGAGCTTGGCGAGGTGACAAAGCTCTCACCCCTGAGCCGACCCCATCCCTGGACTCCGCGTCCCAGGCAGTCTGGGATCCAGAGGGTATAATGGGAGCTGAGCTCATTTGGCTCCAGAACAGGCAGAGTCAGTAGAGGACAGAGACCCTCAAAACATTCAGCCAATGGGCCAACGCGGGGCTGTCAAACCCAGGAAGAGACCCCCTGGTCTAGAGCGAGTGGAATGGTTTGAGGAGCAAGAGAGTTCACTTCACCTAACATAGAACCCGATCATGGCCTTCTAGAGCAGATCTGGAAACTGGCTCCTAGAACACGAGTCTAGAACTGAACTGGAAAGAGGGTCCTAGAAGACGTCTAGAACCAATCTGGAAATGGGCTACTGGAATAACAGGCTAGGACTGAATTAGGAAAGGGTTTCTAGTCAAGCTCTAGAACAGGCACGGAAACCTAGAACATGCGTCTAGAATTGAACTGGAATGAGGGTCCTAGAAGAGTTCTGGAGCAGGTTCAGAAGAGCGCAGCACCCCAGGATTTAAACAGAAACCAGTCTGTGGACTCAGAGTGTTGGACAGAGACCCGGCGCAGTCACTAACTTGCAGCCACACCCAGATCCCCCTGTACCTTGGCTTGGGAAGGAAGGACGGCTCCAGGGCAGTTGTTAGCAGGTGGCACCCGCATACACCAGTTCTGGGGTTGGCCCACCCACGACAATGGCCCCACCTTTGGAGAGGGACTCGATCCAGAGTGACTCCGGTGCAGTGACCCTGGGGCACCAGGCTCTGAGTGGTGCCCTGGCAGGTGATGGTTTGGGGAAAGGCCCCCGTACAGGTTCACTTACAGTTCCTGCAGGGCCAGGTGGTGAAACGTCTGCCAGGAGAGCGACTGCAGGTTGTTAGAGGAGAGGTTCCTGCCGGCAGGAAGAGAGACCCCAACTGAGCTGGGGTGCCGGGTCCCCCCACTGCAACACGGAGAAAGCCACGTTCCTCCCCGGGCTGCAATGAACTGACACAAGCCTGCCTGGTTCAGAGCATCCTCCAGCTGCCACGGAGCACATGGCAGCCCATGGGAGGCTGGAAAGTCCCCACCCTCCCTGACTGAGCTGTTCCCCTCCCCCAGCCTGGTTAGAAATACCACCCGCCCCCCTGCCCTCGGCGAAGACAATTCCACAACCTCCGGGCACTCAGCCCTACCCATCTATCAGGCACCGCTAGGGCCCTATAACCACAGTGGCTGCGCTTCGCACAATTGCTACGGTGTTTATCCCCTTCAAGCGCAGGAGGGAAACTGAGGCCCAGAGACACTAAATGACCTTGGCCAAGGTCACCCAGGGAGTTAGAGGCAGGTCTGCACCCTTTCTCTGTGCCCTGATTGGCCTGGGTTGCCTTTGAGCTCAACTGTTCGAAATGATCACCTCTGGTGCCCCCCAGCTCTTCGGGGCAGGGCCTGTGGGAGCGCCGGAGAGCCCCAGTCCTGGAGCAGAGCCCCGTGGCACAAGGTGCTGTACAGACACACAGTGAAGACAGGGCCCCTGATTCAAAGGGTTGATAAACGACGGGAGAAGGTGGTGGGGAGAGACAGACAACAAGAAAAGCAGCCGACAAGGCAGAGCACCATGACAGGCTGTGAGCAGCGCCAGCTCACCGGCTGCCTAACTGCTGTGGCACCTTTTGTGGCTTTCACACCAAAGAGCCATTTGAAGAAGGTGTCTAACTCACTTAGGCACATTTGTAAATCCCCCCCAAGTTGCCCCTCTGCGTTTCTAAGCACCTAAATACCTTGGCCACCCTAGGCCCCTGTACTGGGCACAGTCACTTTCACCAGGGAGCAGAAATCACTGCCGTTCGGATCTGGGGGCACCAGAGAGGTGCATTATGGGAGTAAAGCATTCTCTGTCCCCCAAAGCAGGGCCTTGTGGATGGAGGGAGGTGAATCCGGGTCCCTCCATCAAGCGTTGGGGAGAGAACGTGTTTGTTCTCCCCGCCAAATGACGCCCCCCTTGGGATCCAGGGGAGCCCCCCGCACTGCGGCCGACACCCCTGCCCTGCCCCAGCATCGTGCTATTGATCCAAACCCTTCAATCCAAGGGGAGGATCACCCGGAGGGAGGGGAGGGGACGCCTTCGCGGGGGAGGTGGGAAGGGATGGGGGGGGTGTTGAGGAGTGATGCCAATCCCTGGAGAGCAGGTGAGAGAGACACCTGTCCCGGAAATGGGGGCAGGTGGGTGGGGGGGTTGCTGCATGCACATGGACAAGGGACAGGGACTCCCACCTCAATGCAGTCGCTTGGGGGCACCGCAGCTTCCCCATGGGTTGGGCTGGGAACAGGCCTCCCTCCTGCTCAGATCAATGATTTCTCACTCAGCAGCAAGGCCCTGCAGCCCATGTCGCCCCCCTCTCCAGGGCTCCACTCCCCCCATCCATGTGCCCCAGCTGCCAGGGGATCGAGTTCGGCTGCTCATGTCGATTTCAGTCGGAGAGACAGCAGTGCCCGATCAATCCCCCTGGCCTCTAGGCAGGGGAAACAAAGCCACCCAGCAGCGGGAGGAGTTAGCCGGGGCCTGAAACTGATGGACGGATGGATAGATAGACAGACGTGTATCAGCTGGTGAAGCCAGGAGCTGGCTAACACAGCATCCTGGCCCATTCAAGAGGGCCTAATCCAAGATTTAGGAGACTGGAGTTCTAGTCCCGCCACTAGCCTGCTGGGTGACCTTGGGCAAGTCACATCCTCTTTGTGCCTCAGTTTCCCCTCTCACCTTTTGTCTGTTTCAACTGCAAGCTCTTCAGTGTGGGGACTGTCTCTCACGACGAACATGTACAGCACCTGGCGCAGCAGGGACCCACCTCAGTACAGCTATGGGTTGCCCATTGCCCTGAAAAGACGGCGTCCCCCTTTACTGGGGAAAAGGCTGGTCCCGCGGGGAAGCACTGGCATGGAGCGACACGACAAGGGCCCTGCAGGAGGCACTACTCACAAATGGGTCAGCTTGGGGTTGGCGTGGAAAGCGTCAGTGGCGATGTACTGCAGCCCGGAGCCGGCGATGGTGCTGGAAGGGAAGTGCAAAGAGACATGGCGAATTTCCAGGTGCTGAAGGCCGATGCCATGGCAACCCTCACCCCCATGGAGTTACGCCATGGCTGAACTTGGCCCAGCAGCTTTTCTTCTGAGCCACAGCCCAACTCCCCCACCCCTTCACAATGCCTTGTGTGAATGCCCCCCCACTCCCGCCGGGCATCCCCTGCCTGGTTCTCTGATTCCCCCAGGCAGCCCAGCACAGATTAGAGCAGCCTTCAGGTTGCTCTAAGTGACACCAACGTCTGGGAAGTGCAAAGGGGAGAGTTAAAGCTACCTTAAGTCTGCATATCCCTGCCCCCGCTTATACACCCCTCACATGCCCCCCCATTCCGCCCCCTACACCATGCACATGCACGGCTGGGGCTACTCACAGGCTCTTCAGCTCCCGCAGGGACTTGATGTCGGCCTGAGTCAAGCTCGTCACGTCCTTCTGGTTCTCGATGACGCTGCAGGGGAGACACAGCCCAGCGCGGGGCCCGTCAGTCCCACAGGGCCTTTCCCCTCCCCCGCAGAGCCAGGCTCTCTCCCCGCACCAGGTTGAGCGTCAGTCGGCTCCAATCCTGCCCTGTCCTGAGCCTGTGCCAGTGCCGAGGGGTGGCATTGGCAGAGAGCCCGAGAGGCAGCCAGGAAGAGACGCTGTCAACAGAGCCGTGGCTGCACGGCGAAAGCCAGCATCTCAGGAACTCCTGCGCCGGGCGGCCCCATCCTGGAGTCACCGCTGCAAAGAGCTGCCAAGCCCTCACCCCTGTCTAGTGGCCTATGCAGCCCCCCTGCTTTCATGGCAGCCCCGGGGCCTTGGGGCAGCGTGGCCTACTGGATAGTGCACACGACTGGGACTCAAAAGACTTCAGTTAGTTCCCAGTTCTTGGGTGACCCTGGGCAAGTCACATCCCTCCTCTGTGCCTCAGTTTCCCCACCTGTACAATGGTGATAATGATCCTGACTTCCTTTGCAAAGAGTTAGGGATTGTCATTAAAGGGGCAAAATGAATGTATCTGGAGGCAGGGAAGGATCATTAGCCCAACTTTATAGATGGGGAAACTGAGCCACACCATGATTACAGGCCAGATAGACAAGTGCTCTCAGAGCCCATGATCAGGGCTTAATTTCCCAGGGCTCAGCTCCCCTTCAGGCCAGATTGTACGATACCCTGGAGTCAAGATCAGGGCCCTGCACTGGTAGATGCTGCTCAGACATGGTGAAGTGCTTGGAGCCTCCCCAGCTGGGACGAGCACAGCAGGATTTTCAGGCTGCGCCCCATGGACAATCAGCCCAAGGCCACACAGGGAGCAGTGTCAGAGCCAGGCCTGCAGCCCAGGTCTCCTGAGTCCGAACACGTGGCTGGATGCACCAGCCAACCCATGGCACGTGGCGGCAGGGCAAGAGCGGACATGTTTCCGATTAACCCCAAAGTGGCTCCCGTGGGACAGCCGGGGATGGGCACAGCCGGGGATCAGCCCCAGGCTGCTCATGCAAGCCAGAGCCGGAGACCACCGGCTGACGCCAGATGCTGCGTAAATTTGCCCAGCTTCTTTAGCCAACGCTGCGGTCCTGGCCCATAGAATACCCTGCTGGTCCAGCCTGGGGCTCCCCCCACCCCGCCCCCTGCCCTGCAGGGCTAATGACACCCCTCAACCCTGACCCCTGCAGCTCTGCCCAAGCCCCTAAACCCCCAGCTGCAGCCCCCCAGCTGCTCCAGCCCTGGACCCCTCCACTCAATCCCCTAAAGCAAATTCCAGGAGCCCCCTGGAGGCTGCATTTATTACTGCACCTCCTTGACCTTCCCCCCCCCCCCACTTCCCACTCGTGTTCAAGACCAAAGTGGCCTTGAATTTGGGGGGTGGCTGTTTCTGGGGAACCCCGTGGGGCCTGATCCACACAGGGGGCTCAGCTGCAGGGCCCAGCCCCCATGGGAATCAGCTGGAGACAGTGGAGAGGTGGGGATGGGCCCTCCTTGGCAATTTGTAGGGGTGTCAGGGGAGGAAAGAGGGTTGATTCAGGGGGGGAAGGAGATGAGTTTCCAAGGTATTTTAGGGTCCCGATCCTGCCCCGGTTGAAATTAATGGTCAAGTGTCCAACTGAGCTCAGAGCACAGACTGCCCCCCCCCACCCAATACAGAACCCACCCCACCCCTGCAGAGTCCATGGGGCATTTCACCAGCTCTGGCCCCAATCCCACAAGCTGCATCCTGCTTGCAGGTAGAGACCCTGGCACAAACCCCCATCACAGACCCATAGAATCTCAGGATTGGAAGGGACCCCAGGAGGCATCTAGTCCAATCTCCTGCTCAAAGCAGGGTCAATTCCCATCAAAACCAGTCCCATACCCCTGGGCCAGCCTGCCAGATCCCCCATCTCCTGGCATCGCCCCTCACGCGATCACGTCCCCGCCTCGCAGCGACCAGTCTAGGCGACGGTGGATCAGGGCAAGCACACGTGTCCAGATCGGGGCCCCTTGCATCAGTGATAAAGGGGAAGGGGGGATGCCCAGAGAGTGACCGAGATGGGACAATGCGATGGATCTCTAGGGGCAGGGTCCCTTTAAGCCCACCGGCCCCAGCCAGGATGCTGAAGGGTGGGCGTCAGGGCAGGGGACGGATGGTGAGACACGTTTCGCCTGCGGTGCTTTATGATCTTGGGCTAAACTGGGATCAAACCCAGCCGTTCCCCCCATCCCCAAACAGAGCAGCCAGTGGCCTGCACAGCTCCCCCGTCAGCATGTCGAGGGGACAGATAACAGTGCCACGCACCTCGGGGTATCCACAAGCAGGGAGAGCGCCCCTCCTTCCTCTTCTGTCCATGGGGCTCCTCTGCTGGAGGGGCCCCCCCACTCCATGGTGTGTCACTTTCCCTAGTCTGGGGAATCCGACTGTGGTTGATACCCCCTCCCCAAGCCTCACTGCATGTGGGCACCGATCACTGAGCAGCCGGTAACAAGGTCAGGTTGGCTCAGAACCCTCTTCCCCGCCCCAGCCGTAGCTGGGTCCTGGATCAGGGGCTCAGTGTTACGCAGATGAAAAGAGGGGTTTGCTCTCCATAGCACCTATCGCTGGCACTGATCTCCCATCAATCCCACCCCCTGTGACCCATCAGCCCATGTTCCAGCAATCCGCTTCCCTGTACCGCATCCCGGGGGGGGAGAAGGCAGCCCAGCAACCAGCCAGCCGTGCAGCGCAGGCAAATAGCAGCTGGCACGCTGCAGCAAATCCCAGCCAGCCAGCTGCACATCACACCTGCAGCATGGGCTGGGCTCCCATCTCCAGCTCCAAAAGTCCACGCTTGAGCTGAAGGAGAATCCCCATCAGCTCTTAGCAATACAGAAACAATGACACACAGAGGAGCAATGCTGATTCTAGCCAGCAGGGGGTAGTGGCACATGCACAGACAGGCAGACCCCAGCCAGCGCACCATCACATCAGCATGAGGGCTACAGAATATTCCGCCTGCCTGTCTGCACCCCACTCCAGCCCCCCATGAATCGAAGGAGCATGGACCAGCCATCGCCACTGCCCCCAGAAGGGTAATGTCAGTCCCCATCGCTCTGCCAGGACCCCTTCCCGTTGGCACAGGTGAGAACCAACAGGCCCTGCTCTCCTGCTCTGAGCGGGCGGAGGCTGAACACATGTGCCTGCTAAGAGGGGCACCAGAGGAAGGGCAGTCTAGGGGATGGGCAGATTGGCCTGTGGCAACACTGTGTCCCCCTCGTGAACCCCACCCCAGGGCACCGGGGCAGGCCCATAGGCTGACACATGGTGTTACTTTACACACACTACATCCGTGGAACGCAGGGAGCAGCTGAGAGCGCCGGCTAGAGCCAGGCATAATGGGGCAGGGGCCAAGATCTGCCAGTGCCCCTCAATCCTGACCCACAGCCCCCTGCTACCCCAGCCCTGGGCTCCCCCAACTCACATTTACAAAGCTCATATTGTGGGTAGAGTAGGAAACTGGGGCTTGACCCACTTTTGTGCGCCACGTATTCTGGGTCCTGCCAAGCCCCTGGGGTCACTCGGAGCAACCTCTAGGCTGCTCTAACTCTCACTCTGCTCCTCATGGCCCCTGGAGGGCAGAGAATACCCACAATGCAGTGCGCTGCAGCCATGGCCCCGATCCTGGCAGGGGGGTGCAGGGCCCTTATACCAGGTTCACCTCAGCTGGGAGGCCCCTTGTGCACGGGGGAGGGGGCAGGGGGGATTCCCAGGGGACTGTTTTCCCCTTCCTTTAAGGCCCCTTTATGCTGCCAGAGCACCCTAGGGAAAACCAGGCCCCCATCCCCAGCTCCTCCCCCACTCCTGGGGTCCCAGCACCCAGCCACTCCAGCCCTAAATTCAGCCTCCTACAGCAGCGCAGTCCCTACGGCCAGGCCGCGGCAGGGTTGTTGGCGGGGGGCAATGGCCCTCCCCACCCCAGCAGCAGGAGCCGAGAGCTGCTGGGCCTGATTTACAGCCCCAGCTCGCTTTGGCCATCAAGGGGCCTTATTTCATCATTATCACCCGTGTGCCTGCTGCTTGATGTCACCATCTCCACAGCGACCCATGCGAAGCTCCCAGCATCCGTCCCCAGCTGCGGAGCTACCAGACCTCGGCGCTCAGCCGTTTCCCCACTGGGGCAGGCCAGAAGGTGCTGACATGGAGCTCAGCATGCCTGGGTCCTATTCCTGAGTGTTCTCCTCTCCGTGCCTCAGTTTCCCCAGCTGTTAAATAGGGGGCCATGACACAATCTTTCACGTGCTTTGAGATCGCTGGGTGGAAGCCACTGAAAGCTGTTCCCAGGGCTGGATTCTACTCCCCCTGGGAGCTTTGCCTTCAAGAGCGACTCTAGTTACTGACTCATGATTTCCATTTCCTGACCGACGCGTTTCTCCCGCACCCTGAGTCAGGGGGCATCGCTGGGTGAGCTGAGCTCCCATGCTGGGCTCATTCCGCTCTCCAGGGCCTAGGTATAGCCGAGGGGGACGGAAAACTATTGACCATGAAAGCCTGGCACAGGGATCCAAGGGAGCGGAGAATTTCTCGTGTCTTGCACATTGGGGAGATGAAGCAAGAGAAATAGTTTCAAACATTGTCAAAACCTCTGACGACTGCCCCCCTTTCAGGAGGCTGATCTGTCTCGCGGACCACCAAGTTTCACCTCGCTTCAGAACGACTTGCTCGGGTCTGGCTACACTTGCAGCTGTACAGCACTGGGAGTTAAACCCATCTTTGTACACCTGAGCAGGGAAAGCGCTGCAGTCTGTCCACACTGACAGCTGCCGGCGCACTGGCTTGGCCACATTTGCAGCATCTGCAGCGGCATTGGGAGCGGTGCATTGTGGACAGCTATCCCAGTGTTCAAGTGGCTGCACCGTGCTTTTCAAAGGGGGGGCTGGTGTGTGACAGGGAGTGGTGGGGGGGGAGAGAGTGGGTTTTTGGAGCCAACACTGTGTCAGCACCCGGCCTTGCAAGTTCCGACCCCCCCCACTCCACCCCTCTCCCTCTCCCACTCACTGAAAGCAAACAGCAGCTGTTTGTTTTTTTCTCACAGACCAGATAAGCAGCCAAAGGGACCCCCCACCGCTCTTCAAGCAAACACTAGCTCTGGGCGTTCCAAAGGGACCCCCCTGCCTGCCTCTGCTCAGTCCCAGCAAACAGGAGCTGGGTTTGTTTTTTTGACAAGCAGCATCCGGAGCCCGGAGTTCACAACAAACCAAAGAGAGGAACCTTCACTTAAAAGGATTATGGGGAGTTTCCGGAGGTCAGTGACTGTGTACTCAGGTTACTCCCCATTTACACTGGCGCCCCAGCGCAGCAGCAGCAGCGCAATACTCCATTCCTCTCAGGGAGGTGGAGTACAAGCAGCGCTGCAGCCGCGGAGATACAGCGCTGTATGTGCCTTGCCAGTGTGGACGGGGGGTGAGTTACAGCGCTGTGGGCAGCTTTATTGCGCTGTAACTCGCAAGTGGAGCCGAGGCCAAAAACTACAGAAGCATCACAGCTCACTGTGACTGACAAATTGCTGACTTTCTTCTTTTTACCATGGAACTGTAAGCTAAATCCATTGGAATAGAAATACTGTGCTTACATTTCAGGGCATAGCACACAGAGCAGTCTAAACAAGTCATTGTCTGAAATTTTAGTTGGTACTGACTTCGCTAGGGCTTTTTCCGTAGCCTGCTGCAAACTCGGCAAATATCTAGATGAGCTGATGCACCCCCAGAAGAGCTCTGTGTACCCCTGGGGTACGTGTCCCCCTGGTTGAGAACCACTGGTGTAGACACGGCTTTGAAGATCCAGGCCTTTGAAACATGGGGTTTGGGCTCCTAAGTCACTTAGCTAAGGTGCCCCTTGCATCACCGTAACAATTAGCATTGGTTATTATGGGAATTTGTTTCTGATTGATAAATGATTCATAAAAGGATCAAGGTTTATTCTGACCACCCAATGGTCCGAACTTAAATGCCATCCCCCACGCCCACAGCCCTTGCTAGCCCCACTCCCATATCACACCCCACAGCTGATCGGCACTAAACCTTCACTCAGCTGGCGCCCGAGGTGCCCCATCGCTGGCACTGCCAGGAACTGCCGCCCATCCCAGCAGCGGGTAAATCTCTCCTCCATGCAGTGCCCAGCACTCTGGCTTAGCTGCCAGCACAGGGAGAGGCCACTTGATTTCCATGGGGGCTTCTTCCCAAGGGCTTAAATTGAAGCAGGCGCTGAAGTGCTTTGCAGGATGGGGGCCGGGGCCCTCCGCCCTGTGCAGGAGCAGGGCTGGCGCCCAGGACAGGATCAGAGCCAGACGGGACCAGGGTAGCGCTGGGGGACGGGAGGGTCCACTACGAATGGGCTGGGAGCAGGAACAGCTGGGGGAGACTCCCTGGCCTGCGCTGTGCCGAAGGTCAGACTGGCTGACCAGCATGGACCCTACTAGGACAAGCCAAAACCAGGGGATGGGGGGACGTTGGGGGGTGGATTTGCAGGCAGGATTCCCCCCGAAACCGATCCCCAGTGGCACAACAGGGCCCCAGGGGTACCGCACTGCGCGGCTTCAGCCAGGCTCTCTGTGAAGGGGAACACAAAGGAAATGCCCAGAGAGTCACTGGCTGCAAACTAGATGATGCTCCACAAACTGGGTTTCTCAACCCCCTACCACCACTACCACAGCCCCGGGGAGCCAGGCAGCCTCACCCCAGCCCCCCGGGCACATGGCATTGTAGGCCCAACTGCTGACGTTCGCCCTCTGTGGCGGGATTGGACAAGGCGCAGGTAAATGCAGAGTCCGCGGCTCTCCTGGGGGCTGGAAGGGTCCGTCAGAGCACAGATAGAGGGGATCAGAGTCCCGATTTTATAGGGACAGTCCTGATTTTTGGGTCTTTTTCTTATATAGGCTCCTATTACCCCTCACCCCCTGTCCCGATTTTTCACATTTGCTGTCTGGTCCTGCTAAGCACAGAGCTCAGCTGGGGCAGGGAGGGATGCTAGAGCCGCCCGGGGGATATGGCTGCATTGGCCGAACACCCATGGATGTGCACGAGCAGGGTGAAAACCAGGGCCTGGTTCCTAGCTGGGTCCGAGAACTGGAAATGAACCCGCATGTTCTCCGTGCCGCACTGTGGAACAAGCTTGTGTCCCAGCTTGTGTCCCGGCTGCAGTGAGTGTGGTGGGGTCTCGTCCAACTCCCCACCCCAAAGCTGCCCTCTGACCCCACCCATCAGCACCCAATGCAGACGTTAACCCATTCACACCAGCAGCGCCCCACCTCCAGCTAGGGTAGGCATCCTGCCCAATGTACAGACTGGGAAACTGAGGCAGGAGAAGGGCAGGACCTTCTGCAAGGCAGGCCTCACCTGGCTTTTTTGACGCCTACTCATGGGCTTTAAGCACAAGGGAATTCTGCATCCTGCCTCATCCCATGCTGCTCAGGACAAACTGAAAGCAGCCTCAGCTGAGCTACCATGTAGACAGAGCAGCGGGGCTGCCTGCCAGTCCCTGTGGCAAATGTCCAGCGGTGGAGGGTCTGGTCGCCCGGCTCAGTGCACCGGGCTGGTCAGTGCTAAGGGGGTTTGGGGTGAATAACAATTGGCCCCAAAGCCAGGAATCCCGCCCAGATACAGCAGCAGGAGCTGCCCTGATCCTCAGCAGGTCACAGGGATAGACCCTGGCTAAGGATCTGGCCACGCAACTCTCCTGGAGCGAGACCCATTTACACTCGATGGGGATCAGGCCTGGTACCTCCTGCTCACACAGAGCCGGGGGGGCGGGGGGACCCTCCCAGGAGCACAGTCCCCACCCTGCCATGGGAGGGGGAAGCAGACACGGGGGAGGGAAGAGGATGACAGGCCGTGCATGCTACAGCATCAGCATGGAGTGGCAGGGGCGTATCACAGAGACCATCGGTGTCTGGAGGCCACAGGATCACGGCCCCCCGCCCCTACACAGGCAGGGACCAGAGGGGCGGGCAGGGGAGCGGCCCGAGATGACACAGTGAGGGAGGTTCAGAGCCAGGAATCAAACCCAGGAGTCCTGCTGCCCCATCGTCTACACTAACCACCAGCTCCCACTCCTTCCTCACTCCAGGAATGGAGCCCAGGCCTCCTGACTCCCTTCTGTGACTCATAGACTCATAGGTCAGAAGGGACCAATATGATCATCTAGTCTGACCTCCTGCACAAAGCAGGCCACAGAACCTGACTAGACCCTGCTCCCCTCCCAGAGCCAGGCCCAGGACCCAGGAGTCCTGGCTCCTAGCCCCTCCCAACCCCAACCCGCTAGACCCTGCTCCCCTCCCAGAGCTGGGCCCAGGACCCAGGAGTTCTGGTTCCCAGCCCCTCTCCTGCATCCACTAGACCCTGCTCCCCTCCCAGAGCCAGGCCCAGGAGTCCTGGTTCCCAGCCCCCTCAACCCTAACCCATTAGACCCTGCCTAGTACAGCCAACACATTTCTCCCAGAGAGCAGCTTTTCCTTATGAGCCTCCCTGGAGGTAAATGGAGGTGGGGAGGGGTCTTGCAAGCCCCCAATAGGGTCAGAAGTAGCTGGGGGCAACCGATAAGGTCCAGTGGGTGTCATGGAGAAGGGGGACCACAGGGATGGGACAATCCCCACTGTAACAGCCGGACTAGCTGGGCAGAAACCAGCCCCACCCCATGCTCCGGGGGCAGATCTAAACTCGAGAACACCCTGCTCCCCACTTCGAAATACCAGTGGCCAGTGCTCACCCTGCCACCCCCCAACCCTCCGCCCAACACTCTGGTGTCGCTGGCCGCAAAGCACGGCCAGCCTGAGCCAGTGGCATTCCCACACCCATGCCCCCCAGCCTCTGCTTCTCCTTTCGATGGGGCAGCCTGCGTAGGGGGCATCGCCACACCCACAGAGCCAGCCAGGGCATTATCCTACCCAGCCAGAGCTCTGCTGGCTCTCCGCGCCCCCTCCCCGGCCCTCTCTGGGCTATGCCAGGCTGTGGGGCTGCCTGCCCCACACCCCAGCACAGGGGCTGCTCTAAATCCACCCCTGCACGTGGGGGGGGGGCAGGGGGCAGGGAGCTGAGCCTGCAGGGCATGGGCAGGGGTGCAGTGAGGGGACCTGAGAAGGGGAGCGGTTCCCCGCCTGGTCCCCAGTGGGTCGGGTCTCGCCAGCCTACTCCCATCCTAGCCAGGGCAGGCACAGGTGGCACACAGGGTCTGTCGCCCATCCATCTCCCCGCCACCCAGCCTGGAGCCAGGGCATGGGACAGGGCCGTTCAAAACCCTGGGCACTCACTTATGGCCAGTGTGGGGGAGCCCTGGGGGTTGGATTGGGGGTCTCCACCCTTTACATCTCAGAGCCTCTCCCACATAACATCCTCCCCAATGTCCCCTCTCCAAAAACATCCCTGCTCCGCCCACCCTGATCTCCTGGGTCCCTCACCCTGATACCCCCTCCTCGCGCCCCCCCCAATTCCCAACGGCTGCAAGCCCCATGGCCACCTGCCACGGTGCCCCCCACGAGTTATGGTCCCCCCATCCCAGCCCCACCCCAATCTCCCTGGCTCCCCCCCGATACCCCTTCTCGCCCCCCCCCAATTCCCAAGGACTGCATGCCCCACGCGCACCTCTGCAGTGCCCCCACGAGTATTGGCTCTCCCACTCCAGCCCCACCCCCGGGTCACTTTGGGGCCGCTGGTTATCTTTCACTCCCCCTTCGCGCAGTCACTGGGGGCACGGCCAGCTCCTGCCCCTCCCACTGCGCTCATGGGGGGCGCTGCCAGCTCCTGGCCCTCCCCACTGCGCTCACTGGGGGGCCTGCCAGCTCCCCGCCCCCCCAGCCCCCACTCACACTTCGGTTTGAAGTTCTCCCGTTCCCCACCAGCTGGGCCCAGCCGCGGGGCGGTTGGGCCCAGGCATGGAGCGAGGTGGCCCGGTAACACCTGCACGGCCCGGGGCAGGGGGCGGCCCAGCGCCGGGGCCCCAGGAGCGCCAGGCCAGCAGCAGCCCAGGGGGCGCAGCCCGCGCCGGGGCATCCCGCGGGCCAGGCATCGCGGCTCCCATCCGCGGCCGGCACGGCTTCGGAGCGTGTGCGCTGGGAGGCCCCGGCTTAAAGCAGGCCAGGACCGGGCGGGGCGGGGCGGAGCCCGCGTCCCCCCAACACGCCCCCCTGCGCCCCTGGGCGGTGGAGGCTGCGGGCTGGCTCCGGCTCCGGCTCCGGCTCCGAGTCCAAACCCCCCGGGGCGCAGCGGGGCTGGAGCAGAGGAGACGGGATCGGCCAGGAGCCAGCGGCAAACAGCCCGATCTGCAACCCGGCCGGACAGCCAAGGGTGGGCTCGGAGGGGGCTGCGGGTCGGGAGTGAGGGGCACCGGCAGAGCTGGAGGGGTCCCGGGGCAGGGCTGGAATAGCAGGGGGCTGCGGGTCGGGAGTGAGGAGCATCATGGGGGGCGGAGGCAGGGCTGGGATAGCAGGGGGCTGCGAGTCGGGAGTGTGGGGCACCGGCAGAGCTGGGGCGGGGGGGGATCCCGGGGCAGGGCTGGAATAGCAGGGGGCTGCGGATCAGCAGTGAGGAGCATCATCAGAGCGGGTGGGGGCAGGGCTGGGCTAGGAGCGGGCTGTGGGTCGGGAGTGAGGAGCATCATCAGAGGGGGGCAGGGCTGGGATAGCAGGGGGCTGCGGGTCGGGAGTGAGGGCATTGACAGAACTGGGGGGGCAGGGCTGGGATAACAGGGGGCTGCAGGTCGGAACTGAGGAGCACCGGTAGAGCTGGGGAGGGGGCAGGGATGGGCTAGGAGGGGGCTGTGGGTGGGGAGTGATGGGCACTGGCAGAGCTGGGGGGGAGCCCAGAGCTGCGAGAGCTGGGGGCCTGGATTGAGGGGCACTGTCAGAGCTGTGGACAGGGGGAGCCCAGGAGGGGATAGCAGGGGGGAGGGGGCTGTGGGTCAGTATTGAGGGATATCAGCTAGTGGGGAGTGCAGGGCTGTAATAGCAGGGGAGGGGGCTGCAGGTCAGCAGTGAGGGACACCGGACAGCTAGGGGGTAGCCCATGGCTGGGCTAGCAAGGGCTGCGGGTCAGAATTGAGGGGCTCTGTCAGCGCTTGGGGGGAGCCCAGGCCTGGGCTAGCAGGGGAGGAGGCAGCAGGCCAGGGCAGAGGGGTGTTGGGGTGGCAGTCTGGGGCTGGAATAGCAGGGGGCATCGGTGGTGCTGCGAGCGGAGCTCTGAACAGCAATAGCAGATGGTGCCATTAGCCGTGGGGCAGGCAGCTCCGGGGCTCAGGTTGGGCCCCCGGGATCCCCAGTTGTGTTGCAGCCAGGAGTGGGGTGGGGTGGGATCTCTAGGAACCTGGCAGCCTGTGGGCGTGGGAGGCAGCCCGTGAGTCAAGTTCTGTGGAAGTCCTCAGCTAACATGAGTGAGGTGCCTGCCCAGCCCCCAGAGACCGCCCTGCCCTCCTGCTCATGGCCTGCCCTAGAGCCAGAGGGTCATGGGGGTCACGTCCCCCCAGGGCCTTTCATCAGCTGACAGACAAGCCCCAGCTGGCAGCACCTCAGGCCTTAGAGATCAGTGACCCCGACATGGCCCATAACAAACCTGGCCCCCAGAGCAGGGGCTGTGACAGCACCGTGGGGCTCAGTAGGGGGCACTGTCCCCTCACCCCAACAGACACCTGCACAGTCCCTGCCTCTCACAACACGTGCAACACACACGGCTAACACTCCTCACCACATCACACCCCTACACAAAGGCGCTGGCACCCCCTCACTCTCCCCCACTTCACACAAGCTGGGCCATGCCCGAGAACCCCTGGATGGAAAAGGTGTTTCTGCAGATTCCGCCCCTTGGTCCCCAGCCCCCAGGGGGCCCTGGCAGCGAGCGATTTCTCTGGCCCTGCCCTTCCCGCCTTCTTGGAAGCAGGAGTGGGAGGGAGTGGGAAGGGCCCGCCTATGTCTCAGATCGTGTTATTGCCTGATAAAAAATGATGAATCCTTCACTGAGGAAGAATTCCAGGAAAGCACTGCCATTAATCACCAGCCCTGGCACCATTCGTTGGTGGATCTCAAAGTGCTTGACGAAGAGAAGTCGGTACCGTCATCCCTGTTTTACGGCTGGGGAAACTGAGGCACAGAGGTCACCCAGCAGGCCAGCGCTGGGAATAGAACACAGGTCTCCCTGCTGCCAGAGCACTGCTGTGGCCACTAGGCAGCACCACCTCCCCTCATCCTGCCAGAGGTGTCATTCCCATGCTGCTTCATTTGTGCTTTGCCACTGAGTGCTAACGACATGGGGGGTGGAGAGGGTCTGCCATGGGGCACAGTTAAGGCCGTTAGGTCACTCAAACTGGGTGTTTCCTCCCTCAAAGCGGGTCTGGATTTGAGGGTTCCCCCATGTGGCCACTCCTCAAGGGTTCAAAGATTATGAGTCAGACCCCCGCCCCCAGCCCTGTCATAGAAATGCCCAGCATTCCCCGGTGGGTTAACCGGGCTCCCAGCCGCCCCATGGCAGCCCCAAACAGAGCCCGCATGGGAGGGCGGCACTGCCTGCAGAACGACCAATGCATGGCTAAAGATGGGAAGGAGTCCGGACTGTGCCCAGCTTGGGGAAAGCAGGGTGGTCTAGTGGGTCCTGTCCTTTCCCACAGGGCAATGAGGTCCCAGCCCTCTGCTCCTGCCGGGCCATAGGAGTTTATGGGTAATTTCTGCGTCACTGACCTCCAAGGGGATGAGATGCTGCCAGCTGGGACCTCCACTGAGAGGC
Organism: Chelonoidis abingdonii; assembly: GCF_003597395.2. Lineage (NCBI taxonomy): Eukaryota > Metazoa > Chordata > Testudines > Testudinidae > Chelonoidis > Chelonoidis abingdonii. Next base: position 47,182,537 of record NC_133779.1, read on the forward strand.
TGGGCCTCCGCAGCCCACGCAGCAGGGGCCTTGACTGCTGAGCACACAGTTACGCCTCCTAACCCACCCCTGCCAGTTATCGATCTGCTACTAAGCTTGGGAACCGGCTGCCTTCACCCACCTGCACTTGTGCCATTCGAAACATCAGAGAACTGACTGTGATCTCAAGGCCCCCTGCAATCCAGGTCCAGAGCCTAGCCCTGCACAGAGGGGGCTGCATACCACTGCCACCATTGTACAGCTGGGGAAACTGAGGCAGGAGGGGGTCTCCTAACTGGCATTTCAGCACCCCGGCTACTGGCCCATGCTCTCTCCCCGTGTGACATCATGGGATGGGACAGGGACAGGCAGCTCAGTCCATCTGCAGACAGTACATCTTGCTGAGCCGTGGTGCCCAATGCCAGGGCATGTCGTACCAAGTCTCCTGAAGGCCCCATGGTGGGGGCGGAGATTAGCCATCTTTGCAACGCACAGCGAAATCATTCCAACCACCACTGAGGGGTAGCCTCCTCTGGCGTGGAATGTGGCAGCTGATGAGCAGCTCCCAACAATGCTGCCCAGCCATTTAGGGCAGCAGGTGGAGGAGGACCCTGCACCCTGACGATGCTGTAGGAGGACTTTAGGGAATCCCTGTGTCAAACCCTCACATTGGAATTTACCCAGAACACCAGGCTCGCTGCGCCGTGGGGAGTGCTGGAATGAAAAGCCCACGGGCCAAGGGCGGAGTTTTATGTCTCTTCCGAGGCCTGGCAGCTCCCATCCAAGGGGCAGCGCCAGCGCAGACGGACTGGGGCACCCATTACACGGCATCCCAGGAGGGGGTCCTGCTGGGGAGACGCAGGCTCCTCCCTGCCTTTAAGCAGGGCAATCCCTGCACACGTGCTCCCAGCCAGGGCAGGGGGCCTGGGACGCCGGGCTGGGGCTGCCCTATGCTAAAGGATGCTCCCAGCTCCTCGGAGCTGCCCAGCCTGGCAGCTTCTGCCCCCGCCCCAGGGTGTGTAGGTGTTAAGCGGCTCAACGGCCTGGAGGAGCTGACGGGGATGTGTGGGTGGGGCTGTTCCTAGCCTGACTGTGTGACCTTGAGCCTTAGCTGGCTACTGGCATTGTACCCAGCCCCTTGGATCCTTCGGAGGGGGGAGTTCCGGCCTTCAGTGAACAGTGTGTCCCCCTCTCCCCACCTTCAACTGCCCCAGTAATCTTCTCTCTCTGCCAGATGCTCCACCCACCCATCCCGGGCTCTCCCACTGTCACCCACTCCCCACATTTATGCTGAAATGATCAGCCTGAAACAGCTTCTGGCACTGGCACTGATGGAAAACCCCATTAGGGTTTCAGAGTTAACAATCCACCCAGTCCCCTCCCAAGGATGAGGCCGGGGAGGGGGCTTTTGGCATGGTAGGTGCTCGGCACGCTCTGTCCCTGGGGGCACAGGGCAGCGCTGGACCCATCTCCAGGGCTCCCTGGCAGAATTGTTCAGAACCAAGCGGGTTCCCAAGCCTGGTGCCAGGCGACCTGAGGCATCTCAGTGAGTTGCGGGTCCATGGCTGGACTGCCCATGCTCCCTGGCCCAACACGGGCATAATTTCTGCTCCCTGTGGGTGCCCCCTGACTCCACTGGGCCCAGTGCCTACTGGCCAGCAGGGCCCCATCACAGCCCCCTGCCATCCCTCCGTGCCCACATCCCTGCAGCCAGGTGGGGCCTGTAAGAGATGGCCACTGCCCACCCCTCCCACCCAGCCAATGCGCCTCCACCCCATGGGCAAAACTGCCCCACTTCCCCATAGGGGGTGCAACACCCAGGGCTGCCCTGCCCTGCCCCAGCACCTGGGGTCCCCTGAAAATACTCAGCCCCATGTCAGAGCCTTGTCCTGCACCGATGCCCTGGGAAGACACCTTGCTCCATGCAACCTGCTGACTTTAACTGTGCCCCTGGACACAACACCCACCCCCAGCATTAACGCAAAGGGGGCAGCTCCCCAAAGCTAACAGAGCCACCAAGCCCCCTGGCCTCTCTCACCTCTGCTGGCATCAGGCCCTCCGGCTCCAACCCTCCTGATCCAGCCGGCTCTCCCCTCAGCAGGGGCTTCCCTCTCCCTGGACAGAGAAGCAGACACCTCCCCGGCCCAGCACTGATCACCCCCCAGCTGTGCTGAGGTAGCTAACTGAGTTCTCAGAGTCCAGCTAACCCCATCCCCTGGGCCTGGAAACGTGCTGCCCCCTCCTGGACACTCTCTGGGACACATCCACCCCACCCCATGAGGGAGGCTTTGAATAGCCAATGGGTCTGGCCTCCTCTTTCACACCCTCATCGCCTTGGCTTTGCCAAACCCAGACTTGCCCCCTCCCCAGCTCAGGGGGGAAAGCACCCTGTCACTCCCTTTACAAATGGATACAGCATTCTTCACTTCTTCTCCTAAAATGCCATTGCACATCTGTTAAACAGCTGCCATGCCCCACCCCAGAGGGAGCTGCATTTCTATGCTGGGAGCTAGGTCAGGGCTGGGGGGTCCATGGCTGCGTAAATCCACTAGGTTTTGGAGGCACTGCGGTTGCAGTGGACTGGGGCTGGGGGGCTCCAGAGAGCATTGTCCTCTCTCCTTTGTCCCTGTAAGTTCACAGCCTGGCTCCCCGAGCTGGAGCCTGGGATCAGGGTTTGTCCCACAGATCCTGGCAACCCCATGTGCCACCCAAACCTTAGCCTGGGAATGGGGCGAGGAACACCCGCCTGGCATGCCGCTGGGGACCCTGCTTCTGGGGGAAATGCCGGTCACTCTTATCTCCAGTTTGGGGCCAGATTAGCATCTGCAAAAATCTCTCTTTCTGATACTGTGACCCCTTCGCTGGGTGCGTCATGGCCCCCGCTGCTGGCTGGCCTGCCGGTTAGGGGACGACAGCCTACTACTGCCGCTAGCTGACGGAGCTGCTCCACACTGGCCCAGAGGTCTGTGCTGTGGTGCTGAAGTTCCCCTGTTCCAGCTCTGCCAGAGGCTGGAGGCTTTTCGTATTCAGCGAGGGATATTTCCAGCAGAGTTGGTTCAATTTATCTTTCTCTTTCCCTCCCTGGAAAATAAAGCCAGATGCCAGGCTCAATGCAGGGTCCATGGGCAACACTGCAGGCTCTTGTGGCTCTGACTTTGCCATCTGGGGCTGCAGCCACAAGGTGGAGCTGGTCGCCTCTAGCCCAGGAGCTGATCTCTAGGGCCAGTGGGACGTCAGTTTAAGTAGCTTCCCAGAAAGTAGATCTGAGGCCTGGGGATGGATCCGTTGCTGGTTCCCAGACTGTGATCAGTCACTGCATGTCTGTGGCTCATGCACACTGCTCCCATCCCTTTGCTCCGTGGCCCCCATCTCAGTGCCCCGCCCCACCGTACAATGGGGGAGTCCTGCGAGGACTGGCAAGGACTCAGAGTGGTAGATGAGGGCAGGAAGCTGGAAGGGGGGACGGGGAGGGAAGGAATCCAAGTGCTGCAGTCCCTGGCTCGCCCAGCTCTGCAAACGCAGTGGGGGCCCTAAACAGGAATATTTTATCCTCCCCCCATCATGTCTCACTCATCCCCTAAAAACGCCAATTGCACAAACCAGCGCCACACAGTGCATGCTGCCCCACCTGTGAAAACGTCTGTGTGAAATCAAACAAATGGTGTTTCGAAGGTAACACCAAATCCTCCCCATCTCCCCTGGAGTTGCTTGGGGCCCAAAGCAATGGCTTACTGTGCTTCTGCCACAACCACTAGTAGATCCCTTCTCCTCCCTGTCCCTCTGGGGGTGTACGGAGAACGGGGCTACATGTGCCCAAGGGATTAATGCTCAGGGAGGGTGGCCGGCTTGGCCGGCTCCCAGGGGCTCACTTTGTCAGCCACTTTCATGAACTGTCCCTTCCCCCCACTCCCCAGCAAGCTCAGCCCCCTTCCGGGCCCAATGAACCTGGCTGGCCCCAAGCCCACGTTCGCCTGTGTCTGCTGCCCTGGCAGGCCCTTGCTGTGTCATTTACAAGGGGGTTACTCATTAACCTCCTTGGCAGGTCCCCTCTCCAGGGCCCAGCAGGTAGCGTAGGGGGCTGAACGGTGTTGGACAAGGTGTTTAATGAGTCCTGCCCCAAGGCTGCTGGGCCAGCAGTCACAGGAAGGATACAGATTCAACAAATATCCAAGGACGAAAGGGACAGCGGGGTCAGACGGCTGCTGGTTTGGATCCAGTCTCAGGAAGTAACGACCAGGCCTCTTCATGTAGGGGCCCTTGCGTGAAATGAGTTTGGTGAGGTCTCAGCCTAGTTCCTGTGTCTGCATCACAACCAGTGGCCAATCAGCAGAGAAGGTCAGGGTGAGATGAGTCCCTTCCAGGTGGGGCGAGGCACATGGCAAGGGGGACTGTATGAGGGGCAAGCTCTCGGGGCGCTGGGGAGAAGCAGGGCTGCCATGGGCCAGGTGCCTCCGCTTGGCTAGATGAGTCACTGCCCCCGGGCAGTGTGCCTCAGTTTCCCCAGCTGTCAGGCACCGGCAGGGGCCAGGGGTGAGCTGGCACTGATGAAAGCTCATCCGGAGGTGACGATGATTTAGAGTTTCCATGTGCTGACTGACAAGCGAAAGGGCCAGGGGGGCGGTGAGTCACAGTGGCCGTTTACTGTAACACCTTGCTGCGTTTGGGGCAGGGAAAATGGAATGAAGGGCGGCTGGGCCCCATGTAGCTGGACTGAGCCCCTCCTTACAGGCCCCAGATTTTCAATCCCCTCCCCTTGCGTTCGCTCAAGCCCAGGGCGGCCATGAGAGAGGCCCGGGGGGGGGGAGGGAACCTGCCCCTGGCGGAGCAGCATGGGAACTGTTACACCTGCCAGGAGCCCATTATCAGGGTTTTGTCTGCCTGGGCTCGCTCCCTCTCTCCCCCATTCCAACAGCAGAGATGGGCTGCCAGGCAACCTTTGGTACCCGCGCACAGATCTCCACCTCTTGAGCTAAAGGAATGACGCGCCGTGCTGGCAGCAGTAGACTGTTCTCTAGCAGGCCGCATGACACACACACTGTAGGTTACCCCAGTAAAGATTGTGGTGCTAACAACCCAGGCCTCAACGCCCTGGCCTGTCACTTTGTGTCGCACGCCAACCCATTGTGTATTTTGAATATAGCCCATCGGAGCCAGGCATAGATTCATAGACTCTAGGACTGGAAGGGACCTCGAGAGGTCATCGAGTCCAGTCCCCTGCCCTCATGGCAGGACCAAATACTGTCTAGACCATCCCGCATAGACATTTATCTAACCTACTCTTAAATATCTCCAGAGATGGAGATTCCACAACTTCCCTAGGCAATTTATTCCAGTGTTATTCAGTAATAGCACCAGCAGACTCTTCAGGGATATTCAGACAAATATGTCCGTGACAATGGACACAGTTGTCAGTGGCGGGACTTTCCGCTATCACCTAGGCTGGCCGAAGACACTCCCTCTGAGACTTCATTTTATATACAATACAAACAAGTTACATTTTGCCCCTCAGAGGTGGTTAGTTGCCACCATCTGACGAGGATAGCTACCACCCATTATCTCACACGTTTCAGTTTGATCAAAACTTTTCTATCCATCATAATGTCATCCTGACCTTTCTTTAAGAGACGTCAGCATATTCCTGTTATCTTTGTAGAATGTGTTGGTATCAAGGTATCCTGGTACCACCCTTCTGGAATGCGTTTGTATTCATGTCCTGTGCCTAGCACTTCTTAGGAATGTGTGTGTTTCTGCCATACCAGCCCTGTTCTTGCCAGGTTCTGTGAGCTTGCATGCAGGCAGACCCTGACTTCTGCTCATGGCCTGTCTCTTGCTAACTTTGCTTTATATTAGCAAGGCTTGGCCACTACTTTAGTTCAGGCCTCAGGCCTCACACCAGGCCTCTGATATGTCTCAGGCTCTCTTCCTACTACATTTCCCCACTTTTTGTCTTTTTTGGGGGGAGAATGTTTATCCATCTTCCAGGCCAAGCATAGTGCATGGACTGAAGAGGACGCAGTGGGCTAAACACTGTTACATGGTCACCTTCCTTTACCACCCATACATTCATGCTCCATCTGTCCCATAGTTTGCACATTGCCTCATATGACTGATGGACAGATTTTATTTTCCCATNCATTAATAACCACTCTCTGAGTACGGTTATCCAGCCAGTTGTGCACCCACCTTATAGTAGCCCCATCTAAATTGTATTTGCCTAGTTTATGGATAAGGATATCATGCGAGACCGTATCAAATGCCTTACTAAAGGCATTGCGATCAGTCCAGTCAACAAACCCATCCAGCTTTGACTCCAGGCTCTGAAAATGAAACCCAAGGGAACTGCTTACACCCTGTATGTCACCTCAAACTTCAGGGGCTAGTCCATACAGAGGATAACAGCTTACTACCACTGCTTGTGTAAGCCACTGGCCAGCATGTGTTACACACACCCCTGCTTCATCCACAGATTGTTAAAGCCCCAACTACAGTGCCCGTAGCTCAAGCGATAGAGCCGGCTGCTTTTAATCCTGGAGAGTCCCTGGTTTTATGTCCCATGCTGGTTAAGACGCCTGGCAAAGGAGCTGCAAGTTATTTCCTTAACTCCGCTGGTCCCGATGGGTGCTGACAGTCACAGGCTCAGACCAGAGCTAGCTGGAAACTCGAGGTGGCAGGATAGGGAGAAGGGGGCAATTTCCACATAAAACAAAAAAGGAATTCCATTTTCTACAGACTATTTGTTTGCCAAAATACTAGAAAAGTTTCCAGGTTGCTGACGAAAAGCAGAAATTCCCTTTTTCCACTAAAAATAAAATAAAATAAAGTTTGTCAAAAACCCGATTTTGCCCTCCACACATAGCTTTGACAGAACGTTGTCAACACACCCTCATTCGAGCCCTGTTGGCAGGAACCAAGATGCCACCAGTGACACACGCACTCTCGCTAGCAATGACTAAAAAACATGGAGCTTTACGACCTCCTGTATTTGTTCTTCTCTGTGCAATTGCTGAAGCCGGCTTCTCCGAAGTACCTTGTAGAAACCAACTCTGACAAATAACACACAAAACATGTTGTGACCATGCCCACCGAAGTCACTGAGTTTGCAGGTCTGTCACTGAGAACATGGCTTGATCCAGAGCGTGAAGGTTTTAAGCAGTGCAGCCAAATGGACAGAGCACTGGACGGAGGGCAGGAGATCAGGGCTCAATTCCTGGCTCTGCTGGGTGACCGTTGGGAAGTCACGTTCCCTCTCCGTGCCTCCGTTTCCCTACATGTGCAATGGGGATAGTGATACTGCCCTCCTTTGTAAAGAGCTTTGAGATCTACTGATGAACAGGGCTAGGGAGATGTTTGGAGTTCCACAACCTCTTGGCTTCAAATCTTCACCAGACCAATCTTGTTTTCGCTCCAGCTTCTGCTGGGGCTTTTCTGTCCACAGCCACGTTACCCCAGTACAGTTTTAAAGCGTTCCATTTTCTTCTTTTTCCTTTCCCTCCAAAAAACAAAAAAAGAAGAAAAATCACCTTTGTACGTTTTTTAAAAAAAACAACCATCAGTAAAACTCTGTCCTCGCAGATCTCCAGCCAGGGATCTGAAAGACGGTGGTGGAACGGAGGAAGCAGAATTTATTCAGGAACAGGGGGCCCTGTGGATGAAGGCTCTGTCATTAACAAACTCTTTCATAGCATGAAATACAATGGCTGGAGAAGCCTCAAACTTCTCAGCAGTGAAGTTTTCATGGCAAAATGAGCATCCAATTTCCCAGCCCTGTGGCAGAACATTCCCACTTCAGGAGTTCAGACAGCATGAGGGAGGCCCCCAAAAATCCTGAAACTGGTTTGTGAAACATGAGATTTTTTTGAAATCAACCTTGGGTTCTTTTTCTTTGCCATTCGCTTTCTGAGCCTTTGGGGGTCAAGTTTCCAAGATTTTCTTCACAACCACGAGAGACAGAAACTTCTTTTTTAAAAAAATTAAACCTGAGATTCTCACATCATCACATGACTCCGGTAGCTGGAGCTTTAGAAGAAACATCAAATCTCATGGGATTCATGCTGAAATCAGGAATGATACTGCAAAGCCCTCACTGATGTCCCCAGGGGAGCAGAACCCCGATTACCTGGGACTGATAGGTAGCCAGTCAGGACAAGGTGCCAAGTTTGCATCTCCTTGATACAAAAAAGATGTCACAGCGTGTAGAGGGAGCTTGGTGAAAAGCAAGAGACTCCGAAGGGCTGGTGAGACAGGTGATGCAGGGCGAGATTCGGGGAACGAAGGACTTGAACATCTGAAACTCAAGGGTTAGACCTCCCAGCCATCCCACGGGCAAAACTCCCGCAGAGCTGGGTGGTGGTAGGGGTGACTTCCAGAAACCAAGCACAAGGATTGGACAAGGAGGGAGAGGAATTGCTTTGCACTAGGTGGTCCAAGGGGTTTTTCCCTTCCCATCCTTAAAGTCTCTGCACCACCGGCCTCCAAGTGGAAACCACTCAGCAGGACTGGGAAGATCTTACCCCTCATTGGCAGTCTGGAGAGGAAAAATTTTCCCGAGCCATCTAAATTGCCCTTAGATTGTCCACTTCGGGGGGCAGGGACCATCTTTTTGGTGTTTGTGCGGCACCTAGCACAGATAATAAATAACAACATCTGGAGGCTTTCAGCCCTTCTGCCTGCCGACCCCCATCGGCCCAGAGGACAATGCCACACTGCTGTCCGTGCAGATCCCTACCTGGGGGAGCGAGCAGCTACTGACATGCCCTAGGGCTTGGCTGCAGTGTAGACTGTCCCGAGGTGGGTTTTAGAAAGAGACCTCAGGATGAGACTGAAAGTTGCCTCCAACCCACATCTAGGACCGGCCTGGAGAACGAATGTCCGTCCTTGGGAGCCAGAAGATGCAACTTGTCCTTCCCTGGCAAAAAGGGAGGAGGGATTCGACAGCAAACAGGTGCCCTCCCAGCCAGTGGAAAATGCCGCAACGGAGCCGTGTCCGGTTATGCCAGCTGAGGTCTGGACCGGTGTGTGCGTCCCGGGGGCTGGAAGCATCGGTAGTGTCTGAGCATGCCAGCCCACACAGCCTCAGCCTTGCCCACATCTCAGAGATCCACCTCCAGCCATTGCCCACTCTGAGCCGGAGGCGGTCGCTGGAGCACCCCACAGCACACCCTCTAGCTGGAACTGTTGAGTTCTGCGGGGCACTGACGATTCCACCCCGCAAAGGATCTGTCTGTGCCTTGGCCGGGAAGGGAAAAACATCTCAAAGTGCCTTCGACACCCCCCCCACAAACAACTCAAATGAGAACCAAGAGAAAAAAACACAGGGCAAGAAGTGAGGGTCCACTCCCCTCTCCCCACACCCCACAGGAGCAGCCGCTCGCCTGCATTTCCCACCAGAGGAGAAAAGACCCATGTCCAGGGAACAGCCCAGCCCTCTGCTGTCCGGGCCCAAAGAAGTGGGACATTGTTTTCTAGCCAAGGAGCTGGCTCAGTACATTGCTCGTCCCAATGGCTTTGCCCATCAGCGACAGGAGTGTCCGTTTTAGGCATCTGCCATCCCACAACACAACTCGAAAGCGTCACTGACAGAGCAGGCTCTGTGCTCGTGGGGGAGCGCCCCAGGTTTCCCCGTTGCCCAGACACTCTCTGCTGCAATTCAAGGCCAAGTCACCAAATGGTTAATCAGCTTCTAGCTCTGCCACCCCTCTCAAAGCCTGCTAGAAGTCCTGGCACCCAGGAGGCAAGGGACCTGAAGGACTTGTAGGGTGCAGTTGGGGCCTTTCCCCTGACAGAAGGGATGAAAACCAGCTGCTCCCACGGCTCAGATCCAATCCCAGTGCTGTGATGAGTGGAAGTGGTGTCAGTGCTGGGGATTCCTGGGAATCTGGACCTACAGGGAGGTCAGAGGCGGAACCAGACAATCCATTGCAGAGTCCTTATGGAACAGATAATGGCTATGGGGTCTTCTATGCAATGAAGGCTTTGGAAGCAGCCGCAGCCGGGAGCTCTCCAGCTCTCAGAGGTACGGTGCCCCGTTCAAGTGACAGCAGTTCCTGGGACAGCTCCAGTCTTTCTGTGCGGCAACGGTGGTCCCAGGGCTGCCGTTGGTGGCAAGCGGGAGGCGCAGGGCAGCCAGGGCAGTGGGCGGCTCCTCCTCCAGCAGATTGTCCGTCTCCACGTCTGAGGGCTCGCAGGAGCCCCGGCGCTTGTTCTCGGCGCTGTAGAAGAAGGAGATGTTGCGGAAGCTGGGGTCCATGTCGTCCTTGATGCTCTCCAGTAGCTGGGTGAAGCTGGGGCGCTGACGGGGGTTCTGCTGCCAGCACCAGCTCATCAGCTCGTGGCTGGGGGAGGGAGAGAGGAAACAGATGGTTTCAATCGGATCCAGCCAGGCGGAGGATCAGTCCTTCCTCGCCCGGTACTCAAGGAACCCGACTTAATGCCCTAGGGCTGAGGGTATCGGCCCCTAGAATAGTCCCCACACACTGCCCTGCCCCAAGTCCCCTGCAGGATTGCCCCGGGGCGAGCTGGGTCTCCCATTCAGCCCTTGTCCTCTCTGCTGAGGCTGCCGGCCAGGGGACCAGTCCATGCTGGTGGCGTCCGTCCCGCTAGGAAGCAGGGCCAGGCCTGTCTCCTGTTCTCCACTGAGCAGGGCGAAAGGACTGTGCTCTCCCCCAGCCTTGGGTCTTATCCAGAGACTCCTGTGGGGATGGTGATGGGCACTATGGACCCGGTCCTTTCACTTAAAGCCCAGGGTAGGACGGGCAGGGGAAACAGACGCATCCATGAAGGGGCTCTTGCCTGGCCTCCTACCCCAGGCAGGGAGCTCAAGGGCACGGGACCAACTTACAGTTTCTCCGGGCAGTTCTCAGGCCGCTTCAGGATGCCATTGTCCATCACAAAGCGCAGCACCTGCTCGTTGGACAAGCCCTGGTAGGGCTGCTCGGCCAGTGTGGCGATCTCCCACAGCACCACCCCAAACGACCTGCCAGGACACAGGGACAGCTCGGATCTGCCTCCTGCCTCCCCCCGAGAGCCGTGGCAACAGTGTAACCATTGAGGCAGGGTACCCCCACCCTCACCAGAAATCGCCAAACCCTCATATGCCAGTCACATCCAGCATTGCTCAGTCAGCCAGGTGTATTATGGGAGAATCCCATCTTCCTCCACTGTATCAGGTACTGTCTGCTGTTGGGAGCGGGATACTGGACAGACCAGACAACTCCCGATGGTCCTCGAACACCTACCAGACGTCGGAGTGGGTGTTGAAGATCCCGTCCTTCAGGGCTTCTGGAGACATCCAGCGGACAGGAAGCAGACCCTTGCCACCTTTCCGGTAATAATCCGTCTCGTAGATGTCTCTGGTCATGCCGAAATCTTTCAGGGAAGAAGGGGCCAAGGAGAAAAGGGGTCACTCACAAGGACCATCTGTCTCGGCTGAGCTTTCTGGTAGTAACACTGGCACCTACACGGTGCCTTGTGGCACAAGGAGGCAGGGAACTGACACCCCAAACCTGCTCCGTTTTGGGGCTTGCCCAAGGTCACTTGCCAGGTCAGTCATCACGCTAGGAAAGGAACCCAAGAGTCCGGGCTCCTTGTCCAGAAAAAGCTCTGCCTTCCATGCCCAGAGGAGAAAATAACAGCTCAGGGACTGATGCTCAGAAATCCTGAGTGTTCACCCACATCTCCAGTGGCCCAAGGCAGAGACGGACTCTGCTCAGAGATGGCCTGACTCCAAGAGGTCCGGAGGCTCTGCCTGGGACTGGCCCGAACTCTCCAAGCCTTTTGGGCCAGCAAAATTTACACACAATGTTCACATGCAGAAGAGTTGATAAAGTGAGGGGCCGACCCTGCAAGGGGCTGAGCCCCGGGTCAGCAGGGGCTGATAAACTCCAGGCCAGCCGGGGACTGAGATGTCCATCACCCACCTCCAATCTTCACCGTGAAGTCCTCCGACACCATGCAGTTGCGGGCGGCGAGGTCCCGGTGCACAAATTTCTTGGCATTGAGGTAGGCCATGCCATCGGCGATTTCCCCTGCCATCTGGATCATGTCCTTGAGTGACGGGGGTGGCAGGCCAGGGTTGTTCTGAGTGATACATCAAAATGGAGGGGGATGAAGGGCATGTGGCTATTGAAGGGCGGGCCCAGGGGTGGGTATGCAAGTCCCTCCATCAACATCCATGGACAATTTTTGTGGAAAAAGCTGCGGGACCAGAGTCCTGGCAGTTCCAAGTCTGAATTTCATGGGCTCAGAAGATCCAAACCAGCTGGGACCTAAATTATTTTTGTATTATCTGTACTGTGGTAGTGGCAAGCAGCCAGTCACAGCTCAGGCCCCCCGGTGCGAGGTGCTATACAAACACAGAGCAAAGAGACGGTTCCTGCCCTAGAGAGCTTCCAATCTCCACCCCAAATGTGGGGCGTATCTTCTAATTCTGAGTCACCTATGGGACAGCTAAGGGGGTTGGCAGCAGGGCAGGTAGGAGCATAGACAGACACATAGAATGTGTAGGGTTGGATGGATGGATGGGGGGATGGATGGACAGTATGGGGATGGAGGGATAGATAGAGTATATAAGGATGGGCAGACAGACGGTATAGGGAAGGATAATGACAGAGAGTCAGTGGGCCATGCAGTCCAGATGTAGCCCCTCCATATCAGGCCTGGGGGGCTCTGACCAGTGGCAAAGTGGGAGGAACCTTCCCCTCTGGCTGCCCAGGCAGTCCCTGCTCTGTGTATCCAGAGATGTCAGCCCTACCCAGCCAAACCCCCTGGGTTCCCAGAAAGCAAGCACCTTTTGTCTGCCCTAACATTCCCTCCTCACCCATCAAGAAGCTGACTGACCACTTCCCAGGAGAGACAGGCCGTCAGCCTGAGTTTGGGTCCCATCTCCTCCCACCAGCCAGCTCCTGCGTTCCAGGCCCCAGGCAGCAGAACAGCACAAGACCTGGTCCCAGCGAGCCACCCACCTCTGCGTCCGGTCTGAGAGAGCGGAGGTAACTCTTCAAGTCCCCTCGGGTCATCAGCTCCATAATGACCAGGGCTGGCTGGCCCTGGGACACCACGCCAAGAAGACGGACCTACGGCCAAGGCCAGACAGGAGTTAGAAAAGCAGCACCAAAGGCTGGGGGGTGGCTGGGCCAGAAGGGGCTGGGGAGCCGGAAGGGCAACCAGACTAGAGGGGCCACTGGTCTGACCCAATCTGGGCAGGAGGCAAGATCTGATGCTAGCCAGATCCCTGCCCTTGTCCCGTTTGGCAGCAGACCTGAAACCGAACTAGATGGCCCAAGAATCTGTTCTCAGACAGCAGCTGGTGAGATAGTGGAGCACACGGGCCCCTGGTCTGTCTTATGGGGCAGCACCACGGATTGGATCGACCATTGGGCTGTCTTGTGGTGCAGGACCCCCAATGGATGGACACTGCTCTGTTCCACAAGGACAAGGCTCAGGATAGCAAACTAAATGGTCTGGCCTGATATATCAGCAGATAAGGCAGCAGAAGAGATGGCCCATTGATCTGGGCGGGCATAGCAAACAGACATTAGCACCAACAAAGCTCCCTTAAGGAAAGCTCCCATCTGTCTGGGATGGGAGCTAAAAGGGAGTGTAGAATTGGCTGAAAATATTCCATATGCAAGAGAAAATGACTTTTTTGTTTAAATAGAAAATTCTGCAGGAAAACGTCTATTTTCAATTAGATTTTTCAGGTTTTCATTTAAAAAAAAAACCTTGAAAATCATAAATTTTCCTGTTTTCAGCTGAAACTTTTCAGTTTGGGGCTTTTTGATGAAAACCTAAAAAAAAAAAAAAAAGAAAAAATCAAGAAAATCTTCAACCAAAACTGTTTCATTAGAGTCAACATTTTTCACAGGAGGGAAAAAATATTTCTCACCCAGCTCTCTCACATTAAGTTAAAATGAGCTGGTCCAAATTTTTCAAATTTCATGCAAATGTTTTGGCTTGAAAATTTGAATTTTGAGGGGAAAGATGAGGCAACATTTCAGGGAATTCCCCTGTGTTTCAAGGAGCTGGTCAAATTTTTTCCTAAGATTTCAAAATGTTACATTTTGATGAAAGAAAAACAAAAACCAACAGGGAAAGGGTCCAAAAAATGGTCGCAGTATTTTTAATGAATAGATTCCATTCTGATCTCCTGCTTAGCACAGGCCAGAGAACATCACCCAGTGATTCCTACACCAAGCCCATAGCTTGTGGCTGAGCTCGTGCATATCCTGAGATAGAGACTCTACCTCGACCAGCCCTTGTTAGAATCCATCCCCCGTCCCCTCCCCACTGGATCCACACATACCACGTGGTGACACTTAAACGCCTTCATAACCGAGGCCTCATTCAGGAATTCAATCTGCTCCCTCATGGTGGCCAGTTCATTGACAGTCTTCAAGGCCACCTTGGTCTCCTCGTCCTCTTTTTCGATGCCCTGGGCGATCCCTTCGTAGACCATCCCAAAGGATCCCTGCCCCAGCTCCCGGATCACCGTGATCTTATCCCGCGACACCTCCCACTCATCCGGGATGTACACTGACAAGGAAGACACAGGCCAGGATTATGCCAATGCTCCCGCAGGGTGCTTCGTGGCTCCCTCTAGTGGCTGAGCCACAAAAGAAAATCAAAGTCTACTACTGCTACCAGCTGAGGGAGCTGCTCCTTTAGCTCGAGCTGTTAGTGCTGCAGGTCCCATCCTGGCTGGGACCCACAGTGTGGGGTTTTGCTTCATGGGTCAAGCTAATGGGTGGGGATGAGATTAACCCTTTAGGTGACTCCGAGACAAGACAAATGGCTGGTGGTTTAAAAGCCTATATTCACGTGCCCCCGGGAACCCTATAGGCACAACAACCCAGCCACGTGACCCGCTGTGGGACTGACTCACCAACAACCTGATCCTGGCCACCTGTAACTGCCACTGAAATGGCTGGGAGAAGCAGGTGCTCAGCACCTCTGTGGAGCGGACTCCAAGGATGCACCCAAGTGCAGGACTGGGGCCAAAGAAGCAGCCCCAGAGCCCTTCACAATAAGACTCCTATCTTGAGCTGACAGATTAAGCAGGGCCCAGGGGTCCGGTGGTTCGAACTCAGGATGGGCAGCACTGACACAAAGTGCCTGTTCCTTTCTGTGCCTCGATTTCCCCCATCCATAAAGTGGTAATATCACTTAGCGGCCCCTCGATGCTGGAACCAGCAATGGCTATTTCTTGGAAGCCGCCCAAGTCCCAGCCCCTCTGGAGAGCGCCGCACGTACTGTCCGAGGTGCTGAAGTATTCCGGATTGACCGAAGCATAAAGCGTGCGGCTCGGGTATCCGTCATTGTTCCTATGAGGGGGGGAAATAGGACAAAAGTAAGTGCCTCGCTCCGACAACGTCCGGCGAGGGCAGCAAGTCATTCCAAGCCTGGCAAGCTCCTGGAGCATTCTCCAGTGGAACAGGCGCCTGCCATAACTCATCCACATCCCAAGCCCCTGCAGCTCGGCTCCTCTCAAGATACAGCCCAGGACTAGCAATTCTGGGGCTACTGTTCTCAGCGGATGTGCACAAGGGGTCGATTCTCCATTGCTCCGCACCTGGCATGGTCGTTTACCCCAGGGCAGCGACGGTATACAGAGCTACAGCACCCAGAAGGTGATGCACTGGTGCAAATGACTGCACAAGGGGGATTTGGCTCTTCCAGGCATCAGAAGGCTCCGTTCAGGAGGCAAGGAACCCCAGCAGGGGCTGAGCCTGTGTTCCAACGGGACTGGACTTTGGAGCAGTTTGTAAAACACTCCTGCAAGTTCAGAAGGGGAAGTTGCAGCTACTGGGGAAAATGCAAACACTGAAAATTCAAATCCAGTCAAAATGCAGCCAGACAATCCAAATTCTCATTCACACCAAGGACCCTGCCCACCCCATTTCGGTAGCACACATGGCTCTGGAAGCAGGATTCAGTGATACTCGACACCCCTTTTACACTGCCAGGGCCTTTTTGTAGATAAGAATCAGAACCAAAGACAGGAAGGGATCTGGCTCCTTTGAGCTACATAGAGATCCAGGGCCATCACAATACACACTCGGATCTCAGCTCTCCCATTCACATGCAGAGATGCTTCGGGTTTGCAACACAAGAATGGAGCAACCTGGTCTATTCAAGTCAGACTGCTGTCCACTCCTACCAGCCGCGGCAGGGGCCATGCCAGCTGTGTCTAGATGATTGAGGGTTCATCTGAATCTGTGGGGTGGTTATTTTCTGAAAACTGATGCGATCTAAGGCTCAGCAGCTGGTGTTTTCCTGTTCTGACTCGGGCAAGCAAATAAAATGGAGGGAGGCGGCGCCCTATCTGGGCTGGAATCTGAGAGTTGCTGTCACGTA
This sequence comes from Chelonoidis abingdonii, assembly GCF_003597395.2. Lineage (NCBI taxonomy): Eukaryota > Metazoa > Chordata > Testudines > Testudinidae > Chelonoidis > Chelonoidis abingdonii. Next base: position 47,198,866 of record NC_133779.1, read on the forward strand.
CTCCCCGGGCCATGGGTGTATGAAAGATTTGGAGGGGGGGAATCAGTGCTGGTCACCTCTGCAGAGGGCAGGTGAGGAAAGAGGAGAAGTGAAAGCCAATGATTGCAAACAGGGTCCTTTAATTCTGGTTCCTCTAAATGCTGCCATCCCCCCCAATTCCTGTCACACACACCCCCCAAAACTGTCTTCTAGGCAAATTTGACCTCATCCGTAAAGAGCCACTGTTATTTAATGAATATACACAACATACCCAGCTGAGTTACTAGATACATGGCTGGTCTGGTTGGGTTCTGGCAGCTTCTGAAGCACAGAATACAGCCTGTTTCCAGGCACAATGATTGCAAGGTTTTCAAACACCGGGGGCCTGGAATCCCAGTGCCTCTGGTCCTGCACTTGGGCAGGGGATGATGGTGTGTGTGGAGGGGGTCCCGTTTGCTCTCCAGGTAGTGCAGGGAATCGATCATCTCCCCCTGGACAGCTCAAAGCACCTCACTGCAGGCAGCTGTGCAAAAAGCCAGCATGTATTCACCACACGCTGGAAACAGAAGCTCGGGTCTTGCAGGGCGCCCCTGTCTGGAGGCCCAGCCCAGCAGGAGATGGGAGTAAAGGTGACTTTGTGCCCCCTGAATCCTGAGCTGGCCCAGGGGACTCAGGGTCTGCCCTAAATACAGAGCAGCATCCCACAGCTGGGGTGCAGACCCTTCCAGCCATGTCCCCAGCCTGCACTAGCGGGGGGAGAGGGGGTGACACTGGGTGGGGGAATCTCTCCTGGCTGGGTCCAGGCTCCTTTGCATTCCTCCTTCATGAGGCTTAGAACCTGGGAAGTGGCAACCGGCAATGGGATTCCATAGCCAGGTCCCAGAGGTGACTGGCTCCAAGCCCAGAGCCAGTGGTTCCCACCCTCCCAGCCTTCCCCCACGCCAAGTGGTGTTACCTACCCTCTCTTATAGTAGAAGAAGACAAAGACAACCAGGCAGGTGATCACCACCATAAGGACAATGGGCATGATGGTCAGCAGCACGTAGAAGCCGCCAGACTCCTCCTCGGCTACATGGGGGAGAAGTGGGGGGAATAAACAGGCCCGTCACTGAGATGCTAGTAGCAGAGCTACCCCTCTCCTACTGGGATGTGGGCACAGAGAACATGGCTCCGGTGGGCCCTCTCCTACGCCAGTAGCCATAACTGGTGTGGAGAAAGTAAATCAGGAAGTGTTATTTACTCCTTCTCCTAACACAAGAACTTGGGGTCACTCAATGAATTGAATAGGTGGCAGGTTTGAAAACAAACAAAAGGAAGTATTTCTTCACCCAATGAACAGTCAGCCTTGGAACTCCTTGCCAGAGGATGTTGTGAAGGCCAAGACTAGAACAGGGTTCAAAAAAGAACTAGATAAGTTCATGGAGGATAGGTGCATCAGTGGCTATTAGCCAGGATGGGCAGGGATGGTGGCCCTAGCCTCTGTTTGCCAGAGGCTGGGAATAGGTGACAGGGGATGGATCACTTGATGATCACCTGTTCTGTTCATTCCTTCTGGGGCACTTGGCATTGGCCACTGTCAGAAGACAGGATACTGGGCTAGATGGACCTTTGGTCTGACCCAGTATGACCGTTCTTATGTTCTTAATCCACCTCTGATGGGAAGGAATTGTGGTCTCCTGCACAGGCAGGGCTTCCATACAGACTGTGGCTCTCCCAAGACAGCAGACCTACCCCTGCCCCTGGGACAGCAGAGTCTAGGGAGAGGAGTAGCCAGCAATTCCCCCCACCCCACCCCAGCTCCGCTCTGCACTGCTCCCCATTGGGAGCTCCACCCCCCCAGCCAGCCCCCTGCTGGGGAGAGCTGGAACTGCACCACCCCAGATACATACCCGGGCCAAGGATGTAAAATTTGATGAGTCCAGTCCACGACCCGTTCCCAGCCAGCGAGGTGGCCCGGACCTTGGCAGAGTAATTCCCCGGCTGCAGAAGGGCAAGGTGGACACCCCCATATTTGGCGTAGCGGTGGCGAGAGACACACACCACAGTGGTGACCTCCTAGGACAGGGAGAGAGAGAGACGGATATTCCCGTGGACTCGGGGCCAGTCACCGTGACATCTGTGCTGACTAGCCCTGGGTTTATTTTGGGAGGTTTTACAGTAGCTCCTAGAGCAGGGCCTGGGTGTGCAGCTCAGAGACACCGTGCAAGCCAGAGTCTGCCTCCGAGAACTCAACGGGCTAAAAAGAAATCCGTTGGGAGGAGAGGGAGAAAGCTCAGGGAGGGTGGGGGACTTGCACAGGGGTAGAAAGCAAAGAACCCAGGTGTCCTGAGCCCCACGCAGGGTTTAAGTATTCAATAAGTGCCTTGTATTAAAAAGGCAAATGATTCTGTACTCCTGTTTGTAACTCCACCGGGGAGGGGGCCCACAGCCCCCCCATGAAGGGAGAGGCGTGGGGGTGAGCTCAGGTGAGCTAGTTAGCCTGCTCCTAGGATCTTTGATGGTGTTAATGTTTGCTTAGTGTAATGCCTTCCCCCTTACAGGTAAATGCGCTTGCTCAGAAAGGGTCGGGTGGCAGCCGACGAGGACGCTGGTACCGTGGATGAGCAGAGACATGGAGCAGGCTGTCTCCAGTCGTCTGTCTCTTGCAGGCGATATCACAGGATAAACAGGGGACTCCGCAGCCTGAAAATGACCCACTCAGGAGGGAGAGACACGTGGGTCTCCAGCCAAGAGAGGCCACAGCTGAGGAGCTGGGAGGTTGAAGTGGGAGCCCTTGCTGGATCACAGAGAGGCCAGGCAAGTGGCGTTGCCCTGAATGCAGGGCCAGCTCCAGGCCATAGCGCGTCAAGCCCGTGCTTGGGGCGGCACGCCACGGGGAGTGCTCTCCCAGTTGCTGGGAGAGCGGCAGGCGGCTCCGGTGGAGCTGCCGCAGGTGTGGCTGCGGACGGTCCGCTGCTCCCGCGGCTCCAATGGACCTCCCGCAGACACGCCTGCGGCAGCTCCACCAGAGCCGTGGGACCATCAGACCCTCCGCAGAAATGCCTGCAGGAGGTCCACCAGAGCCACAGGACCGGCGAGCGGCAGAGCGCCTCCCGCGGCGTGCCGCTGTGCTTGGGGCAGCGAAATTGCTAGAGCCGGCCCTGCCTGAATGGAACCCAGGTGTCCTGAGCCCCCACTGAGGGCCTTGTCCACTACCCCACACTGCCCTTCTCTACTCACCCAGCACACTCCAGCGACACAGCCACTAGCCAGAGGATGGGCTGGAACCAAGCCCAGACACCAGCTGCCAGCTTAGCCAGCCCCAGAGCTCAAACCGGGGACCCTCAGAGCTGACTGCATGGGAGCAGCACCCACAGCAGGCTGTGGTGGGGACAGGAACATGCATGAATGTGGTGTGGGTGGGGTCTCCTATCCTGGGGCAGGGCAGGCAGGTGCCATGAGCCAAACAGGCTCAGGGGGGACAGGTCTTGTCACCTCGTTTTCCCGGTTGTACTTGATCTCGTATTTGAGGATGAGCCCATTGGGGTTCTTGGGTTCCTCCCAGCGCAGCAGGACGCTGTTCTTGCTGGCCGGCTCCCAGGTGACGTTGCCGGGGATGTTATCTGCTTCCACTAGAGGGGCAAAGCAGGAGAGGCTGAGAGGTTCGCTCAGTGCGGGGTGGGGGGATCTGAGCGCTGCAGCGTGTGCGGATCCCCAGTGCAGCTCAGCCCCCTGGGCCGTCAGCCCTGGCCCCCCACTTCAACACCAAACCCACCAGAACAAGGAAGAGAAAAGCAAAGACCTGTCAGTTCACCCCCACAGGGGCCCGCGGCAGGTGGGGAGCGGAGGGGCTAGGCCAAGCTAAAATGCACTAGCCCAGAAACACGCTGCTCCATGCCCTGACATCTGACCCACACCTCCCACTGCCACCCCAGCCCTCGGGGCCAGTACTTACGCTCAGGCATAGTCCGGGCAAAGACAAAGGTGGCAGCGCTGCAGCCCACCGTGTGGGCAGCGTGGTTGCAGGCGTGGATATCGATGCGGTACTCGGTGAAGTGGCGCAGCTGGGAGATGACGGTCCGGTCCCGCACCACTTTGTCCTCAAAGATCCGGAAATCCGTTTGGGCTTTGGGGCCGGCACCTGTTAGGTTCAGGGAGGGCGCTTTCCCTGGGGGCTCCAGAGAGGAGGCATTGGAGAGGGGGTGGCCAGAGCTGGTCATGGCCAAGATGTCTCTGCGCCTCTTCCGAGTTCTGCAGGAGAGAAGTGGGGAGTGAGGTCTAGTGGTTAGAGCAGGGAGGCAGGACTATCCATGGCTCTGGGGTGGAGTGGGCACCAGTGAGTTAGACCAGAGGGCGCTGGGAGTCAGGACTCCTGGGTTCTCTTCACAGCTGTTCTTAACCCTACCCCGTGTGTGTCAATGGGGTACTGAGCCTCACTTACCTCTGAGGGTTCTTTTTGACAGACGTCACCTTCCAAGGGGGTCTGAAAAGACATCAATGAAAGGGGACTAGTTAGCAGAGTATTGTGGACAGTGCTGAACCCGAGTCCGGAATGGCAGGGACCCCAGACGCAAAGAGGTGAGTCTCTCTGGCTGGCCAAAACCCTAGTCCTAATAATTTGAGTGGCAGAAAATTACTCTTAACAAACAGGCGTGGAATTTCGCTGCAAACCCCACCCTGGGGCCAGGGTCAGCACAGAGCTCAGCTAAACCTCCTCCCCAAGTGCGCCCGTCCTGTCCATCATCATCCACATTTCACACATGGGAAACTGAGGCACAGAGAGGCAAAAGGACTGGCCCCAGGTCACAATGCAAGTTTGTGCCAGGGCTATAGCACGGATAGAACGCAAGACCCCTGGCTCCCAGCACCTCTGCTCCAGCCGCTGGATGGCACTCCCTGCCAGAGCGAGAGAGAGAACCCAGGAATCCTGAATACTGGAGCCACTGGACACTATTCCTCCCCCAGAGACAGGAGTAGATCCCAGAAGTCCCCTGCTCTAATCACCAGCCCACACTTCCCTTCCCGTCCCTGTGTTTCCAGGCAAGATTGGGTGGGGGTCTCCTCCACCCCAGCTAAGCCACCCACCCCCGGGCCATGTGGATGATGATGGAGCTGCTGCTATGGGTCAGCAGTCCCCCTTGTTCCTGAAACCTGGCTAAGCCTTACCCAGCAGCACGTGGAGATGAGATGGAGTGGAGAGACTAGGCTGGGCTGAGCCATCCCCCGGTAGGTGGCTATGAAGATGGCACTTCAAGGATGGAGAGTGAATCCCCTCTCCTCCCAGCTGGGTCCCTCCCTCTGGAATCCCCTCCCCAACTAAGCCCCACCCTGGAATCTCCTCCACCCAACTAAGCCCTGCCCAGGTACCTGGGGATGATGATGGAATTGTGTAGGAAGTTCTCAAACTTCCTCTGGAAGGAGACAGCCTCGCCCTCCATCTGCAGCTGCCCGCTGTCCCGGTGGCATGGGCAGCACCGCTCCTCCGTATCCTGCTCCAGCTCGGGGCCCCCGCTGTCGTCCACGTTGAAGCGGGTGTCCGCACTGCTGGTGGGCAGCTTAAGGCCTGGAGGCGTGGGCAGAGAGAGACAGAGAGTGGGGCCAGGAGCAGGGTGGTGACGCCCTCCCAGGAGGGTCATGGGGTGTTGGCTCCGGCCTAGGAAGCCCAATTGGAAACAGCAGCCAAGGCCCCAGGGGGCATGTTCAGTTCCAGGTCCCTTCCCCTGAGCTATGCTTTGACTCCATCCCCAACACCTCGCCTGTCCTCTCCTCCCACGAAGGGTAAACTAGGAGACTCCTGAAATCCACTCCACCCTCCCTCTGCCCTGAGTCCTGATCCTGCCATCCCCACTATGGATGGGCCCCACATACCCCCAGGGAGCGGGGCTGAGCCATGGGAAAGGCCAGTGCTGTCATGGCCCACATCCTAGTCTTTCAGCTCCATTGCCATGGGGCACTAACCAGCCCTGGCGGCGGGCAGCCTCAGCCAATGGCCCGGTGGAGCCCCGAGACAGAGCTCCCCGTCTCTGATCTACCTCCAGGGCATGGCAGAAGCACCTCCCATCGCTGCTCTCACCTGTGGCTCTGCAGTAGCCCATCTCCCCGGCCTCTAGCCTTACCTTTGTGGCAATAGTCATTGACGTAGAGTTCCAGGTCCTCGGCCAGCTGCTGCCACAGCACCAGATAGTAGGTGATGTTCCCGTTACGCTGGCTGGGCGGTTTCCAGCGCACAATGATGTGGGAGGAGGAGTTCGACATGGAGAGGACGTCCCGGGGCACTGTGGGGGCTGGACACCGGCATTGCAGAGACACTTACATTAAGCCCCAAAGATCCAGGGCTGGAGCCCCCTGCTCCCTCTCCCAGCTCCACATCCTCCCAACACACACACCCCACTTTGCACCCGTGTCTGTTATGAAGCCGCCTGCACTGACCTCCCCACAACCACCGTGGTGCCCCAGGGGGCTGGATCTTGCTGGGCAGAGTCCATCTCCGCACCCGCACCCCGGGTAGAGAAGCCTGCTCAGGCTATTCACGGGGGATTCAAATCCAGGCTCATCAGCACAGGCCTCTCCCAGTTAAGCTAAAGGAGCAGCTCTGTTAGCTGGTTGCAGTAGTAGGCTGTTATCCTCTCAATGCACCAGCCTCTGCATGTTTTCTAAGCGGCAACTCTTTCCAATGCCCCCCTGTGGCCACCCTCCTACCTGCCGGCATGGTGCGGACGTACACCACCTCACTCTGTGCCCCATAGTTGCGTCCCTCCTCGGCCGTGGTCAAGGTGATGGCGCGGACGAAGATGGCATACTGGGTCCAAGGCTTGAGGTTCAGCAGGGCCACCCCTGGATCCTGGTCGTTGTTCAGCGGCAGCTCCACATCTACCACGTTCCAGCTGTTGGCCCCACAGGCATCCTGCCCCACGTACTCGGTCACGTTCTGAAAGGGCCTGGCCCGGAAGATATGCCACCCCCCAGGGTCAGTGCACAGGCCACCCAGGGCCTCTGTGAACCCAGCCCCTCTCCCCTCCCACACTCCTGCTAAGTTTCCCAGTCATTAGGGACATCCCCGAGCTACCAAGGGGCTCACAGTGTGGTTACACATCAGCTGGGTGGAGTGGAGCCCTGCCTCCTTATGCTACTAGCTATTGTGCCCCTTTGCAGGAATTACTTCCCCTGCCACTGAAATGCATGCAGCCACCTCTGGGGTGGAGCATGGCAGCTGTTTAACAGCACCACAGCAATGCTACACAAGGGGGGTCTGCAGCTTCGTCCTAAGTGAGCAGCCCTTGTCCTCCCCCTCACAGCCTCCCCGAAATCCCAAGGGATATCATGGAAGAGCCAAGCTTGCCAATGCATCAGCCCCTGGCCCAGGCCCTTGGCAGGACCAGAACCATCACTGCTGCAGCACTTGAGCTGAACTAGTCACGTCACTCACTGGCGGCAGTAGTAGGTTGTTACCCTCTTGGCTTCCAGCCACATGAGGGGCCGGCGTGGCACGTGCTAAGTGGTGCAGCACGGCCAGGAGCTGGGCAGTGGGGCGAGATAGGGATACTTACGATTCCTTGTAGTAGACGATGAAGCTGAGCAGATCACGGTACTCGGGGGGCCGGTAGCGCTCCCACTTCAGGAAGATGCGGTCGGACTCGGTGATGTTGGAAACAAAACGCAGAGTCTGGGTCTTGCCTGCAATGGAAGCAGAGAGCATGGAGGGCTGTGTGGCACAGGGCCTCAAAAAAGCTGCAGGTCACTCAGGAGGACTGCAGGGAATGGAGCCTGAGGGGAATATGGGGGGGGAACGGTGTCTGAGGGGAGCTGGTGGATGTGTGGGGAACAGGCCTGAGGGGAGCTAGGGGGGAACTGGGAGGAATGGGCCTGAGGGGAGTTGGGGGGAGGCTGTGGGAAACAAGGTCAGAGGAGAGTTGGGGGAGTAACGGGCCTGAGGGGAGCTGGTGGATATGTGGGGAACGGGGCCTGGGGGATGCTGGGGTGGGGCTGTGGGGAACAAGGCCGGAGAAGAGTTGAGGAGGGCTGGGGGTAACAGGGGGATGTGTGGGGAATGGGGCCCTGGAAATGGGTGAGCGGGGAGGGGGATTTTAAAAAACAGCTTTTGATGGACTGAGGGGGGGGAGCGCTGGGCCGGAACTAGGGGGATGTGTGGGGGAAACGGCCTGGGGGAAGCTGGGCGGGATCTAGGGGGGAATGGGCGCGCGGGGAGAGCGCGTGGGAGGGGCTGGGGGGAAATGGAGGGGCTGGGGGAAGGGGGCTGAGGAGGAGAGCCCCTGGAGGGGAATGTGTGTATGAATGGGGCCATGGGGGGGAAACAGGCCCTGAGGGGGAGAGCGCTGGGGGGGGGCTGGGGAGAACTGGGGGGCCTGGAGAGAACAGGGCCTGAGGGGAGAGTGCTGGGAAGGGGGCTGTGCTGTGTGGAGTCTGAGGAGCGCTGGGGAGAGGCTATGGGGTGTGAGGCCCAGGGCGTTTCCTAACAATTCTGTGCTGCCCAGGGCTGCCCAGAGCAGGGGCAAGTGGGGCAATTTGCCCCAGGCCCCATAGGGGCCCCCACAAGAGCTTTTCAGGGGCCCTGGAGTGGAGTCCTTCACTCGCTCCGGATCTTCGGCGGCAATTTGGTGGCGGGGGGTCCTTCCACCCCGGGACCCGCCGCTGAAGTGCCGGGTCTTTGGCGGCAATTTGGTGGCAGAGGTCCCCACCGCTGAAGACCCCAGGCCTCCTGAATCCTCTGGGCTACCCTGGTGCTGCCCCCTTACAGGGGAGATTGCAGCCCCCACTAGGGTCTGCCCCAAAGCCCAGAGCAGCAGCGGGAAAGGCTCCCACTGACTGTGACGGCTCTGGCTGGGAGATGCTGGAAAGGCTTTGGGGCGAGCTACCCTCTTTGGGGCCAGACAGTGTCCTGTTAATGAAGACTGGGCTCTAGGACACATGATTTGGTTTCGTTTGCCATGTAACTCTTTGGTCCCAGCAGGGCAACTTGCTACCCCTTGACTCACGGTCCTTTGTCAAATCAACTTCTTGTTTGTACTCGAACCAAGGCTAAGCGCTGGGGGTTAAGCAGAGCCGTGGTCAGAGGCATAACGGGGAAGTTGGTGTGTACGGTGCCTTTGGGAGCAGAGGGTCTGGGAGCACCCAGTGGATCAGGGGCTGGGCTGGTCACTCCTGGACAATGCTCTGGGGACTCAGGGGTGGGGGTGCCCAGAAGGGTGGGGACCTGCGGAGGCCTCTCTGCTGAGACTGCCAAAGAAAGAGGGGCTAGTCACTGAGACCCACTCAACAAGTGTCACCCATGGGTGTGCTGGTCTGGTTCTAAGACAGGCATCCACCCAATCACCCCCAGAAGTCACCCATTAGGGTTTACTGAAGGGGAGGGGGTGGCTCTTCTCTGAGCCCATCCCTTAAAGTCTCTCTGTGCAACAGCCAGGGGCTGGAGGTACCTCACTGCCCGGTGGCTCTAGGCCCCCCGGATGGCAGCATGGGGCTCTCAGCAGCCACCCAGCAAACGCTCTTGGGTTTCCCTGCTCCCTTCCTGCTCCCAGAGCTGCAGGGGTGTTACAAGGTCCCAGCCGGGCGTCCGAGACTCACAGGAGGCTCTGTCCCCGTTGGTGCGAGGATTGATCTCAGCCTTGTTCTGCCGGCCCTTGGTGCCCGTCGCCTCCTCCATGCGGTAGATCTCGGACAGGCACAGCTTGGGGTTGAACGCGAAGTACACTTTCCCTACGGGGATGGAGAGCGTGTGGTGGCTCCAGTCCCAGAGCTGCTGCAGATTCTGGTTGTCCAGGACGTAAAGAGTGTAATTCCTGAGAGTGAAGGGAGAGGCAGCTGGAACCACAGGGCCAGGACTGACTCCTCAAACAAGAGGATTCGCTCGCACACACACCCAGAAGTATGCACGCCCACCCAAACACACACCTCTCTCTCACACCCACAAGACAGATGACACACACACTCAGGCCAGGTCTACCCTGCGACTTTAAATCGGTTTAATGGCCGATATACCGATTTAACGCTGTACCCGTTCACACGACGTCGTCATTAATATCGAGTTAAACGGCTCCTTAAATCGATTTCGGAACTCCTCCCAAACGAGAGGAGTAGCGCTAAATTCGATAGCGATAACTCGGATTAGGGTTCGTGTGGACGGAAATCGACGTTATTGGCCTCCGGGCGGCATCCCAGAGTGCAGCACTGACCGCTCTGGACAGCAATCTGAACTCGGATGCAGCGGGCAGGTAAACAGGAAAAGCCCCGCGAACTTTTGAATTACATTTTCTGCTTGCCCAGCGTGGAGCTCTGATCAGCACGGCTGGCGATGCAGTCTGAAATCGAAAAAGAGCTCCAGCATAGACCGTACGGGAGATACTAGGTCTGATCGCTGTATGGGGAGACAAATCTGTTGTATCCAGCTCCGTTACAGAACACGAAATGCCAAAGCGTTTGAATAAAAAACTCCAGGATACACAGCGCTGCGTGACAAGCGTAACGGGAAGCCAGAGACTCAAATGGACGCTCATGAAGGGAGGGAGGGGGTACTGAGGACTCCAGCTATCCCACAGTCCACAGCAGTCTCTGAAAATTATTTGCATTCTTGGCTGAGCTCCCAATGTCTGTAGGTTCAAACACAGTGTCTGGCGTGGTTCAGGGAACAGCTCCTCAGTTTATTTCCCCCCACCACCACGTGAAAAAAAAAAGGGAAAGATTGCTGTGCTATGGCGTTTGCTCAATGCACTCCGCGAAAAAGGCGCCAAAGGGTTGTCTGCTGCCTTCACAAAGGGAGGGGTGAGGCTGTACCCAGCACCACCCGGGGCAATGTTTTATGTACCATCAGGCACTGTGCTCTCAACCCGGAAGTGGGAACTATGGGATAGCTGAGGAACAGCTACCCACAGTGCACCGCTCCTGAAATCGATGGTAGCTTTGGACCATGGACGCAAACAATCGATTTCGTGATCCCACTGTGGACGCGCTAAACCGATTTTATTAGATCTGTTTTGTAATATCGGTTTAAGCTAATTTGAAATAATCGTGCAGTGTAGACGTACCCTCACAGCCCACAGAAGCGCACAGACACACAGACAGATGGCGCCCACTCCTGTACACACATACACACACACAGCTCTGTGACAAGCTTCGGCACCCGGACACACAGCACTCCTAAACCAGACACACACACATGCTCACACAAACGTGGAGGTCTCCTAACACAGAAGCACATGAACACATGACATGAAGCCACACACGTATGCCGAGGTCTCTCACACATACATGGGTGCACACACAGAAACAGATTCTCTCTCTCTCATCCCTCCATGCTATACAATACAAGTCACGTTTTCCAAGCAAGGGATCTCCTAGTGCCCAGGGCAAGGGTCCTTAGCTGCTCCCCTAACACAACATGTCATGCCCACTGCTATGCAAGAGGAAGGGGCCTCTATCCCATAGCTGGAGATGCAGCGAGATTGACGCCAGTGGTGGGATGGATGGAGGCCACCAGATGTGGGAGGCATTGGAAGCCCAGCTGGACCGGGAATCCGCCACGTGCTAACACATGGTAAGGAGGTGAGTGGGGTCAAGATGGGAGCAGTGGCTACACCCTGGCTAGAGGCACCATCTCTCAGGCTTCTCACCCGTCCACCATGGAGTCCCCCCGGATAAGCTTGAGGTTCTTGAAGAAGGACAAGGAGACGAGGGCGAAGGAGTGCTTGATCTTCAGGAAGCCCGTGATGGTCTCAATGAGTCCCAGACTGTTCTGCAACTCCGAGGCCAGGTTATCTGGAAGCAGGAAGGGAGAAAGAGCCCCTAAGGAACGGGCGGCAGCCCTTGGAGATTCCCCACGTCAAACGCCAAGTGGAGAGGCTAGGGGAAGAAGGGGCTGAACGGGACATACACACAAACCTGGGTGTCTAACACAGACATCTATGCCACCCCGATACCAGCCCTGCACTCGGGCCATGGAGGGAATTCACAAACCAGCGAGTGCCAGCTCCATGACCAAGTCTGGTCCGTTCGTAGGATTGCAAAGGAGAGAGCGCAGGCCGGTGCATTGAGCATCCTGGGTTCTGTTCCCAGTTCCACCACCAACCCAGCACCTGCCCCTTGGCCACTCTGCAGAGACTGCCAGCTAGTGGTCAGAGGGGCATTTCCTGGTAGGCTGGATGCACTGGGAAGTGAGCTGGGACCTAGCAAACTCACATCACCCATTGCCCCTGGGCGTCAGCTGGTGGTTGTAGGCTGGATCTAAAGGGGACCTGCAAGGAGATGCAGCGGGCCAGATATTGAATGGCGGGATAGAGCGGGAAACCTGGCTGATGCTTCTCACGGCCATGTGCCAACAGGTGGGGGAGGGGAAGGAGGTCCGAGGCGGGTGGGGGTGTTTGCGTGGGGGCTGGCCCATCTCGCATGGAGTGTGGGGACGACACTCACAGCCCCTGCGGATGTTAACGATCAGGTTGCCCTCGACGTAGGTGCAGCCGGCCAGTTCCTGCGCCGCACGGGTCGAGTCGATGGTCTTGGTGCCCACCTTGCACTCCTTGGGGCACAGCCCCTCGCACTTGTGGCAGAAGATGCTGGGGAGGAAAGGAAGGAGCAGGAGAGAGGCAGAGGCAGATTTGTTAGTGCCCCATTGCCTGGGGCACTCCCCCCGAGCCGTGCAATTACATGTGGGGAGGGCCACTGCAGGGGCAGGCAGGATTGGGGGGGGTCACTGCAGGGGATAGGGGGTCACTGTGGGGGATAGGGATGCTATTGCGCGGGCAGGCGGGATGCAGGGGGGATCACTGCAGGGGATGACGGGTCACTGCGGGGACAGGTGGGATACAGGGGTGACTGCAGGGGATGAGGGTCACTGTGGGTGCGGGGGAAGGTGGGATGCAAGGGGATCACTGCATGGGCATGCAGGGTGCGGGGGGTCACTGGGGAGGATGGGGGTCACTACGGGAGCAGGGGCAGACAAGATGCAGGGGGGTCACTGTGGGGGCTGGCAGGATGCAGGGGGGTCACTGGGGAGGATGGGGGTCACTGCGGGTGCGGGGGCAGGCATGATGTGAGGGGGTCCCTGTGGAGGCAGATGGGATGTGGGCAGTCACTGCAGGGGTTGGGGGGTCACTCAGGAGACAGGCGGGATGCAGGAGTTGTCACTGCGGGTATGGGGGTCACTGCGGGTGTGGATGGGATACAGGGGGGTCACTGTGGGGGCAGGCAGGATGCAGGGCTGCGGAGGCGGGGGCACGGCTTGGCGTCAGCCCCCAGGAGAGCCGCTCACCTGCTGTCATTGCGAGTGTACCCCGAGGGGCACTCGGACAGGCATCTCTCGTGGTGGATGACGAACTCAGAGGCCTCGCGGGGGTTCTCGGACACCTTGCGCAGGCTGGCGCAGTACTCGGCCGTCACGCAGCGCCAGCTCTCATACTGGTAGGTGCGGGCCGGGCAGGAGGTCAGGCAATGCCCGTTGAAGTGGAAGTGACGGCAGGCCACGCAGGTCCTGCTGTCCCACGGACGGCTGCAGCCTCCCAGGCACTCCGGGTGGCAGCATTCCCCAGCGGCAGTGCAGGCGATTCCGTCTCCACAGGGACACACTGGGGTCAAGAGACAGAGAGATCAACTAGAGATTAGTCCATTCCCCCCGCCACCTCTCCTCCCCACAAGAGCCGGATCAAGGTCTTGGCTCTGTGCATCTGTGCCCAGCCCCTGGAGCTGTGAGATCGCATCCCAACCTCAGCCTCCACTGACAACAAATTTATAGCGCTCGTGGACAGCTCAAAAATGGGACCAGAGGGGAAGTTGTGTAACCAATACAGTGGTGCTGGCCTGATGATGCAGAGAGCCTGAGACCCTAGCTCGAGTGCAACTGACACTGAGACGCTTGCCTGAGTCTGCAGAGAGCCTGAGCCAGTAACTCCGGGAGGGGTGGAGCTGCCCCCTTCTTGTCACTAGAGCGCTAGCTCCAAGCCTCTCTGCTCTGATGGGCCCTGCCAAACCCATCTCAGCAAGAGGCTGGGGGGGCAAGAGAGGAGGAGTGCAGCAGGCCTGACCCACCTCCACTCATTCTCACCTAGCTGCTGGGGTCAGTCGTGGGGGCCCTGCTGCAGAAGACAAGAAATTCCCCTACCACTCCCTTCTGCTCTCTGGAAGGGGACAAAAACCATCCAAAGGGGGCAGCACCACAGCGCAGGGCGGGGCTGTCACGGAGTCACCGGGCGATGCTCTGGAACAGCTCCCCACAAAGCCAGTCAGGACTTTGGGGAGCCTCCTCTCCCTCGGAGCAGACTTGTTCAGAGCAAGAAGCTCACACGTCTTCACCTCCTGGGTCTCTCCTTGGAGCATTCAGCATCCTCTGCCCCTCCGTGGGCTTCCCACAGCGAGCCCACCCAGGCGGGGTCCTGGGGAAGCCACAGGGTTCTGCACCCCCACTTTGCAGTCAGACGTGACTCTCAGCCAGCAAAACAGAGGTTTATTCGATGACAGGAACAGGGTCTAAAACAGAGCTTGTAGATACAGCGAACCAGACCCCTCGGCCGGGTCCATTCTGGGGGGCAGTGAGCCAGACCCCTAGGTCTGCACTTCACTCCTCGTCCCCAGCCAGCTCCAGACTAACCACCCCCTCCAGCCCCTCCTCTCTGCTCAGCTCCTTTCCCGGGCCAGGAGGTCACCTGATCCCTTTGTCTCCAACACCTTCAGTTGGCACCTTTGCAGAGGAGGGGCCCAGGCCATCAGTTGCTAGGAGACAGAGTGCCAGGCATTTAGGTGCACTGGCCCCTTCCTCTGCAGCAATCACACGCCCTTATCCCACCACCTAGTTACTTAAGAACTGCCTAGGGGACACTGAGGCACCAACACAGTATTCAGAGCAAACATTAAGAACAGTCCCAGTTCGTCAAAGGGGCCATGGCATGTCTCAATCCAGTCCTCACCCCACCCCAGTTCCCTTCCACTGGGTGTCCCACAGCATCCATTCTGTGGGGACAAATTCCTCTCATATATGGCTTCTCCCTAAGGACGGCTGGCAGTAGCTCCCACTACCCTCGCTAGGCCAGGCTTCCTGAGCAGACTACATCTCCCATGATGCCCCCTTTTGATGAGGAAAGGCAGTGCATCATGGTAGCGGCATGACTGCAGTGCATCATGGGAGATGAAGTTCAACTGGGGAGCCCATCCTGTAGAGGAAAATGGGGGCTCAAGGCACCCAAACTACAACTCCCATAAGGTGCCCCAGAAGCAAAATATTTAGATTTTCAGCCAAAATATTTTGATTTCCCATTGAAATGTCTGGTTTTGTGTGTTTGGTTTGTTAATGAAAAATGTAAAAATTCCACCGGAAGCAGACAACAACAAAAAAACTGAGGTTGAAAGCCCAGTTTTTCACTGAAAAAGTTCTGATGCAAAATTTTCAACCTGCCCTAGCCACCAACTCCACAGGCAAATCACATAGAGAAACTGAGGCAAAGAGCCTCTCAACCAAGGGCCTTTGCCTTTCATGAAAGGCGCCGCGTGAATTCTAAAGTTCCATTTCCAAGGGAACAACTTCCACCAGCAGCCAACTTTTCCGCCATCTCATTTACATGATTACTCAGAATCTCAGAAGGGCCGGCGAGTTGGCTGAAATCCAGGGTGGAAAAGCACCAGTGGGGTCAAACTGGGACAAAGGGGAAATTTGTTCACCAGTGGGAAAAGCCACAGCTGGGCGGTTACGCAAATCGGCCGGGACTGGAGATGGCGGGGGTGGGAGGGCTAGGAAAAAGGAACGAGACAGAGAGAGGGAGACTTTGCTGCTATGGACAGATAGGTGTAGGTCGCCATTGGAACACTGCATCCCCTTAGGGAGGTCACGTGCTGGAGCTGCTGGATGCATGTGGGTTCAAACCCCGCAGGGGCGCAGAGCTCTCATGCTGGTGCCAGGTGGGCCCTGAGTTCTGGTCTCTGCTCTCCCTCTGAGTGGGTCCTGGGCAAGTCATTTAGCCCTCCCTCCGTCTCAGTCTCCCCCATCTGGAAAACAGGGCTGGTTATGCCTGGCTCAAGCCATGACGCCATCACACTTGTGCCACTAAGACAGGGTGTTGCTGGGTTTGGATGAAATCCTTGAGCTTCCCGGCCTGGGGACAAGGAGGGATGGCTACAGGGTGTGGTTGGCCAAAGGTATCATGGGGGACTCCATTTTTAAAGCAGCAGACACCTGAGTGATGGGGTCGGAGGGGGTGGGTGCATGGCGACTGATGGATAAAGAGGTGTGTCTGGGGATGGATGGATGGACAGTTGTGGGAGGGATGGATGGAGGGATGTATATGGGAAGAGAGAGAGAAAGGGATGGATGGATTTATGGGGGGAATGAATGAATGGAGGGGTGTGTATGGGGATGGATGGAGGAGTGGTGGGGAATGGATGAATGGAGGGGTCTGTATGGGGATGAATGGAGGGGTGCATATAGGAAGGACAGCAGGGAGAGAGAGGTGGGTGGGGATGGATGGGGCGTGTGGGGATGGATGGGTGGAGGGGTGGCGAGAATGGATGGAAGAAGGAGTTCATATGATGGATGGATGGAGGGGTGGTGGGATGGGGGGAATGGATGAATGAAGGGGTATGTATGAGGATGGATAGAGGGATGCATATAGGAAGGATGGGAGGGAAAGAGAGGGGGATGGATGGATGAATGGATGGAGGGAGGGGTGGGGGAATGAATGGATGAAGGGATGTGTATGGGGATGGATGGATGGAGGGGGGGAATGGATGAATGAAGGAGTGTGTATGAGGAGGGGTGGAGGGAATGGATGGAGGGATGCATATAGGAAGGATGGGAGGGAAAGAGAGGGGGATGGATGGATGGATGAATGGATGGAGGGAGGGGCAGGGGGAATGGATAGATGAAGGGGTGTGTATGAGGACGGGTGGAGGGAATGGATGGAGGGATGCATAAAGGAAGGATAGGAGGAAAAGAGAGGGGGATGGAGGGGTGGTGGGATGGGGGGAATGGATGAATGAAGGGGTGTGTATGAGGATGAGTGGAGGGAATGGATGGAGGGATGCGTATAGGAAGGATGGGAGGGAAAGAGAGGGGGATGGATGGATGGATGAATGGATGGATGGATGGAGGGGTGGGGGGAATGGATGGAGGGATGCGTATAGGAAGGATGGGAGAGAAAGAGAGGGGGATGGATGGATGGATGGATGGATGAATGGATGGAGGGAGGGGTGGGGGCAATGGATGGATGGAGGGGTGTGTATGGGGATGGATGGAAGGGTGCATATGGAAAAGAAGGAAGGGAGAGCGAAAGAACTAGATGGATGGGTATATGGGGGGACGGATGGACTGATCGCTCCAAGCCAATACAGCAATTCCTACAGCGAACTGAGCCCCGCAGTTCCCTGGCAAGGCCTGCGGTGGGAACGGGGCAGCTGGAGGTGCAGCCCCATCCCCGCGATGCAGCTGCCGCAGGAGGTTACATTGCCGATAAGGGTCTGTGTTTACAGTGTATATTTCATTACGAGGCCTCCTGTTTACAGCAAACGAGCCCGGGTTGGTCCCGTATTTATCCCACCGCTGGGAAAACACGGCAGCTCGGAGCTGGCCTCTTCTCCACAGCATGCTACAAAGCAGATCCAATTACTCCCCATTGCGTGCCTGTCGAGAAGGCCAAGCGCCCCAGCCGCGTGGAGATGCGCCGCTCCGTCTGCTAGTGCGCAGCAGCCATCCGACGGCCCCCTCCACAGATTTCACGGGAAGTCTCGGGGTCTGTCTACCGGGTTTCAAAGCAGGACACGCTACAGCAGCAACACCGGGTCAGGGGATCTCAGGTAGCGTTTGGACCAGTGCCGCTATATGCACCAGCAGAGCTACCCTGGTACAGAGGCCTCCAGTGTAGGCAGCCCCCAAGGAAAGGATCAGAGCAGCCACCGTCTCTGCTCTGTCTGACTCAAGCCAGCTGGTTAAACCAGACCTGCTAGGTCATTACAGGTTGGGATGTTTTTCACAGGCACCTAACCCCCTTAGGTTTCTAATGCCCATTGACTTTCAGCTCCCTTAGGCTCCAGGGAAAAACTGAATCCTTGTTTACCTCAAACCCCAATCAGAACTTCGTCAGGTGTTCAAACTCAGAAGCTGGATCCGGAATTGAATCTGGATCCACATTTTGCCAGTGATTCACCTCCATCCCTCCCACCCATCCACCCCCCAGCCCCCCATTTATAATGTGCCGAAACCCAAATCCTGGATTCTAATTTTGGATTGTTCGATGTCCAGGCCCAAATTCTGTGACGTGAGTCCCTGTCTAGTTTAACACTCCAATGGGGGAGAGGGGGCAGCTTAGTAATGAGAAAGGGGAAAAAATCTCACCTCCAGGCCCAGCCCAGGTCATTCAAATGGAAGGGGCCAGAGAGGGGAGAGATGGGTTAGGAGCAAGGCAGATGGTAGAGAGATTATGGGCTGGTTAGACTACCTGGAAATAGGTGTTTGTGGTATACGGTGCAGCTACGAAATTGTGATGCTTTTTGTTTTCTCTGACAGGTTTCAGAGTAGCAGCCGGGTTAGTCTGTATCAGCAAAAAGAACAGGAATACTTGTGGCACCTTAGAAGTGAGCTGTAGCCCACAAAAGCTTTCTGAAATAAATTTGTTAGTCTCTAAGGTGCCCCAAGTACTCCTGTTCTTTTAGTTTTCTGTGTACCGCCCCTTAAAAATTTCTAAGCAGCAACTATCATTTGCTGGAGGATTCTCTGCACTGTGAGGTCTTCAAATCACGATTTGAGGACTTCAATAGCTCAGACATAGGTCAGGGGTTTGTTACAGGAATGAGTGGGTGTCACGGAGTGACCAGGCAATGCTCTGGAACAGCTCCCCACAAAGCCAGTCAGGACTTTGGGAGCCTCCTCTCCCTTGGAGCAGACTTGTTCAGGGCAAGAAGCTCACACGTCTTTACCTCCTGGGTCTCTCCTTGGAGCATTCAGCATCCTCTGCCCCTCCGTGCGCTTCCCACAGCGAGTCCGCCCCAGCGGCGTCCTGGGGAAGCCACAGGGTCCTGCACCCCCACTTTGCAGTCAGACATGACTCTTAGCCAGCCAGTAAAACAGAGGTTTATTTTGATGAACAGAACGGATCTAAAACATGAGTTGTAGATACAGCGAACCGGACCCTGGCGGGTCCATTCTGGGGGGCAGTGGACTAGTACCACCAGGTCTGTACTTCACTCCCATCCCCAGGCAGCTCCAGACTACACAACCCCCTCCAGCCCCTCTCTGCTCAGCTCACTTTCCCGGGCGCAGCGAGGTCAACCTAATCTCTTTGTCCCAACACCTTCAGCTGGCACTTGCAGGGGAGGGGCCCCAGGCCATCAGTTGCTAGGAGACAGAGGGTCAGGCATTTAGGTGCACTGGCCCTTTGCTCTGCCAGATACTTAAGAACTGCCATGGGGACACTGAGGCACCAACACAGTATTCAGAGAAAACATTAAGAACATTCCTAGTTCATCACAGTGGGTGAGATTCTGTGGCCTGCGTTGTGCAGGAGGTCAGACTAGATTATCATAATGGTCCCTTCTGACCTTAAAGTCTATGAGTCTGTTCTTGCAGTGGCTGCAGCTTGTTACCCAATGAGACACACACACACTGCGCTCTCCCCCGAGAGACTTCACTTTAGTTCTTTCTTGCCATTGGTTTTGCCCCTTGATCTAAAAACAAAGTTATTTGAAGCTGAAAGTTAATACTTTTCCCTCTCTGTTTCTGCAAACTGTGTCACAGCAGGGCACTTCTGTGAGCTGCTCACCAAAGCTAGTCCACTGAACTCTGGCAAGCCAGCTTCCCTACTTCTCTCAGTGACTCTTATTTATTTGTTCCCCCGGTCCTGACACCTGTCAACTCAGATGCCCAGCAGATGACACGTGCTGGAAGGATTATCAGCAATGGTGCCAATGAAATTTAAATAAACAAACTAACTGTTTTCTAAAAATAGATGTCCTCTAACAGGTGTCACATCAACAGAATGCACAAAGGTGTGGTCAGTGCAGGATGGGTAAAGAGGCTTATTCATGCAGGAATCACTGAGTGACGGTCTATGGCCTATGTTATGCAGAAGTCAAACTAGATGCTCATAGTGGTCTAGCAATTCCTAGATTTTAAGACTAGGGTCCATCTAACCCAGTATCTTGCCTTTCAAGGTGGCCAGCACCAGATGCTTGAAGGTCCAGGAAACCCTCTAATGGACAACAGAGGTATAACCTGTTCACATGTGAATTTTTCTTCTTAACCCTCTCAGTTAGCAATTGGCTAACATGATGGTTTACATCCCTTGCGCGTTTTTGTCCTCTCTCATATAAACATGAAAACACCCACTAAAACCATGTGCAAATGTCCAATCTCTTTTCTGAACCCTGCTAAGCTCTCAGCCTTGATAACATCTAGTAGCAGTGAGTCCCACAGGCGAATAACACTTTGTATAGCAGCATTTCCTGGAATCGGTTTTACAACTCCTGCCTTTTAATTTCATTGAGTGCCCTCGGATGAAAGGCCCAACCTACGTGTGTCTTTGCCACTCAATGGCTACACCGAATTCTTGCCGATAAAATCTTGAGGCTGCACCACACCCTCACCCTCTACACCCAGATTTTGTCCTGATATCACTGTGTCAGTGACGGGGGTGATTTTTTACTGATATACTGTAGTTATACCAGCACAATCCCTAGGATGAACCCAGGTAGACCAGGACAAAGGTGAGTGGGGTAGCTTATTTCCTTTCCTCAACAGAAATAGCTATAAACTGCATGTAAGCACCTTCAGACCCGGACAAGCCACGCTATGGCCAGGTCTGCACTTATAATTTACACTGGTCAGGGGTGTGAAAAACCAGGCCCACCCCAGCGATGTAGCTCTGCCGAAATGCAGCTTTGCAGACAGACGAGCATTTTGGTTGGTGTAGCTAACACTGTCTGGAGAGCTGATGTTCCTACACCAGCAGAAAAACCCATTCTGTTAGCTAATGCTGAGTCTACCCTGGGGCACAGGCTCTGTAGTGGGGACATGGCCCCAGGGGTGTTTGTACTACCCCGCTGTAGTTAAAACAGCACAGCCGCTGGGTGTAGACAAGCTCAGTTTCTCTCTTGTGCTATGAATGAAATCCTGGCCCTGACAGAGTCAATAGCAGACCTGCCAATGATTTTTCTAGAGGCAGAGTTTCACTCTATATCCATCTATATCAAGCACTATTTTATGTCCCATATTTTGGATTTATTATTATTCTGTAACAATATTGCATTCATATGTTTAACTACTTAATTAACATTTCCATCACTGTAATGCCCAGAGGCCCGAACAAGGATCAGGGCCCCATTGCGCTAGGTGCAGGACAAAAGAATTTGAAGACATGGGGTCTAATTCTTACACCGAGGCCCCTTTTCAATGCCAGAGGGCCGTTTACCACGGGGCGTGGTGGATTCCCCATCACTGGCAATTTTAAAATCAAGATTGGATGTTATTCGAAAAGACCTGCCCTTGGTATTATTTTGGGGCAGTTCTCTGGCCTGTGTTATGCAGGAGTTTCGACCACAGTGGCCCCTTCTGGCCTGGAGCGAAAAGGCAAATCAGACTCACAATCTTGGCCCTTATGAGTTTATGTCCATGTGATGAAATGCAGCATCATGTTATCAACTTCATGAACACGACACTTTGACCACCTCACTTGCACTCTGCCCACTAGTCCCTCTTTCCCAGGGCTCCATTTAAAATACACCAAACTTCTGGGCCAACTCTAAAATGCAACCACCTCTGGGGCCAGGGCCGGCTCTAGCCATTTCGCCGCCCCAAGCATGGTGGCACGCCACGGGGAGCACTCTTCCGCTCTCCGGTCCCACGGCTACAGTAGACTTCCCACAAGCCTGCCTGCGGAGGGTCCGCTGGTTCCATGGCTCCAGTGGACCTCCCACAGGCGTGCTCCAACGGAGCCGCCTGCCACCCTCCCGGCAACCGGCAGAGCGCCCCCCGCGGCATGGCGCCCCAAGCACGCGCTTGGCACGCTGGAGCCGGCCCTGTCTGGGGCAGTCTGTTGGCAGCTGTTCAAGAGCAGCACCGCCGCTTAGGACAGGAAGCCACTCCCAACCCTGCTTGAAACTGCGGAAGCAATGGAGGGATGTGGGTCTTCATTACGCGCTGCGGACCTGCCCGCCAACAGCCCGCCCTCTCTGGTTTTGAAAAGTGCCACACGCAGGCAAGAACTTGGTTTCACCCCTCGTGGGGAAGGCAGAAACTCAGACACACTGTCAGCGCATAGGCTCAAAGGGGAGAGCACCCCTCGTAGAGCAGAGCCTTACCAGTCCCTGCAGAACAGAACTCCCTCGCAGTACCCTGTCTCCCAGGGAAGCACACCCTCTCTACTACAGCCTCAACACCACCACATGGTCTCCCATCCCAAAGCAAAGCTGCTTAGCTTACCAAGCTGGCCAAGCACCTCAGAGCTGGAGCAGGGCAGACACCTACCTTTCTGGCAGTAGCTGGATGTCCAGCAGCGATACTCTAGATGCCCATTGACGCTGGTCTGGACGCAGGGCTTCTCCACGTCCAGGATGCCCGGGCACACATCGGCACACTCCTCCACCTGCTTGTTGCTCACAATGTAGTTGTTCTCCACCGAGTCGAGCAGGAGCAGCCCCCAGTCGATGGTGGAGATGTGGCAGAGCTCCTGGTTGCGTTCAATGCGCACCGAGCCTCGCAGGATATCAGTCAGGCTGTGCAAGCCGATGTCCCTGAGGTGGGGCATCTCGAAGATGACCAGGGCATAGTTGAAGAACAGGTTAGTGCCCCGTATGACAGACAGGTTGGGAAAGAGGTCACGCAGGCTCTCTAACCCATAGACCCGGAAGAGGAGCAGGTACTCGGTGATCATGATGAGACGGGGGAAACTGAGCCCACAGAAGTCCTCGGCGGCGGTGGTGAACATGAGGAGGATCTGCAGGTTGCCCTCGATGATGGTGCAGTTCTCCAGCTTCTTCAGCTGGGAGACGTCATTGCGGATGTCCATGCTACTGCAGACTGGAAAAGAGTAACACAAGGCATGAACCCTCCAAGCCAACCCAGTGCTTAGGGCTGGGCCTTGGCCTCAATTTTGGGGAACTGGCCTTCAATTCCCCGCTCTCTTAGACCCAGCTTCTCACTGTTTCATTTCAAGTTGGGTCAACGGTAGTTACTACGTCCAGCTGAGCCGGTGCCGTGCCGCATGGGAGATGTGGTTCTAGGTCTGAAATGCTTCCTGTCTCCCTAAGGGATTCTGCTCCCTGGTAGGACTACATCTCCCATGATGCATCACAGTTTCCAGCTGTGACTGAATTGCCACAGTGTGTCATGGGAGGAGTAGAACGGTTCAACAGGACCCATAAAGGAACATAAGGGCATAAAGGATGCAGAACTACAGCGCCCATGAAGCACTGCGGTGGCTCTGGCAGCCGTAGCGATTAATGTTGACCCAAAACAAAACATTTAGACATTTCCAAATGGACAGAACTCTCTTTTCTACAAAGTTTTGATATTTTGCCTTTTTGTCCCGATTCAGCATGAAAAAAAATAAACGGTCAAAATCCCAGAATTTCCCGCAGGATGGAAATTCTGTTTTTCTCTCCACTCTGCAGCACTCCAAAGTGTGCGAGGAAAGCGGAACTGGCACCATTTTAAAATCGATTTAGCTCAATCCAGCAAATAACTGGATGTAGGTGCAATCAGAATGATGGATAAATAAATAGATAGCTATAGATGGAGACAGATAAAGTAGGGGGTGGCATAATAGACAGACAGATAGATAGATAGATAGAGGGGGTGTGTGGAGATAGATAGGTAGATAGATAGAGGGGGTGTATGGGGATAGATAGGTAGATAGATAGATAGGTAGATAGAGGGGGTGTATGGGGATAGATAGATAGATAGACAGATAGATAGATAGAGGGGGTGTATGGGGATGGATAGATAGATAGGTAGATAGATAGATAGAAGGGGTGTATGGGGATAGATACATAGACAGATAGATAGAAGGGGTGTATGGGGATAGATACATAGACAGATAGATAGATAGATAGATAGATAGATAGAGGGGGTGTATGGGGATAGATAGACAGATAGATAGATGGGGGGGGTGGGAATAGATAGATAGGTAGACAGACAGATAGATAGAGGGGGTGTATGGGGATAGATAGGTAGATAGGTAGACAGATAGATAGATAGATAGATATGGCTACAGAAGAGTAGACAGATAGATACATATGGTGACAGAGGGCATGTCTACACTGCAATGTAAGCCCAAGGTTAGCGGGATTCAAGGCAGCTTGAACCCAGGGCTTGAACGTCTACATTGACTCTTAGTGGGTTGCTAGATTAGAAGTGTTGCCTGTTGGTTATGTCCCCATAGCCTCTCAATGCAAGTTTCCAGCTCCTCTGGCCTTCCACTGGTTGCCTCACCTAGCCCTCCACACAGTGGGGAAGGGCTGCTACCTGTGGGAGGGAGGGATGGAAAATCCCAGCAGCCGAAGGCAGGTGCCCTTTGTAGCTTCCCTTCAGGCAGACGAGCCTGCAGGGAGCGAGGGACTGGGCCACCCTAGCACACACTGGGACTGGGGAACCATGTCCCCATGCGAGGGCAGCTGGATCAGCCAGAAGGACAGACTCTGCGGGCCCAGGTGCATTGGGAGCTCCAGCCAGCTCAAGATGAGCCCCAGCCCCCCGGACAGTGGGATATCTGTGCACCAGCCCCCTCCCCTTTGTATCACAGTAGCATGTAGATCAGTGATTCTCAACCTTTTGGACCGGTGACCTCTTTCACCCAGCAAGCCTCTGAGTGTGACCCCCCTTAGAAATGAAAAAACGTGACACCATTATAAATGCTGGAGACAAAGCAGGGTTTGGGGTGGAGGCTGACAGCTTGAGACCCCCCCCATGTAATAACCTTGTGACCCCCCTGAAGGGGCCCAACCCCCAGTTTGAGAACCCCTGATGTAGATGATCCAGCCCTATGGGGCTCTGATCCACCAAAATCAGAGTCGCATTGTGCAAGGTGCTGCGCATATGTGTCATGCGAGACATTCCCGTCCTCAGAGAGCTTACAATCTAAAGATACCAGATAGGCAAAGGAAGGGTGATTATCTCTACATTACAAATGGAGGAACACCCATATTAAGTGATTTGCTCAGGGTCAGCCAGGCAGCCTGTGGCAGAAGAGGGACTGGAACTCAGCTCTCCTGTGCCCGAGGCCAGTGCTCTAACCAAAAACCAACCTTCCTCTCTAGAGCCTGCTGCTGGCACACTTCTATAATCCAGCTCCTTCCCCTCCCACATTGGCCCGCCTGCCCCGCATTTCCCTCCACCCAAATCTTGATGGGCACAGATGGTAGTAAAATATGTCTGCACAGAGTAGTGGTAACATATAAGACAGTGTGTATCAGTGGTTAGAGCATTCAGCTAGGACACTGGGGACCTGGATTCTATTCCCAATTCTGATTCTGGGTGATCTTAGACAAGTCACCCCTCTGCCTCAATTTCCCCACCTGTCAAAGGGGGATAATGATACTGACCTCCATTGTAAAATGTTTTGAGATCTACTGATAAAGAGCAATATGATGATATTATCATTATATGCTGTACCAAAGGCCCAGGTCCCAAACCACCTAAATTTTGGAGATGGGAGGGAGTGGTTTGCAGTAACAGTCTGAATTTTGTGGTGGTGGCCTTTATCTGTACAATGAGCAGCACCAAAGCTCCATGTTGGATCTGAATGAAAAAGTGTTTGGGTTTATTTTCCCCACCCTGTCCCTGCCTCCAGGAAAATTTTTGGAATGAAAATGAAATTTTTTCCTGGGAAATTTTGAAACAAAACTTTTTCATTTCAATTTGATACCAATCAAAATTTGAGTCATATTGAAAAAAAAACAACGGCCCTTTCATTCCAGCATTGGGAAAAAAATAAGTCATCTTGAATCTAAACCTTTTGTTTTGTTTCAAAATCTCCCCGTGGGAATAATCAAAACTTCCATTAAAAAAAAAAAAAAGACATTTCCCAGTGGAAAAAAGTCAGTTTCAACACCATCCACCCTAAGAAAATCTGAGAATTTTTCATTAGGAAAAAAGTGTAGTGGAAACATTTGTGTTGGTTCTTCTCCACTTACAAACCACCCAATTTGAAGGGGCGTTGGAACAATTGGTATAAAGGAGGTGCAGAGAGCCATTGAACCAAACTGCAAACCCTGCCAAGGATGGAAACCACTTCCAGCCAGGGAGTGCAGCAGCACCCCTAGTTCCAGCCCCTCTGACGACCTGCCTTTCACAGCGCAGCTCCATCTTTATCTAGCACACTGCTCCAGCCTCATCTGGCTGGTAGCAACCATCCGAGCTCCCTGGCATCTCATTTTCTCATCCCCAAGCGCCTCTAATCTCTCTCCCATGGCTGATATTTACCGAGGAGGTTAAGTAACCTCCTGAGAGGTTCTTCTCATTAACCCCCCTCTCCCAGGCCAGCATTGCTAAATAGGTGTGTGTGACACCAGGACACACACAAACACAGCATGTTCTCAACACCCCACGCCCAGAGAACATGCACTTTCTGTCCCTCACAGGCATTTCTGATGTTTTGCCAAATGGTTTTATATACACATTTCCCAATCAATTAGAGGAAGGGTGGTCTTTGGGATAAAGCCCTGAGAAGGACATCACCCAATCCTCAATTCAACTCCCAGTTCTGCCTCAGCTTCCCCTGCACGAACCTGGGCTAGGTTCTCGGTGCCTCATTTCCCAGTTAGGACAATACTTCTGTCTTGTCTTGGTATGTACAGCCCCTAGCACAACAGGACTCTGGTCTCGGCTGGACCCTCGATGTCCTATTGTAACGCTCTGAATAACTGATTCTGGCGTGTGCTCTGTGCTTGTGACTTTAAAAAAACACCAAACCAAATCCATTAAAATCACACATTGGGATTAAGTTTAAGCACTGGTCCCCGCACCACTATTAAACCAGCAGGGCTCCTTTACATAAAACAAGGGTCAAACAGAATACGATTTTTAGGAATAGGTTTTGCTCGTCTGCAACTGCAATGCAAATGAGTTATTTAGCGTCTAACCATTCACATTATAGAGTCAAATATCTGAAGTATACTAAAGCCAGGTGAGCACATTATGACACATTTATGGATTATGAGAATTATGGACATTCAAAAAACCCAAGCAAACCAGAAGTGCATTTCTCCCCGGCTAGCATCCACCAGGGAGCTAGCCCACCACAGGTATTCTAGACAACTGCCCTGCGTCCTTTACCCTTCAGAGACCTGTCATGGAGGCCCACTCCGTTTACTATGTCTTTCAACAGAGCCTTCAGCCCGATCTGCTCAGAGGGGAAAATAGAGGACCAAGGGCGCTAGGTGCCAATTGCAGAGGTCACTGGTTCTTGCACCATAACCTGCCAGGTGCAGCGGCTCTGCTGTCCTCTTCCCCCTGGCTGAGATGCCTGTAGACACCAGCCTGGTAGTTGCTCGTGAAGAAAGTGAATAAGGAAAAGTTATTTACTTGTTCCCATAATATAAGAACTAGGGGTCACCAAATGAAATTAATCTGCGACAGGCTTAAAACAAATAAAAGGAAGTTGTTCTTCACACAGCACAGTCAATTTGTGGAACTCATTGCCTGAGGAGGCTGTAAAAGCTAGGACTAGAACAGCGTTTAAAAGAGAACTAGATAAATTCATAGAGGTTAAGTCCATTAATGGCTATTAGCCAGGATGTGTAAAGCCTCTGTTTGTCAGAGGGTGGGAATGGATGGCAGGAGAGAGATCGCTTGATCACTGCCTGTTAGGTTCACTCCCTCTGGGGCACCTGGCATTGGCCACTGTCGGTAGACAGGATAGTGGGCTGGATGGACCTTTGGTCTGACCCAGTCTGGCCATTCTTATGTGAACGACTGAACCCAGTTGCTAGTGAGGACTGTCCCCGGGACTGGAGCTGGGGGTCCCCTAAGCCCTATCCGACTGTAATACTGGAGTCTCCCATAAATGTTCCTTGCTGGGAGAAACTGCCTGAACGCTCTCCTGCTCAGAACAGGCCAACATCCAACTCTGCAGGCCCCTAAGCCTGTCCGGCCGCTGGCCAGGAAATTCACCGAGGGTTTGATACTAGAGACCAGCGGGCAGGGAGCTGCATGCCATCCACCCCATGTCTTCCCATCCTGCCACTCAGCATGGAAGCGACATGCTGGGCACCAGCTTGACAGAGCAACGGGGGCATATGGAGACCACACTTCCCAGCATGCAATGCTCCATCAAGAACCAAGCCGTGGGGCAATAGCTTCGTCTAGGGGGCTGTCAGGAGAGAGCACTGCATGATGGGCTACGTCATCCCCATGCCCAGCCAGTCCCCCCTGAGTTTTGCAGGCGGTCAAACTCCTCGAGTGCCGTTCTGGCCCCAGAAACCTAGGCCACTCCCCGTTCACACCGCAACTGAAACCTGATGCCGAGTTATTACCGAGAGAACAGTTTTTAGGGCAGCTTGCTTTCCAGCACAAAATTTACAGTAAACACCAAAAATCAAACACAGTGAACTTGGCTTCAACCCTAAACACACCACCTGCCAGGAAAGCTCTTCCAGGGGGAAGTGGCAGCAGCCAAAGCTTCAGCAGGGAGGATCATAGAATACCAGGGTTGGAAGGGACATCAGGAGGTATCTAGTCCAACCCCCAGCTCAAAGCAGGGCTAATCCCCAGACAGATTTTTCCCCAGACCCCTAAGTGGCCCCCTCAAGGGCTGAACTCACAACCCTGGGTTTAGCAGGCTGAGGCTCAAACCACATGGCTCAGGGATTTGGGAACCCTGCAATAACTTAAGGGCTTTATTTCCCTTGCCCACCTCAAGCCCCATGCTCTGTCAGCTCCTGGAAGGGAGCCGCCTCCTGGCTGACGGTTCTTTATTTCTCCCCGCCTTGCCTATCGGGCTGTCATTTACACCTGAGCAAAACCCTTCCCGGCCTGCTCCTCCGCCGGTGGAAATCAGCAGCTTTGGCCATTCCTGCCAGTGCAGACGCTGAGCCCACGGGCTGGGCTGGTGGCAATGTTGCACCAGTTTGCCCAGGTAGAGGCGCCAACCCAGGGTGCGGAGCAATGGAGCAAAGTTGGTGGAGCTCACGTTTCTTTTCACCTTTGCCTCATTTTGCAGCGCCAGGCTATTTCTGCCTCCCATTTCAGGCCCGCCGCCAGCTGACTTTCAGCGGGCATTGCCGGTGGCACATGTCAGAGCCAGTAGTTTTCCCACCTCCCAGCTCTGTTTGGAGCAAACACGCTTTTTCGTTGCAGCTCTGTTATTACTGTGGTCATTCATTAACCCCCTTGCCCTCTGCCAGAGCAGGTGAAATGCTCGAGGTCCCCCCGCTCGCCAGCCAGGATATTGTGTTTTGACTAAATTTTATTTATTCTTTTCATCAACACTTTGCTTTTCATCCCCCAACACAATCTGTGCCCTGTGCAGCTTCAAAAGGAGATGCCAGGTGCTGCTATATGATTCCTCTCTGTTTGCAAATACAAAAGGTGTTTCAGGTCCTTTTATTCCCTGACTATAAATCCAGACTACACGTGCAAGGCAGCAGGCGATTGTCCCTGAAGGTTGTAGGCACCAGATATTTTTATATACTGTAATTTAGGGCCAGGCCACTGATTGCATCTCTGTTCCAGGAAGTCCTGCCCAGCACCACCTCCAGAGAAACACATAGTAGAATGACATATAAATGTTCCAGGGTCACCTAGCTAACTCCCAGAGTAACCCACGTCTCTACAGTATTGCAGTGAAACTCGCCAAGGACATTAGAGACGGCGCCTGAACCTAAACTCCAGAGGAAAGATTACAGCTTGACACTAAAGAGGGAGGGCGACCTAGTGGTTAAAATGCTGGCTGACAAATCAAGAGATCTAGATTCAATTCCTTACTCTGGTCCCAACTGCCTGTAAGCCTAGTCACTAAAATTGCCTGTTATCCTACAGCTGGCTACAGAGTTAGCAAAGCTGGGCTTTTAGAAAATACACTCTACAGGGCAGGGATCGTCTCTTCCAGTGGAACGTACAGCTCCGAGCACAATGGGTGATGAGCTCACGTAGGGCTGCCGGGATATCAGTTATTATATATGAGCGACAGGGGATGGCTCACTTGATGATTCCCTGTTCTAGGCACTGGCCGCTGGTGGAAGACAGGACACTGGGCTAGATGGACCTTTGGGCCATTCTTATAGTGGCCCAGGCACTGTGGGAAAGATGGGGTTTCAACCCCCACAACTGGGGCTTGTTCCCATCCAGGGTTTGTATTGAGCTTTTTACAGCGGTCCCTGTCTCAGGGTAATGAGCGAAGGGCACACGCCATGAGAAGCCTGGATCTGGAGCCAGCGCTGAGATTTTGATCCAGCTTTTCTTTTCCCCAGCAGGAGTCAATGGGTCAGAACCCCGGCTCCACTGGCTAATCCATTTGGCCCAAAAGGGTCCAAGTCTTCTCCTATTTACACTCACCTAAATCAGGAGTGATTCCAACAGCCACTTTCCCTGTTTACGACGCCCCAGCAGGTCTGTACACACTGGTATCAGCCAGCTGCTCAGAGCGGGGCGAGCCCCAGAGGTGAGATCCTGGGCCCCTTGATGTGAATGGCAAAAAATTCCCACACCCCTCTGCACTGGTGAGGCCAGACACACACACCCCCCTGTGCCCCGCGCCCCATCTGGGTATCCGTCCCTGCCTCACTTGCCCCTGCCACAAACCACAGCCAGCAGGAAAGGCAGCACACGCAGCCACGCCTGAGTCACTCCTCTGAGGCCCCGATCCTGCCTCACCTCCCACCAATGGGGCAGAGGAGCTGGGGAGAGATGCTCAGAATCCAGCAGCCTTCCCGTGGGACTGGAATTAGGGAAACACATAGCTCCCATGCAGGGTCACAAGGGACGTGGCGTCCTCCCGGCAGCGCACCGGCATCTTCCCAACAGACACCCCAGCGGTGCTCTCTCCCCAGGTCCCGGCCTTTTGGGCAGACAGGCTCCCAATAAATAGGTAGATTATAAAAAGCCCCAGCCCCAAAAGCCACATTCTCTATTACCCAGCAGCCCCCAGGATCCAGCACGGCATTCTGTGTTCCTAGGCCACTGCTCCGACCCAGCAGCCCATCCACTGTCACCCCCAAACAGCTGCGGCTGCATCCTCCCTGGGCTCCAGTGACACACACACCCCTTATAACAACCCTTAGTCCTGCTCCACACCCATCCCCCTGAGGCTCTCAAAGGGCTCCCCACACACTCATCATTAGTTCAACCTCCCCCCCTGCTGCGAGACGGGTCGGTATCCTTCCCCATTACACAGACGGGGAAACTGAGGCACTAGGAGGAGACGGGACTTGCCAGGGAGGGCCCAGCAAAGCTGGCACTAGGAGCCCTCCCGATCTCAGCCCGCGGGCCACACTCTAACAGAGCTCAGGGGTCTTTACCGGATTGCAATGGCCTCTCTTTCCAGTCCCTATGCCCAGAAAAACTATTCCCATCCCGCCTTGCGCCCCACCTCTCCATGAGACAGTTTGGGATTTTCTCTGATCTGCCTCACTTCACTGCATCGGGTGCAGCATGAGGAGCAGGGGTTAAACTCTTGCCTTTGATCGCAGCCCCGCTGATGTCTTTGTTTCAATTCCTCCAGCCCCATCTTAGCTACAATTTTCCACTTTCACGTCTCTTTCCATGACTCCCTGCAAATCTGAATTATTTATTGCCTGGACTCTTGCGTTCCTCACTCCACCGGATCAACTTCTCATCACCAGTCAAAAGCCCAGTAAGAACCCAAATAAGCAGCTACCACCCCCCAACCCTGCCCCAAAAGTTCCTGCGTATTCCTTTTTGCTCCAGAACCTGGCAGGGGGGTCTCTGTGTTTTGAAGTCAAATGGCCAGTTTCTCAGAGACACTGTTTCATCCTTACACTGAAAAATGAGGGATTCAGCATTGATTGATGGTGAAAGTCCAGTGTGTTTAGCAACAAAGGACCCTGGAAATTACTAGACTGTTTCAGAGCAGGGGGCCCATCTACCCCGGTATCCCCGTCTCCTACTACTCAGCGCAAGCTGCTTCAAAGGAAGGTGCAGAGAGCCCTGTGGTTATGGGAGAAGGACTGGGAGTTACAATGGGCCATTTTGTTCCCTCCTAGGGGTGGCTGGGCCACGGAGAGTGCAGCACGGGTTTTTTTAGCTCAGGCTGTAGGCAGGCAGATGCCTTTCACTCCTGAGGTCCCAGCTCCAAATTACCGTGCCAACCTGGAGGCCCCATTTTATTAGAGGCTGCACGGACACATCAGTCAGAGACACTCCTTGCTCCTGAGAGGTCACAATCCAGGTACAGACCAGAAAATGGAGTAGGGTTGTCCTCACTTTACAGATGGGGAAATTGAGGCACGGAGCAACAATGTGACTTAACCAAGGTCACACAGAGAGTCAGCAGCAGAGCTGGGACCTGTCCCCCGCTGTCCCAAGATCCATTATTATTTTGCTCTTTGTATTACAGTCATACCTAGAATTAAAGCACCCGTTGTGCTGGGTGCAGGACGTACAGACAGCAAGAGGCCATCCCTCCTCCAGGAAAGCTTACAACCTCAGAAGACACATGTGAGACAGGAAACAGGCACAAAGGCACCCCTTCCCCTAACACACAACCTAGGGCTCACCCACTGAAATTACTAGGCAGCAGCTTTAAAACAAACAGGAGGAAGGTACTTCAGCCAACACACACAACCCGTGGAACTCAATGCCGGTGGATGTTGTGAATGCCCAGAGCATAACTGGGTTCAAAAAAGAATTAGGTAAGTTCCTGGAGGTTAGGTCCATCGATGGCCATTAGCCAAGATGGTCAGGGATGCAGCCCCGTGCTCTGGGTGTCCCTAAACCTCAGACTGCCAGAAGCTGGGACCAGACGACAGGGGCTGGATCACCTAATCGCCCTGTTCTGTTCATTCCCTCTGAAGCACCCAAGACAGGCTAGACGCTAGATGGACCATTGGGCTGACCCAGCCCAGCTGCTCTAATGGGATTTGCCCAACGTCATGGAGCAGGTTAGGTGCAGATCTGGGAACAGGAGCCAGGATCTCTTGCCTGCCAGCCTTGTGCTCCATCCACTAGCCCCCCACTGCGTCTGCAGACCCAGCCTGCTGCCTTAACCCTCGCCTCTGGGTCACCCACCCGTCCCATCCCACACAGCTCCACCAGGAGAGCCTCTGCTGAGGCCGCACACCCCCAGCCAGTCTAGTCTAGTCTCTCTTGGCGACCCAGGAGCAGACTTTTGAGGTCTGCTAGCCAGGCTGGGGAAACTTACTTCCGGGGGTGGCCAGTGCGGGCACAAGTGGGACGAGGCTGAGCACCAGCAAAACTATCCCGAGTGGCAGGCAGCAGAGGGACGATGATGCCGCTGTCTCCTTCTCCACCCCCATGGTCCGTGAACAGAAAATCCCCCGGCCGTTCTCCAAAGTGAGGCAGAATGCACACACCCCCTTGGCCCCGGCAGCTCCTCTTATGGGGCGGAAAGCAGGCGCCACCCTGGCTGCGGAGCTTGGGAACAGAGGGACCCCAGCGCCTCCCACTTCATTCCCAGGGGACCAGCAGGGACAGCGCCGATCCTTGGCCTCCACTGCAACTGGCCTCGATTCACCTCACTCCGGGCTTTAAGGAGAAAGCCCCCGGCTTCTGTGTTCCCCCATTTCCATGCTGCATGCATAGGGCTGGGCGAACAGTCGAACTCTGAGCGTGCACAGAACAGCAGACCTGGGCGCAGACAGCTGGGTGGAGCTGCCTCACGCCCGCCCCATGTGCAGCCAGGTGAAACTCCAGCCAAGGGGCAGGACCAAAGTGGTCCCACCTTCGCCTAGGGGCCCTGTCTCCTTCCACTGCTGCCCTGGCTGGGTCGCAGGCAGGGTGGTGGCATGGTGGGAGCTGTCGGGCCCCAAGCAGGCACGAGGGGCTTGGCTCAGGTTCACTTTTGTTTTTGATTGCTACATTCAAAATATTTAGCCTGAAAACTGAACCGAGATGGGGTTGGACCAGGGCCGGGGGGGCTTGTTTGGAAAATAAGGAGCCAGAGATTGGCCAGGGAAGAGAGATTCCCCCAAACACTCCAGCTAACTGGGAGGCAGGGGTTGCAGCCAACAGCCCCAGATCCTTCACCAATCAACTGTACGACCCCCTAGCAAGTCTCTGGGCCTCAGTTTCCCCAGCTGTCACGAGGTTCATGATAGCGGGTGGAGGATCGGGGTGCTGCTGCTGAGGGAACGTGGTGTGACCCTTCATTATGGATCAGCACCCAGATGCCACAGGGATGGGCACAATTGCAGAGAGGCCACTGGACATTTTTTTCCACAAAAAAAAAAAAAATTCAGGGAAAACTTTCAATCCCAACGGGATTTTTTTTTCTGCCTCTCGTTTCAAACTTCTTGTAGAGAATCCCTGCTCCCTGCCCCCCCACAATCCCGGGCGAAGTGACCTACACGGTCTTGGCCAAATAGCCCACACAACCAGCAAACAGCCTGGTGCAACTGGAGCAGGGGTCTTTGAACCACTCCTGTTGTACTAGGCACGAACAGGGCCTGAAAGTGCCAGATCTTCTCCTGCCCCAGCCAGCTACATTGGCCCCTGGCCCCTTCATGAGCAGCAGGGGAGGGGAGGGGAGATGATGGGCCCTTTGCAATGCAGCACTTATCCCCATCCCGTTCTGGGGTGCAGCATGAGGGCACAGTGAGATGTCAGGCCGGGCAGGGGTTCTGGAAGGGCAGTGGAGCTTTGAACCCAGTCGGTCGCCCCAGCTGGTGGAATCTAGCCACAGCGGAGTAACTCACATTCCCGCAGCCTCACCTTGGATCAGAGCGGGGTGGAGAATCCCTCCAGGATGGAGCCAGCAGGGGAGCTTTCTGCCATTGACACAGCTATGACTGCTCTTTTGTTAAGGGAACTTTAACTGGCACAGGCAGTAACTAGCTGGCAGCAAATTTTCGAGGCAGAAGGGGCACATTAGATCTGCACCACTAGGGACTCTCGCTTTCAGCTTAACGAAACAAACCACCACTGCTCTGATCAGCTGCTTGGCATGGGAGAAAGCCCCAGCTCCCAGGCCTGCCTTTCTCCTTGAAAATAGTAACCTGGGGTTTATGGCAAACTGCTTTTCTGAGTCAGTGGTTTCAAGGAACGGGGTTTTCTACCTACCACCTTTCTCCCAGGAGAGAGAAGGCAGATCCACACCCCCGTGAGCTCCAGGCCTGCAGACAGAAGGCTGCGGATTTGCGCAGGTGATGAAGAAAGGGGGGGATTTAAAACATCTCTGCATGAGCAAAGTGCTCCACTCACATGCTCTGAATTCCCAAGCCCCCTGGGGGGCACTGTGCGCAGTACAACTCCACTCTGAGATTATTGTGCTTTGTAGTAGCAGTGCCCAGCATGCTGGGCACCACTCAGAAACCTGAGCGGCGGCTCTGAATAGGGATTGGCAATGGTGGCCGTTACCTTCGCCAGAAGCTGCACGTCCAGCTACTGTCTGCATCCACGTCCCCCTTCTCATTCTGCACACGCTCCCGGGAGGGCAGCCACAGAGGGCAGAGTGCTCGCCCACACCAGTTTGCCAACTTTTCGGTGTCATCTCCACCCCTGTCCCCATAAGGCAGAGGAAGGCCGTAGGCCCCAAATCCGGACGATCCTCTCTATTGTCACTGTGGTTGAAAAACGTGTCTCCGGCGTCTGGACCTTAACCAAGAAACGTGGAGCTTGACCAAAAAAGCATTGACCGCCCCTGCCTTCAGGGAGCCCAGTCAGCACCCGTTCCATGCTACGTTCCTTTAAGGGACACGCCCTGCCCAGGTGCTGTCTGAGCGCTGCTCCTTCCTACCCTTCCAGGACAGACAGGCCATTAGCCAGCCAGCGCCCTAGGGCGTGAGAGCCGTGGGGCTCGGTCCTGAACAGCACCGAGCCCAGCACCAGCACCCAGTTACCAACCATCCAGCTGTGGAGAGGCCAAGCACCATGAGCTGGGCTTTAGCGCCACCCAGGGGCCAGAGCCGGCTCTGCTTGGCCGATTCGAGTCAGGGCTGTGGAGCATGGGCAGGCCAGGCTGGTTCCTGAGCCGGCTTCACTCGGGGGGGTGGGGGGGGTTAGAGAAGGGCAACTAATATGATTAGGGGTTTGGAATGGGTCCCATATGAGGAAAGATTAAAGAGGCTGAGACTCTTCAGCTTGGAAAAGAGGAGACTAGGAGGGGATATGATAGAGGTCTATAAAATCATGAGTGATGTGGAGAAAGTAGATAGGTAAATAACTTTTCCCTATTCCCATAATACAAGAACTAGAGGTCACCAAATGAAATTAATGGACAGCAGGTTTAAAACAAATAAAAGGAAGTTCTTCTTCATGCAGTGCGCAGTCAACCTGTGGAACTCCTTGCCTGAGGAGGTTATGAAGGCTAGGGCTATAACAGCGTTTAAAAGAGAACTGGATAAATTCATGGTGGCTAAGTCCATTAATGGCTATTAGCCAGGCTAGGTAAGGAATGGTGTCCCTAGCCTCTATTTGTCAGAGGGTGGAGATGGATGGCAGGAGAGAGATCGCTTGATCATTGCCTGTTAGGTTCACTCCCTCTGGGGCACCTGGCATTGGCCACTGTCGGTAGACAGGATACTGGGCTGGATGGACCTTTGGTCTGACCTGGTACGGCCGTTCTTATTTTCTTATTGCAAAGGCACCCAGAGCAGGCAGGAGACAGGGGAGACACTTGGCAAGTTTATTTCTTTACAAATAATCAGGCAGAGGGGGACTGAGCTGGGCAGATCTTCCCCAGGCAGCCAGTGGAGAAGTGGGGTCTGGTCTGCCACGCACCTTGGGCCAGCACACAAGGGTTTGTGGGGTGCTGGGAAAGGGGCAACCATCCAGCTCTCAGGCTGCCCCTCAACAGCTGCAGCTGGGTGAAGGCACCTGGCACTGCCTTGCAGCGGCTAGCGCATCGGGAGCCGCCATCCATCCCCCCACCAGGGTACCACTGGGGGTGGAGTGGGGAGGGGAAGAGACTCATATTAACCCCATGAGTGCTGGAATAAACAGAACCCCTAACACATGGGGCAAGTGCGGGGGGTGGCTAGTTGGATTAACCCCACGAGTTCCAGAACACAATGTCTGAAAGGGCAGAGCGGGAGGTTCCAATTAACCCCATGAGTGCCAGATAGAACAGCCACATAGGAAACCCCTATTGGAAAGCATAAGAGGGGTGCAGAAAATGCACCCTAGAAGACCCTCATGGTGCGGGTGGTGGGGGCTCTCTTTGGATAATAAAAGGGTCAATAGCGGGATCTCTTCTCCCACACTCCCCATACCTTGCCCCACAGACATGGTGACTGGGTGCCAAGGGGCTGCGGGCATCACCCCAGCCTCAGCTTCTCCCGATGACATGTGTTCCCCTTTCACCAGCTCCATCCGCAGTGAACTCCCTGTCCTCAGGTGTGTGGATAGAGAGGGACATGGAGGGGAAGGGGAAGGAAAAGAGGCAGGATCCCATTTCTAGCCCCCTCCCACTCCCAGCCAGTCCCTGCTGCCCAAAGTCAATGCCCCTTCCGCCATTTGGGCCTCAACAGACAGAGGCCAGCTGTCGGGGTGGGGCCCAAGGTGGGGCCAGAGGTGCCTGATCTCACAGGGCCGTGAGCATGGATCCCGCCTTCCCCACTTCTGGGGGCTGTGGCTGCCCCCTCAGCTGATGTAGAGGGGGTGCAGTGGGAGCATGCTGGAGTCTGTGGTTCGGGGACAGGTCTCAAGAGCAGCTGCTTCTTCGCCGGCGCAGCAGTGTCACTGGCTGGGTGGCCTCATCCTCCTGGTCGCTCTCGCAGCCACGCTGGAAAGGGGGGGGGGGCACCAGAGAGGGTCAGGGAGGGGATAGGAAGGAGGGCACATGATATACGTGTACACACCTGAGTACAGGTGCACACCCAGGCTCCCATGCACACAGACACCCCCCCCCCGCACACCCAGGTCCCCTGCTGCACACGTACACACACAGGCCCCCTGGTGCACACGCGCGCGCTCTCTCCCCCTTTCCACCCCCTCTCTCCCTGCCCTGTCACCCCCAGGCAGACCCTGCACATGGCAGGCAAGGTCGATGCCAGCCCTGGGCACCCAGAAGCAGCCGAAGGGCCAGCACAAAGTGTTTCATTAACTAAAGAGCGGCCAGCCAGCGGCAGCCCTGACTCTAAACACCCAGGGGTGCCGGGAGCTCTAGGAAGTGGGGCCCATTGGGTACCTGGATAATTAATGCTACTCTGGGTGCTCACCCCAGCATCTAACCCCACTCCGAACCCTCCAACATGTGACCCCTGACACTCACCCCAACTTGGAACCTATCCCACCACTCCCAGCCCAGAGACCTGCCCCTGCCCCTGCCCATTCAGCCATCACCCCCCCGCCCCCTACACAGCGAGTCCGGAGCAGAAGGTCCCCAGCGCTCTCCGCCCAGAGAGCGAGCACACGAGCTAAGCAATATGGCCTCACCAGAGTCTCATCCTCCATCCTCTGGCCACACAAGAGCTTCAGGTGGCAGAGCCGGTTGCAGGCAGACACCATGTTGTAGGATAGCTGGGGGGGGAAAGAGAGAGTGGGGGAAAAAAAAACACGCAATGGGGCAGCTTAAGGCTAAGGACCCTTTGAGCCCCTGTGCCCACATAAGGAGGGTCCCCCCCAGCCCCACAAACCAAGGAGCGACGTCCCCTATTAACTAGCCCACTGTTATGCAGCCTCTTTCATGCTGAGGGATTTCTTCCCTGCCGTTAAAATGCGGCCACCTCTGGGGTGGAACGCAGCAGCCGTTGAAAAGTTTAGGATGGGAAGCAAAGAGGGATCCTGCACCCATCTGAAATGAGCCGGGGGATTTTAGGTCAAGGGAAATGTAGCTAGAGCTTGGGGCTTGATGCCTCTGTTGTTTCAAGGATGCCAGGGAACAAAAGATAGTCTTCTCCTAATGTCACACCTGCAAGGGGCAAGTCTCCCAAGGGCTGCCCTAGGGCATTGGGGTCAGCGGGTTGGTGACTGACCGCGAGGGGGGAGTCCCCGTATGAGGCATCCACCCCCTGCAGCGCAACACCCCTTAGCGCCACACTGGGAAGGGAGAGCGCCCCCTGCACCACCCCAGCTGTCCCCGGAGAGGCTGGGGTAGATTTACCTTCCATTTCCTGCGGGCGTTGAACTTGCGGAAGTTCTTCATGTTGATGGAGGAGCGGCTGCGGTTAGTGGCCTGCTTCCGGCTCAGGGGCTGCCAGGGGGCAAACACGTGAGCCGTCACCCCCAGCATGCCACCCCAAGCCCCAGCTCGTGCCCATAGGCAGCAAGGAGACCTCGAGTCCGTTTCCTGCAGGGATCTGACTCCTCATGGTGCAGAAAACGGCCCCCTCCGAAGGCTTCCCTGCCACTCAGGGCTCATCCCACATTCAATGGCCCCGGACCAATACTCCGCTGCCA
The DNA here is from genome assembly GCF_003597395.2 of Chelonoidis abingdonii. Classification (NCBI taxonomy): domain Eukaryota; kingdom Metazoa; phylum Chordata; order Testudines; family Testudinidae; genus Chelonoidis; species Chelonoidis abingdonii. The sequence continues at coordinate 47,238,272 of NC_133779.1, forward strand.
GGCACCTACCTGCTGCCTCTGCAGCCTGCCCCCCGTCTTTGGCTTCGCAGCAGGCTCCATGCCCTCCCCCCAGCCTGGCCCTCAGGAAAGAACAGCTACCAGGAGTGGGTTCCCTGATCCCCAGGGGCTGCAGCAGGACCCACCAGACACCGCCGTGGGCATCCCCCTGCTTGCTAGCCTGGCGGTCCCCACCCCTCCACACACCCCCACATCCACCTGGAAACGCGAGCAGCCCCCTCACCTTGATCCACGGATGGACGAGGCTCTCAGCCGCGCTCATGCGACTCCTGCAGTGAGGAGAACGGGAACCATTTGCTGCTTTCCCACCGGAAAAGAAAAACTTTTCCCCCTCCTCCTCCCCAGGAAACCCCGGGCCCTTTCCCCCTCACGGTGCTTACCCACCGAGCACTCCCTGCCCTGCTGAGAACGTCCCATGGCAGGAATCTCTTCCCTGCCCCCAGAGCCATCTCCCCAGCCCGCCCATGTCCCACGTAGTGCAAAGGATTCAATCGTCCCCCTTCAATTTGCCCTCACGCCCCCTCTCCGTGCCAGCCCCTCTCCAGTGCCACCGGGTTATCAGACCGGCTACTCCTGCTCCCTCCAGCACTAACCCAACAGCACCACCCCCAGCAGGTTACAGGCTGTGGTTAGGCTGCGGTCCAGCTGGCCTGCACCATGCAGGACAGACCCAATCACAGGCCAGCCGGCACCCTCTGTGCCAGCCTTTCCAGCTGGGGTTTTGGGGGGGTACGCTGGCTTGAACAAACCTCCCCCCGCAGCTGGGAATCACATCTGGCCTAGATCCTTCAGGGTGGATATCACTCAGTGCCGGGTGACAGAACGAGGCCCCCTCGCTTCCCACCTGAGACCTCTGCCAGGTGCTTTATGCCAGCTGTACCCAGCGGTGAATGTCACCCCCACCCGGCCTGCTCCAGCAGAGGGATTAAGGGGCTCCTGCTTTCTGAGCAGCTCTGCCAGGGTAACCTCCTGCCAGGTGCCAGCCTCAGAGTCTTGCTGCCCAGCGGGCTGTGGTGGGTGCCAGGCATTACCCAGGCTCCTTCACCAGCAGCTGCCGGATGAAGTCCTTGGCCATATCGGTGGTCTCGCTAAAGAATTTTTCCTCGAACTCGTAGTTGCCTGCGATGATGTTGGAGAGGGTCTCGGCATCCGTCTCGCCCTGGAATGGGGACATCCCACTCAGCCTGCATGAGACAAGGATCTGTTGAGAGCTGGCTGAGTCCAAAGGGCCCCCGACCCACCCCTGAGGAAGCTGTGACTCTGCTCTGTGCCTCAGTTTCCCCATTCTGTATAAGAATATTGACCTCCAGTGATGCACTTGGGGGTGGTCTCTGGATAAAAAACCCCAAGCAAGAGCTAAAGATGAGAGGGTCAGACAAGAAGACACCCCCAAGAGGTCAGGTACTTACAAGATATAGGTAATAACGCCGATGCTCCTGAAATAAACAAAGACACGTTCTAGGTTAGCTAGCCTGCGCCTGGGAACAATCAGTGCACACAGACTACGTTGGTAGAAAACAAGGAAGGGACCCTGGTAAACAAATAGCAGAGCGGGGTAAATTTCACCCTTTTTTGCTCCTGACTCTTCTCCCAAACCCTGCTGATTCAGCATCACTCCCTCACTTTTATGGAGCAGTTTTCCACTCTGTGACGTGTTTGCCCACTGCTCGCTTCCACCATTCCTGGCGTGCGACTGACCCCCGCCCCTCCGATCGCACGGCCCACACGCGCTCCTGGACGGGAAAGCAGAACCTCCTTTTTAAGCAGACCGACAAACTAGCAGAACTGGGATGAAAGTCAGAAAGAAAACAGGCGCCGGTGTTTGCTCCCCCAACAGCACGTCAAACACCAGTCACCTCTCAATCTTTGTTCTGAGAGCCGAGCAGACTGAGCTCCTTGAGACAGTCGCTGCCGGAGCATTTTTGTGGCTCTTCAGTTGGCTGGAAGAGGCCGGGGACTCGTCTCCCAGCGGCGCTTGGCGTGTTTAAAACAAGGCCAGGGGACCTGGGAACACTGCCTGGGTGACGCCGAGAACTCGGCTGAGGCAACGACAGCTCACGTTACACCTCCAGCTACAACATTAATGAGAGGCACCGCCCAGGCTCCCCGTCCTTACCACATGTCTGTCGCCGAGCTCAGGGGCTCGTAGTTAATCACTTCGGGAGCTTGGAGGAGAAGAAAAAAAAAATAGAAATCTAGAATAGTCACTTTGCATCCCCTGCCTGACTCCTTTCGGCCGCTATGGGACACGAGACGTACAGCAAGTCAAAGCAGAAAGGATCTCGCTATGTACAACCCCTGTGTCAGCCTGGACGCCCCTCACGCTGCTAAACCTTGCTGGGTTTCCATCTCTAAAATCCAGCCATTCTCACTGCTTCTGAGTGGTGCTAGGGGATGCTGGGCTGCTCTTTCAGACAGGCCAGGAACCCAGAGTCCTAGCCATGAGCGGTCACTAAGATCCCCTGGTTCTTCGGGAAGGGAAGGGCTGTTCAGAGCCACATCTCCCCTGCCCCCAAAACTCTGGTGCCTCCTTACACTCCACCCCCACTGCAGGTTAGCAGGAAACAAGAGTCTCCTTCACTTCCCGTCCTAAAGTGTCTCTACATTGCTCGAAGTACAGGTCTGCCGCATCTGACGCTGGGGTTACCTTCCGCAGTCAGCATGTAAAGCGAAAATCGCGTATAGTCAAAATTACATTGAGTGTAACGGCGGGTGGAATCGCACGAGACAAGGATCTATTGAGAGACGACCGAGTCCAAAGGGTATTACAACTGGGTTTTTTTCCCCCCTCTTTTTTGTTTTGTTTTTGTTTTTGCAAACCGTGTAAAGCTGAAATCACGAATGTTAAATGCGCCTAAGATGCGACAGGCCTGTAGCTACTGCGTTCTGCCCCAGAGGTGGCTCCATTTTAGATGTGGGTGGAATTCCTTACTGTCAAGTATTCCCAGCACGTGAGATTATCCAAGTCCCTGCTGCCTAAAGCTTTCAGGAATCTTGCTACACTGTGCAGTGCCCTGCCAAATTCACGGCCATAAAAAACACATCATGAACCGTGAAATCTGTTCTCCCACCATGAAATCTGGTTTTGCATGTGCTTTCCCCCTACACTATACAGATTTCACGTGAGAGACCAGCGTTTCTCAAATTGGGGATCCTGACCCAAAAGGGAGTTGCCGGGGGGTGGTGGGGAGGGGGGCGCCGGGGCATTGCCACTCTTACTTCTGTGCTGCCTTCAGAGCTGGGTGCCTGGAGAGAGGGGACTGTTGGCTGGGTGCCCAACTTTGAAGGCGATGCCCCGCCAGCAGCCACGCAGAAGTAAGGGCAGCAGTACCACAACCTCCCCTGCAAGAACCTTGCAAACCCCACCCGCTCCCGCCACAACTCCTTTTTCCACAATTACAAGACTGTGAAATTTCAATAGATTTAAATAGTGGAAATCATTAAATTTAGGATTTTTTAAATGCTGTGACCATGAAATTGACCAAAATGGACTGTGAATTTGGTAAGGCCCTAAGCATGTGATTCAACAATATCTTGTGGCAGAGAGTTCCACAGGTTAACCCCAATAGCCTAATATGCCAATGAGTCCCACATGCTCCTGGCAACCTTCCTAGGAGATCATTAGTGGTCAGCCATTTACCTATGTACTGAGGAGTTCCACAAAGGCTTTTGAAGGTTACTCCATCTTCCAGTTTTTGGGCCAGACCAAAATCGATTATCTTGATTTTTGGGTTGGGGACATCTTTCTCCAGCAGCATGATATTCTCCGGCTGTGGGGGAGGGAAGGGAGACACCATGAGCCCAGTTCGCTATCACCCCACACCCCACGTGATCATTGACACCGGTGCAAAGCAAGCGCCCCACGCCCCACAGCCTCCCCCGTGCCCACTGCTGGGCTGCGGCAGCAGCGGAGGTTGGAATAGTCATGCGGTGGGCGTGTGATTGGAGGAGGAGCCAGCAGGGATGACGGTGGGAACACACAAGTCAGCAGGGTTTCCCAGGCGAGTTACTTCCGAGACTCCCGCCAGGCGACGCCGAGATCTGAGCGTAGACGTGGGAGATTCATGCAGCCAGGGAAAACAGCCCCACTGTCTGGGCTGGATTTCAGTCCACGGCCCTGGCCCCATCTCACTGCCCCAGAGCAGTCTAATTTCTACAGCTGCTTTCCAGCGGGGGGGGTGGGCACAGGACCCGCAGGTGTAGAACTGGCCAGAGCCTGCAGAGTTACCTCTGGCCAGCAGGTGTCAGTGTAATCTCAGAGGCCGTGCAAAGAATTCGGTGAGAAGAGAATTGCGGGGGAGTAGGGAAGGGGAGAGAGGAGATGGGACAGGCAGGAGACAGCCTGAGGGAGAGCAGCTCTGCAGTGGGGCCAACGCACATGCATGGGTCCATTCCAGACCCCCTTGGACATGGGAAAAGCCAGAGGCTGGGCACCATGGACCTGGGTCTCTGAAGCTGCTCTTGCAGTGTAAAGGGGCCTTGAAATGGGTGGAAGCAGCCCCCTGACAGCCCCTCCTGCTCCCATAAATGGGGCTTCCCTGGCTGGGGTGGAGCTGGTGTAACAGGCCCTGCACCGTCCCAGTCCCCAGAATGAGGTCAGATTGGAGGGGTGGCTGGAGCAAGCTGCGTTATGGGTATTCTCTGCTCTGCAGGGAGCAGAGTGAGAGTTAGAGCAGCCCTGAGTCTGCTCTGATTTACACCGAGAGCCTTGCAAAGCTGCAAAACGTGTTTGGCCCCTCTTGCCTGTCTCCAACGCCCTCCCGCATGCAGGGCTGGAGCCAGGAGGGACTGAGAATCAGTGGTTAAGGGGCCAGAGGCAATGCCTGCGCCAGGCACGGAGGGGGCTGGGCACCTTGAGGTCGAAGTGGGCGACATGCCGCCCGTGCATGTAGGCAACGCCCTGCAGGATCTGTTGCAGGAACTCGATGGCCTCCGCCTCCGTCAGCGTCTCCTTCTCGGCAATGAAGTCAAAGAGCTCCCCACCGCAGATCCTGAGAGCGGAGAGGGACAGCAGGTGAGGTCTACAGACATCAGAGGGGCCCATCCTGCTCTCACTTACACCAAGGCCCAGGGAGTGGCTGGAGCCATGCTGGCCTGGGTGGCAGGGACAGCTGCCAGCTCATGCTAGAGCTCTATTGCACCCTGACATCAGAGGATCTTAAAGTCCTGACATAGGTGGGGGGGTCAGTACCACATCCCCCTGGGGAAACTGAGGCACAAGGAGGAGAGTGATTTGTCCTGGGGGTCACAGAGCTGGACAGGACAGCGTGGGGAATAGAACCAGGAGTTCTGACTTAGGCCTGTGCACAACCCACTTGAGCACGCTGCCCCAATTCCATGCTGCAGTTCCTGTCCATTACAGCAGCCAGTTCCTCCTCAGAGCTGGCTGCATTTCAGAGGAGGGTGAGTGCTCCCTGCTCAATGCTGCTGTTAATCAGCTGCCATTTTCTACCTAAGAAGTGACTGCAATTCAGTGCGGGCAGGGAAGTGATCCCTGTACAGCCATTGTGTAGAAGCCTTCTAGACAGGAGGCGCTATCCGGACAGATTGTCATTTCATACACACAAGGCAGACGGATATGAGCGTACGGACGCATATACAGGCATGAATCACATAGGGTCCTGGTTGCCTTGTGCAGTCACAAGGTGGGGTATGAAAGGTTACTGTGGCACCCACTTTGCCGGCACAAGGTATAGGCCAATGGAGAATCAGGCCCATTATCTGCAGGATCTAAATGAGATTTGTCTGGATTTGTGGGGGTGAAAAAAAAAAAACAGCCAACTGAGCTCAAAGCGCTAAACGGCCGCTAAGTCAAATCCATGCTCCTCATACCAGAGAGGCACCATCCCAAGGGGAGAGCTCAGGATTTCAAACCCTCAGCTGCCCATCCCAGAGCACTCAGGGCCAGGAACCCACGGCTCCATCATGCCAGGGGACTGTAGCTGCTGCGTGAGGGGCGGATCTAAGCAACCTCCTACCATCTGGGGCTTTGGAACTCATCACAAACACCTTGACTCACCCACGGGGACCTGGCACAGAGCTCAGAGCCCAGGCATGACACGCTTGGGGACTGGAGCAGCTGTTTCCAGTCAGGTGAAGAGTGGGAGCTAGTGGTTAGAGCAGTGGGGACCTGCAGCCAGGACTCCTGGGTTCTATCCCCATCTCGGGAGGGGGGAAAAGAGTGATGTATAGGGGTTAGAGCAGAGATCGGGATCCAGGACTCCTGGGTTCTTTCCCAGCTGTGCCACTGAATGACCTTGGTGAAAGTCTTGTCTGTTTCTCTATGCTTCAGTTTCCCCATGGGTGCAGTGGGGGATGATCCCCCAGCAGGGATGGGGCAAGGCGCTATAAACACAGAGCATTATTACAGTGGGGTGAGGGGAGCCCACACACCCTGCCCCCCCACACACTCACAGCTCCAGGATCAGCACCATCTCGGCCTTGCTGGCGAAGAGGTCGTGCAAGCACAGGATATTGGGGTGCTCCAGCTGCTGCAGGATGCTGACCTCCCGATCCACCTGCTCGCGGTCCAGCCCCAGTCGGCTCCCCTTGCACTTGCGCATTTTCACAAACTTGGCGGCGTAGAAAGTCCCCGAGCTCCGCTTCCGGCAGCGCTTCACCACCCCGAAGTGCCCGCTGCAGGGACAAGGTGGAGAGACATCCTGGCGGGTTGGAGCAGTCGGCGGGGGCAGGAGTTGGGCAGTGGACCTCAGAATGGGTAAGCAGGGCCTCCTCCCCCCAGCCAGCACTCGCCTCCCAGAGCAGGGAATAGAACCCAGGAGTCCTGACTCCCAGCCCCCTCCCCACATTCCCTCCTCAGAGCTGGGAACAGAACCCAGGAGTTCTGATCCCCAGGTCCCTGCTGTAACCCCTAGACCCCACTGTCTCAGACACAGCAGCCAATGAACTACTGAGACATCAGCAATTGTGTTTTCACTGAAGTGATGAAAAAACAGTGCAAAGAGAAAGAAGCCCATTGCACACTCAGATTTGGACCAGTCTGGGCTGACAGAGCAGGGGCCCGACCAGTCAGTGCCTGACGCCCTGCACAGCCTTGCTGGGGCCAGGATCTGGCGCTGGCTCCGTGACATAGGACCTCTACAAGGCGTGAGCCATAAAACTCCCTCCTGTGAGGAATGTATGTTCAGCATCCGGAGAGCCCTGGCATTCCCTGAGCGCGGCCGCGCGCGCAGCCTGCCGTGAAATCGACAGCTCCATAAACGCCTGCACTTCCTGGTGTATCGCATCGCTCCGTCTCCCCTGGCCGTGCCAGCCACACTAACCGTTCCGCCGAAGCTTGGCCTGTGATATGCGCTCCCAGCTGGAGGCTAATGCCACCCAGATGTCGGCGGTGGGGGGCAGATGCAAGCTCTGATGTGGTCTATTGGAGGTGGCATGATCCATGCACAGGAGCAGGTGGCACAACTCCTGGGTTCTATCCCAGCTAGGGAAGGGAGTGCTGCTGAGGAGGAGTGGTCAGACCTCTTAGGATTCCCCCCTCCCCAGCTTTGAGAGGGAGTGCAGTAGGTCTAGCACAGAAGTGGGAGCCAGGACTCCTGGGTTCTATTCCCAGTGAGGGGAGGAGCCAGGACTCCTGGGTTCTATTTGCGGCCGTGAGACAGAAGGAGAGCCTAGTGGTTAGAGAAGGTGCTTTGGGCAATTGCTGGTGCTGGCTCAACTCAGTGGACCCTTGTGAGGCTGTCTGACCCTTTAGCTGCTCGGCTTGCAGAGGAACCTGTCTAGTGTAGATCCGAAGGGAAAGTCTGAGCCTAGGAGCCAGCAGGCCCCGAGCTGGGTGGGGAGATGGTGAGAAAAAGCTGGGGGGAGGAGGGTTTCCTGTGGGGGCAGATCTGTGAAGAGGAGTTTCCTGCTGTGGTTGTTCCGCTCCAAGCTGGGGGGAGAGACCCAGTCCTTAGCACCCTCGGTCTGCGTGAGAGAGGCGCACGTCCACAGGAAGAAAGACGGAGCTACCTGAGTTCTCCCCCATCACCTGCGGAGCCCCATCTAGCTCCCAGGCTGCACCTCCCACCACCACCCCACCCCGCAACAGGGCGCGTGTGCAAAGGATTCTGGGTCACGCTGGACCAAGAACCAGCCTGGATGCAGCGTGACAACCTGGCCTGCGGCCCTCACCTGCCCAGCTTCTCCAGCAGCTCGTAGAGTTCCTCCACGTTGCCGGGTCTGAACGTGGCCATGGTGGTGGGGCTCAGCCGCTCCGTCACAAAGACCTCTTCGTCCTCGGGCCAGCTGGTCTCCTGCAGAAGGCAGAAGGAAGAGACTGAATGCAACCCCCCAGCTTAGCCACCAGGACCATGGCTCCCCTGGGGGTGGCTGAGGCAGCTGCTCGCTGCAGGAGGAGCCCCTCCTTTAGCTCCGTGGGTAGAAACCCCTGTACTTGCTGCAGAAGGTCACCAGTTCAATCCGCACCGAGCCAGCCACCAGTTATAGAAATTCAGTACGAGTCCCCAGGGGCAGTTCTCTTGCCCTGGCTGTGTGTTTAAGGCACAGCAGGCTGAACGTCAGGACTCCTGGGTACAACCTCTGCCTGGGGAATGGGAGTGAGTCTATTTAGTTCAAGCAAAGAGGAGAAGGAGCCAGGACTCCTGCATTCTACTGCCACATTTGGGACAGAGAAACTGGCTGAGAACCAGGACCCCTGGGTTCTATCCCTGGTTCCAAGAGAGGGCTGGGGTCTAGTTAGTTAAAGCAAAGGAGAGTGGGAGCCAGGACTCCTGGGTTCTTTCCTGGCTCTGCTGCTGACTCCCTGCATGCCACTGGGCAAATCACTTCCCTTCCGCCTACCCCACTTCGCCATGGGAAGGAGGTTACTGGCAGCAGGGGGTATCCTGGTTGAAGCTCTTTGGGACCCATGAATGGGAGGGGGCAAAGCCCCCACTACCGAGGTTAACATCAACCCTGCTACGGTCACCGTGCGGGCCCCATGCCTTTAAGGTACCCTGAGGAACGGCAGGGTTTTCCCGCCCTGCATTGGTTCACAGGCGGGGTCACTTCGTCACACGGATCACGCCTGGGGAATAACAGAGCTATGATCCCTGACAGGACACTCCTCTGGCAGGCCTGCATTCCCACACACCATCCTCTGCCGCCCGGCTTCAGCCGGCTCGCCTCCATTCACACCAGCACGCTGCAGCATCTTCCATCCAAACGGGGTGTCAAAGACCCAGAGCTCTGAGGAGCTAGAACTCCCCACACAGTGAGGGACATTAGAAAGCGCTGTCAGTTAGCGCACACGGGTATCTCCAGGCTACGCTCCCCGCAGGACTTAGGATAAGGCAGCGCTGTGCCCTCTACCAGCAAATGGTAACTCTTCAATGGTAACCAGTAGATGGGGTGGTTGCAGTGCAGCTACTTCTGGGGTGGGGTGCAACAGCTGTTGAACAGCACATCACACTGCTGCTCAGGGATCATTCACCTGCCACTGAAAAGCGACCAGCTCTGGCGTGAGTCGCAGCAAAATAGCTCATTGCAACACCGTACTGGGATCATTCCCTTAGCACCAAAATGCAGCCAGCTCTGGGGTGAGGCACAATGGCACAGGAAGAATTGTGTCCCCCACCTCACTGTCTAGGAGAGCTCACTCTCTGCAGCTCATTCAACTCCTGGCCTCTCTGTCGAGGCTGCCGACCAGGAGCCAGTAAGCACCCCATGCAATCGACTGGAGCAACTGAACAGAGAAGAGCAGCCCAGGCCACCCTGCTGCCCTCAGAGGGTCAAGGCTTGGAAGTCAGTGACTCCACGCAACGGAGAATCCTCCAAGTCTGCGAGGAGGCTGAGCCGGGGTTAGAAACTTGCCCCTTACTTTGGGTCAATTTCCAGCCACTCGTTCTGCCACCACCTGGCAGATTAAAGAACCCTCTTCTACCAGCTGCCTTGTGCCCTGCCTCATTCCGGGCCCCGGACCACTCAGCTCTCACCTGGATACAAAGCCATGCCCGTTAATCCCTGTTTACAGAAGAGCACAGCACTATCTACCAGACCCTGCCCCTTAGCAGCTGGTCCACAGAGGGGTGAGCAGGGAGCTGGGCTGCAGGGACTGAAGGAAAGCTGACAGAGGCAAAAGGCAGCCAAGAGAGGCTGGTCCAGCAGCTAAGCAAGGGCTGGGGTGACCTGGGCTCAACTCCTTACTCTGCCACAGACTCTGTGTGGCCTCGGCTGAGTCACTTAGCTGCTGTGCCTCAGTTTCCCCACCTATATACTGGGTATAGTTGTCCTGCCTCAAGAATATACACACATTACTGGTTGGGAGGTGCTCAAATGCTGCAGTAATGGGCCCAGAAAAGTATGTCAGATAAATAAATAAATTTGCTTTTAAATGTATTTATTTATTTTTAAAAAGGGCAAGATTAACCTGTGGAACTTACTGCCACAGGATATTACTGGGTCCCAGAGCTCTGCAGGACTGAATGGTTTCTGGCAGCGGGCTGTTCCCAGGAGACCCCACCACTACCCCACCATCCCCAGACAGGAAAACAGAGGGGAAGAAGGCTCAGCTGAACAGCCAGAACAGGGTTGCGGAGCATCATGCACCCAAGCCAGGACCCTCGGACCCTCAATGACCTGAGGAGAGAGCAGATCCCAGCCACCAGTCACCAGGGTCAACTCTCACCTTGACAGTGTCGGAGGGGCTTCCGGCCCTCCCATTGGCAAGGCCCACTGCCCCACCGTCCTCAGCCATCGGCAGCAAAGACAAACGAAGGGCCCGGGTGAGCTGGGAAGAGATGTGGTGCTGAGGATGGGGCAGGGCCCTGCCGTCATGGGCTGAGCCTGGCCGTGAGCAGCGGCGCTTAGGGTCACCTGCTAGAGAAAAGCAGAACGTGGGGATGCGGATACCCCCCAATCCTGACCCACCAGCCCCCACCGCAGCCCTGATGTCCCCCTAGCTCTTCTAATGCCCCTTAACTCCCCCTTCTATCCAAGTCCTGAACACACACACACACACACACACACACCTCTGCTGATGCTCCTCAATCCTGACCCAGCCCTGAAAACACCACCAAATAAGCCCCCGCCTGGGTCCACGTCTCCACAGAAACTCATTTCACCTCTGACCTTCACTCCCAATCTGGAAGGCCGGGTGCCCTTTAACCCTTCGCTCCCCCTGCTCCTCTCCAGCCCCCTGGGCTACAGAGGGGGCCCGACCGCAGGGACGCAGAAGGACGCCCACGGGAAACGAAATCAGAAGCCGAGACGAGACAGACACTTGAGGCACAACAAGGCAGCCGGAAAGCAAAGCCCGGGGAGACCCTGGAGAGCGATTACAAGGGAGATTACTCTGCTGGGTCACAGCTGAGCTGCAGAGGGATTTACAGCGTTATGGCTGAGGGGGAGAAAGAATTAAAATCCCTGGGCGGGGGCAGCTCCCCCCCTTCACCCTCAGATCTTCCAATGGGACCACTTCTCCTCTGACTTATCGCTGCCCAGAGCTCAGTGGGGCCCGAACGTCAGCTGTATTAAAGCCCCTTTCCCAACTTCCTGGAGGGGAAAGTCAGCAGCCTGAAGGCCCAGTGAAGCTGCTGGAGGGGCCTGGCCAAATGGGGGTGCTGACGGAGGGGAAGGAATCAGCCCGAGGTGTGTCGGAGCTGCTAGGGTTCATCGGGTGGGGGGAGGGGGAGGCCCACAGCCACTTTTTGGCCCTGAGTTGGTCCATGCAGCCTGGACAAAGGCCCAAATGACACCAATGGGGCTTTGCGGATCAGCTTGCAGGATCGGGGCCTTCATTGCTACACCTCCGGGCCTGAGCCTTAGTTTCACCAAGGCTCTGCCCAGGCCAGTCTGGCAGCAGAAGGGGGCCTGAGAATCCTCTTGTGCAGGGGCTCCCCAGGCAGCATGGAGCTGGCTGAAGGATCCTGCTCCCAGCCCCAGTACACTGCACTATGGGTATCCTCTGCTTCCCAGGGCCCCTAGGGGGCAGGGCATAAGCTAGAGCAACATCAGGGCTGCGCTAAATGGCCCCAAGAGATGGGAAGGGCCCACATAGCCTGAGAATACAGAGAGCACAAAGCCTTTAATCCCCACCCCAACCACGGGCTGTCATTCCCCCAGCTCGCCCACTGCCTGGGGTGCCTGCAGCACTGACCCCAGAGAAGCCACCCCCTGTGCAGTTTTGGCAACAGTAATTACAGTTTTGTTTTGAAACCCTCTCTGGTGAAGCCCCAAGGCCCCTGGTGAGGTGAATCACCGCTCCTGCTGGGGGATGGTCAGGGCTGGTGGGGAGGGATGATGTTTGGAAACCGGACAAGCCAGCGTCTCCAGATTGATTTTTAATTAGATTTCCTCCCCTGAAATTACAAGCCAGCAGGTTTCAAATATCTTCCAGCTCAGCTGGACAATAAACTGAAACCGAACACCAGACACCAGGGCTTGCCAAGTATCCAAGCTCCACTCCTCAGTGAGGCCTGCCAGAGGATCCCGCTCCTAATGCATCCTGAATCCCAGAGCCAGGGAGACAGGACAGAGACACAGGGAACCAGGCACGATTGGGAGGAAACAGATGACGGCCTGTTTGCCTGTGTCCCAGAGATCACAATGCTAGATGCCCTGCCACCAACCACCCCCATACCACACATGCTAATTACAGCCCTCACATCCAGGCCACTCAGGCACCTTTCCCACATGACCTGCTACCTCCTGGCATTGCGACCTCAAACCAGCTGATGGCCATCCAGAGAGGAAGGTTGGCAAAGTGCCTAAGGCAACAGATAGGACTCCTGGGTTCCATTCCCAGCTCTGAAGGGGAGTGGGGTCTAGTGGTTAGAAATGTGCGGGGGGTGGGGGGAAGGCTGAGAGTCAGGACTCCTAGTTTTCATTCCCAACTCTATTAGTGACAGTCTGGGGGAAGTCCCTTTCCCTCCTGGCTCAGTTTCCCCACCTCTGCAAGGGTGGGGTAACAATGTTCCACCTTGTAGAGGGGTTGTGAAGCTAAACTCACTGATGTTAACAGGGCTTGGACGCTCGGGTGACAGGCCCATAAATCCGGTGTGTCAGCAACACAGCCAGGCAGCTGAGCCCTGCGGGCCCCATACCCAGCCCTCGCTCCATTGACACTGGTTACAAAACCCTCCCAGCACCTCGTTAAAATTCTCCAGACACCTCGGCAGTGTCTGTTTCTCCCAGGCCCTGATCATGGGCCAGGGAACCACAGTCGGCAGACAGCCCCACAGCTGAGTCAGGCAGCTATGGGACTTTTCCCCCCGCCCCAAGGGATGGGGGCAATGAAACACCACCAAGCAAACCCTAGAGTTCCCTCCCCTTCATCCAGCAGCACAGGCTAATGGCTACAAAGCCAGACAGGGAGTTGTGGCTTGTCTACATATGAAATGCTGCAGAGCTTCAATCTAGATGCTACCCGCATCGGCAGGAGGGGTTCTCCCGTCGGCGTAGCCAATCCACCTCCCCAAGAGGTGGGGCAGCAGAAGAATTCTGTCTACACCTGGGGCTGGGTCCGTTTGACTGCACCGCTCGGGGGCATGGATTTTTCACAACATAGTTAAGCCCACTTAATTTCCTCGCATAGACCAGGCCTTCGTTAGCAGCCCTTGTGGCTTTTATCATCTGCTGTGGTCCAGTGAAGCAGACAATGGGCTGGGACTCAGGAGAGTGGAGTTTTATTACCACCTCTGACACTGATCTCCTGGGTGACCTCAGGCAAGTCACTTGCCATCTCCGTGCCTTGTTTCCCCCACTCTGAAGAACAGGGTGCAGAGACTGGCTTGGTGCTCTGGAGAGCCATGCAAACAAAGCCGCTACCCAGAGCGCAGTGTTATCTGCCCCCTGCAGCAGTTCAACTGCTTGTTCAGCAACCCCAGGCACTTCGGAGCCTCCTCTTTCTTCTACTTGGGTAAAGCAGGATTAGCTCCCCTGAAATTAACTGAGGTTAAAGCACCATAAGGGCGGGCAGGTTCTATCCAACCCTCAGCCTAGCTGCACAAACTGTTTGGCACCAGACGCTGCTCACGCGCCAGGTCTCCTACCCAAACCTGGGCCCAGCTACGCAAAAGTGTTCGGACACAAGAAGCGAAAACCCTCCGGACAGTAGCGGAGGAGCAGCTCTGCTGTAGGTAAGGCTGAGAATCACTTACCATTTAACTGCCGGTTTTAATAAGTGCTCTTAAATTCACACGCTGACTTAGATGGTCTTCATCATCACTGTACCTCATAACGGCCTGGGGAAGGATCAGGGGCCCAAACGTTTGAGCAAGGGGTTCCCGACAGAGAGCGCTCCCCCATACCACCACCACAAAAGAGCACATGATATCAAAATGCTGTGGTTCTCTTAACCCTGGAACCAGGGCCACCCAGAGGATTCAGGGGGCCTGGGGCAAAGTGGGGGCACTGCAGCACTTGTACTCACCCAGTGGCAGTCCGGGTCCTCGGCAGCATTCAGTGGCGGGGGGCCCTTCAGTCGCTCTGTGTCTTCGGCAGCAGTGAAGGGCCCCTCACCACCAAAATGCCACCAAAGACCCAGACTGCTGCCAAGGCTCGCAGGGCCCCTGCGGGGCCAGAGGCAAATTGCCCCACTTGCCCTCCCCCCTCCCCCCGTCCAGCCCTGCCTGGAACACAAGTGCTTTGTGGCTAGCAATCACCAATCCAGAAAGTGAAAGTGACTAGAGGAAGTGAAACTGACCGGCGCTGCCCACACAGAGTGAAATGAAAACGTTAGAGTCTCATTGTTCTTCTGGGTCTGATAAGTTCAGGCCTTATCAGCATCACCAACAGCAGCATCTGCCTCCTAAATCTACTTCAGCAGATGGGTAGGGAAGAATAATGGACAAAAGACTCCAATGATTTATGGGGGAAATGATCACTGCATCTGTCATATGTGATTCCACCCACTGTTGTCCACCAGAGCGTCCTAGTAATGCTGGGGACAGAACGTGGATCCTCCTGATCCAAAAGCATGGGCCACTGCTCTAAAGGAGAATCCCTGCTAGCTGTCTAGTGCTTATGACACTCCGCTGAGCCATTCAGATGCCATTCAGCAGAGGGCAGAAAGCTCAATAGTTGTTCAGAGGGGTCACCCACCCCACTCCACAGCACCCTCTAGCACTGATTCAGAGGGGAGAAGGCACATATACCACATGGTGACACTCACAGACATCTCCCACGCATGAACTGACCAGCCAACACCTGCTTAGCTAAACAGTTCTGAGATGACCACATCCAGAGACAGGACAGATGCAAGAACAAAAGGTGCTACCCTATGCTGGCTGATCAGCATCTCTGTTGTGTAGTACCAGTCCCCTCGGCTCTCAGACACAGCTGCGCGAGCGCTCCCAGAGGGTGACATGTTTAGCTGCTCCACAGCCCCTGCTTAATTGGCATCAGCCTGCTTCCTCTCTGGGGAAAGGCAGGGTCAGGTTTCTCCCATGGAGACTTGCCCAAATGCTGTCTAGGAGCCTGGTCAAAGAACAATCCTCATAATACCCAGCTCTTATGCAACACTCCTCATCAGCAGATCTCTCAGCACTTTACAAATGATGTGGATTATCCCCAGTTTATAGATGGCGAAACTGAGGCACAGAGACGGCATGCGACTGGTCACCCAGCAGAACAGTGGCAGAGCTGGGGTAAAGCCCAGGCCTCCCGAGTCCAGCCCAGTGTGTGACCCACGGGAAGCCAGTTTCAGTTTTGTCCTTGCCTCTACTTCCTAAGCAACATTCAAAAGTGCCCAAGTTATTTTAGACGTAATTGCTCTACGGGCTGCAGGAATGTTCTCCAGTGAGATGGGGGTGACCACACAGTGATGGATGGCTCCAGGCACCAAGTAGCTGGGTAACTATGCCTGCATCTGCGTATTACAAACCCAGCCGTGCCAGAGGACTTGGAACAAAGACTGACCTTGCAGCATAAAACAGAGGTCTCAGCCTGGCACGGGGGTGGGTGGGGAAGGCGTCCAAGGTCTTAATGCAATTTATAAGACATGACAAGAGCCAATCTACACTGCAAAACAAAATTAGTTCCCCTGCACTGTTGCACCTGGGGTCCAGATGGACCCTCTCTGAGGTCACAGTGAAAAGTGACAGAAGCCAAGAAGCCAGCCTTCTGGATCACTGCAAGCAGAATTATAAAAGGATAGCCCAGCAAAGGTTTGTTTCATATTGAAAAGAACCATCAGATATCAACAATACAGATGCTTCAGGGCACAAGCCACCAGGGGCGGTCAGGAAGAAATCTCTATTCTTACAACACTGCTCCGCACAATCGCACACCATCTGCAGAGAGTTACACCTGCCCCTGGTGCACCCACTCACTTCTAGAGAGGGGATACGAGGCTAGGCAGAACATCCAAATGGCCTGAGTGCGCAGATCCCAAAGCCCCGACCCCACACGCAGACACTGGCCCCAGGGACAATGATAGCTGTGACAGGGAGACTTTTTCATTGGAAACATTTCCCCACCTCAATGAAACCAGGTTTTGGGTCTCCAAACAGGACTCCAGGAAACATGCATCTTTGATGACATGGGGGAGGGGGTAGTTGAAAAACCAACACAATTTCCAGCCAAACCCACAAAAATATTGGATTATGGGCTGAAATTTTATAGGTTTCTTTTCCCCACAACATTTGTTCCATTTTTTGATCAAACAAAAAACAGACCAGCCAACCCCCCAACGTAGATGACAAAACCTTTTCTGTTTTCATCTCATTTTTTCTTGGGAACACAAAAACTGATCCCCCAGTCAGCTCTAAGCCTCGTCTCACCCTAGCTCTGGCCCCCCGCCAATATTTGAGCTCCTTACAATCTATATCTATCCCCCCAGCACTGCTGCGAGGCAGGGCCACCCCACTAGCCCCATGGTACAGATGGGGAAACTGAGAAGCTAAGTGACATGTCCAAGGTCGAACACAGAGTCTGTGGCACAAGTGGGAATTGACCCTCTAATGTGAAAGCCCCAGGGCCCCCCCCACACTAACCACTAGGCCATCCTTCCTCTGCTTTGCTGTGCCTCCCAGCCCTGCTCTGTCCTTGCACCAGGGAAGTGCCTCAACCAACAATCTGGGCACAACAGATGCTCTGGGATCAATTATGTCACAGCTCCAAGAGGTGGTACCCTGCTCCCTGGAGCCCTGCTCGGAGCTGAGCTTCCTGCCTTATGGGACCATGTGCAACTGCCCTGTACCCGAGCACTGCGGGTGGGAACAGTACAGGATGGTGCTTCAGTGGGAAGATGCCAAGCAGGGACACAACTGCATGGGGAACCTGTAGGAGAGCCGGCGCTATGGTTTGGGGGTGGCACGGTCTTGGATCAATGGATCTGAGCTAATTGGGGAATCCTCTGTCGTCATCCCCCCATTCCTGTCACCTCCGTAACACAGTGACACTCACACCGTATCACTAGATCACACACAACCCAGCGCTGATCTATACAAACACTTTCCCAAGCCACCCCACCTCTGTGTGTTCCCCTGTGCAACACACGCTCCTCCTTCCCCTGCACCTCCAGGCCGCTGCAAAGATTAGAGACACAACTTTCCCCAGCGACACACAACGCTTCCCACACAACAGCACAGAGTGTAACATACAACCCCCCTTTCCTAGCACACACCCACCTGCAAGTTCTATATACACACAACACACACCCCTTCCCCAACATACACACAATGCTCCCAGTACACACCACACATCCCTCCCTACGATGTGCCCACCACTGCAAGTTCCATATACACAACACACACCACCATAGATTATATATCCCAGCAGGCACCCACACCACTGCAAATTCTATAGACACAGTACACACCCTTCCTCAGCATACCCACAAGTGGCAAAGATTACACACACACCCCTTCCCCAGCCTACACACAATGCTCCTACTACACAATACACACCTCTCCCTACAGCGTGCACACCACTGCAAATTCTATAGACACAACACACCCTTGTGCAGCACACACACAATGCTGCAAAGTTCATATACCCCAGCATAGTTTATATACAACCCGCTTCCCAGCCTGCACCCACCCCGGCCAATTCTATAGACACAACACCACACACCCCTTCCGCATCATACACACAACGCTGCAAAGATCTCACAGACACCCCTTCCGCATCGTGCACACCACACTCCAACACACAGTATTACAAACCCTTCTATGTGCACACCCCTTCCTGGCACACACACCCCTACCACTGTGCAGCACACACCCCTGCAGCGCTACACAACACACACACTTACACACCTGCTGGAACTAGGGGGGCAGGGAGGAGCTGCCACCCCCCTGGCTGGAGGTGGTTTCCATCCTAGGCAGGGTTTGCAGTTCATGTCCATGGCTCATAGCACCTCTCCCCCCTCCCCACACACACACGTCGTGCAGGGCGCGGGGACACACACACAGTTATGCAACACGGGCTACGTTGCAACCGACCCACACACACCCCCGCCCCTTCGCTCGCCTGGGGCTGGATCGGACGGACACACAGATATTTGCAGGACCCCCATCCCAGCTGCTCCAAAGCCAGGCCCCCTCCCCTGTCCCACCAGGCCCTGGGCCCCCACTCACCTGTCCGGGGCAGGATCCCGCTGGGGCCCCCTTAAAGCCATGCCGTGGCCCGGCAGGGAGCCTGGAGAAAGTGCTCCCCACGCAGCGAAGCGCAAAACTCCTGCAAGGGGGTGGGGGGGAGTTTGGGCTGCCTGCTCCGGCTCCCAGTGCACCTGCAGCCCAAGGCTGCCGCTCACCTAACGCCTGGGGAGGGGGGGGTGAAGTCCCAAAGAGGGAGGTGGAGCCGCAGCGAGGGATCCTCTGAAAATTGTCACTCCCAGGCTGGAGCGTGAAAATCCTGTCCGGGGAAGGGGGTCCTGGCTGGCCGGCCCTCTCTGCACAAGGACAGCCCCCCCGGCCTGAGCCCGAGCGACCCTCCACACACACACACACACACACTTCTACGGGAGCTCACACCCCGCCAGCCATGGGAGTGTAAGTTTTTAATATAGGATCAATGAGGCAGCTGATCTGCCCAGAACCACTGGGCTGGAGGGAAGGGCTGGTGCTGGGCAGGTTCCAGTCCTAGTACAATAGAAACCAGAGACACCTCCCCCCTCCCCCCCCCACGGCAGCCCTGCTGCGCTTGGGGCTGTACAGACAGATGAGGTGACGCACTCCTGGCCCCCCAAGAGCTTCCAGGTGAGACAGACAGAGAACACATGGGAGGGGTGAACTCAGGGGAAGGGATAGGCCCAAGATCAGGTCACTCCAGCTCTCCTGAGGGTCACGGGGGGGGGGGGACCCTAGCCACTAGTCCCCATTGCCTCTCCCCTAGAGCAACCTAGGGCCAGAAGAGGGAATGACTCTCAGATCCTCCCCACTCCCAGTTCCAAGCACGGCGCACCCAAAGAGGGCTCAGCCTGGAAGCTACTTGTCTGTTCTGTGTTTGTACTGCACCTAGCGCCAGTTGGGGGAAGGGGAGAGTGAAGTTAGGGTTAAATCTGGGCGGGGGGGCTGGACTAGGGCAGGAAGAGCCCTTAAGATTCTTCCCCCCTCCCCAAGCTACAAAGCAGACCCCTCTCCTAGGACCATTGCAGAGCCAGTGACAGGTCTCCGATCCTCTGCCCTCTCCAGGAACTGGTCCCAACAGGGCAGGGAGCCCCGATGCTGGATCATAGCCCAGCTGTTCAACCATGGGGGGGAGACGAGAAGAGCAGGAGACCCCAAAACTCCTCCCTGGACCCAATCTGCTCCCCCTACACAACACGACCCCACCACTCCAACTCTCCTTCTCAACAACATCCCTCACATGCCTGGGATCAACCCTTCACAAGGCATCGAGACAAACACAGGTGCTTTGGGATCCATGGGGCAGCCGTCTGGCCTCCTGGCTGCCAGCCCCCTATGGAGAGAGGCCCTCACTTTGCAGGGGGGTGGACAAGAGGCAGGAGCGTTGCATCGATCAGGATCCTGTCCAAAGCTGCTGGGGAGTGGGGAGCCCCGTGGGATAGGAGAAAGGCTGGGGCTGATGAAGGGAGAGAGAACTCGGGACAGGGACAGAGGAGGTCCTGCAGGGAGAGCTGAGTTCAAGGGGCAGGATGCTTAGGCTGAGGTCTATGTTACGCATGTGGCGTTTGGATACCGATTTAGGGCCCTCTCTCAGAGGCAGGGGCGAGACGCAGCCCAGGCCCCGGGAGCCTTGGCTTTCTCTATACACTTCCCAGCACAGCTCCCCCCACCTGGGCCTCCTTGCTCACTTCCCCTTCCGAGGGCTGGAGCCACTGGCCGGACTTCTATATTCTCTAGTACCCAGTTCCTGCTCCCCCTTCCCCTGCCTGGCTCTCTCGGTGGGGTGGTGGGGGCGGGGCTGCAAGGCCGGCTTGAGGTTAGATTAGTGCAATTTGGAGTAACCCTAATGCAGCCAGCTCTGGTTTCTCCACTGCCTGTAATACCCCCTCCAGCCTCCACACCCCCTACGGACCCAGCCAGGAATTGCAGCAGGTTATTAGTGTGGACTGCCCTGTTCTGCACCGAGCAGCACACATTCAGTCTAGGGCGCTTATCTGAGGGTCAGGGAAACAAGGCAAGAAAGAACCAACAGCAAGTTACTACGAGAGGCTCCAAGAGACTAGAGCGGCTGGCTCCATCTCACCACCCCGACAACCATTTCTGATGCTTGGTCAGAGCCCGGTGAACCAACAAGTCTTCAGTTCAGTGGCCAATTTGGAAAAGCCTGGTTTTCAACCACCCAGACCGAGTATTTTTTTAGTTTAGAGGAGGGTTTTTTTTAAAAAAAATAGGTTTAATGTTTTTTTAAATCAAGGTGAAGGTAAATTTCTGACTCAACGTGATCCCGTTTCGACGGTTCTCATTTCCCACCCCACCCCCCACCCCAGCTGAAACTATTTACCACATTCGGCCTAACTTTCCCCCGGCTCCGTTCTCGCTTCCTCCCGAGCTCCGAAAGAAAAGAGGAAAGATTTCACACACAAAAGGAAAATAGAGAATGATTTTTTTTAAAGTGTATCCTTCGCCTGCCATTCTGCTGGGTCTGGCTCTTGTCTGCACGAGGCAGCATGAGCTAGAGCAGGGGTCCTCAACCTGAGGGTTGGGATTCTTCAGGGGATCATGAGGTTATAGCGTGAGGGGTCGCAAGGTGTCAGCCTCCACCCCAAATCCTGCTTTGCCTCCAGCCTTTATAATGATGTTAAATATTTTAAAAAGTGTTTTTCATGTTGGGGGGGTTCGCACTCAGAGGCTTGCTGTGTGAAAGGAGTCAGCAGTACAAAAGTTTGAGAACCACTGAGCTAGTGGGTAGAGCAGAGGATTCCTGGGTTCTGTCCCCGGTCCAACCCCTGACTTGTTGTATGACCCTGGGCCAGAAGGATTGTTTCTATTCCGGAAGCACCTAGAGGGCTGTCCCCTAGGCCATGCTGCTAAACGCTCCCGTCCTGCTGAGCACACACAAGGCCCTGGGTAAACAGCAAGTTCAAGGTAGTTCAGCTGCCTGTTCAAGGGTGGGGTCTTCCCTCAACAGGAAAAAACAACGCCTGGCTGATTGCCAGCAGAATTCCCTGGGCATGGAGCTCAGCAAAAGCCCCGAGATCCTGGGTAGCACACGACCCTTGTCGGGAGGCGCCGAACCGCTAAATGCTAAGAACACAGCCCTGGCCTTTCCTCCAGACAGGGCTTGTGGTGCAGCAGGATTGATGGCCAGTTTTATCTCAAGTGAAAAGGACACAGTGGCCCGGATTCAAAACTGGTGCAAATCAGCATCGCTCTACTGATATCAAAGGGCCCAATTCTCATCCGTGAGCTGATCTGTCAGCTGGCGGCATGAATTCCAGTGACACTCACTTCAAGACCACGTTGCTCTGCCAGAGAGGGGCAAAGGGGTCCCAATGCAAACCAGAATCAGGGCTTGAGGAGCTGCGTTGTTTGCACTAGCTGAGGATCTGGCCCCATGACTCAAGAAGAGGAAGGAGAGATGAAAAGGGGAATCTGTGGGTGCAAGGAGGGGAAACATGCCAGAAACATGGGGGCTAGGGGGGAACAGGTCTCTGATAAAGGACTAGGTGCTAGAGGCTTCAGCAGCAGGAGCTGAAATGCTGCATTGCCCTGGGACTCTCACAGGGCTTCCCAAACACTAACCAAGTCCTTTTGGGGTCCATCAGGTTTAGCCTCATTTTTCCTGATGGGGGAAACTGAGGCACAAAGCAGGGAAGGGACTTGCCGAAGGTTGCCCAGCGGAACAGTGGCAGAGCTGGGACCAGACCACAGGTCACCTGACTCCCAGCCTGGCCCCTGCAGCCCCTGGGCCATGTTCCTCCATTCTCTGATCAGCTGCATCCCCCAACCCAGGCTCCCAGCCCCTGTCCAGAGCAGAACAAAAGACTAAAGAGAAGACGCTCATTCTGCTGCAGGGATTTCACTACCAGCCCTGCTGCAGCAGGTGGGCTTAGCAGGAGCATCTAGATATGACAGAATGAGGAGAGCTTTGATCCTGGGACCTGATTCTCCCAAAGCAGGGGGTGCAGGAACGTAGGGGCACAGGATGGCCAGGAGAAGCCTGGAATAGCAGCTGGGAGTCAGGACTGAGGGGCATTGACAGAGCGGTGGAGGGGAGCCCAGGGTGGGATAGCAGGGGGCTGTGGATCGGCATTGAGGCGCATTAGAGGAGCTGCTGGGAACATCCAGGTTTTCCAGAACTGTCCCTTTAAGCCTGAATACAATGGACAGTCCCTTGATTGAGGGGGTAGGGAGGTGGCCCTAGGCTATATTTACTGACATGAAAATATGTTGCAGTTGCTAAATTCCAGACATTGTTTGTGCTTTAGTGGGATGAAACTTTGATGGGAAGATCTTGGCAACAGTGCGTCATGCTGCTGAGCCCTCTGCCAGGGGATACAGATAATATAATCCAGTTATCTGACTCTGGGCTAGGAGCTGGTAGAGGCCATGCGGCACTGCCCAGTTCCCTGACTGGCCCCAGACTGGTGTTAGTGTCCTGCCCAGAAGGGAGACCACATGGCTAGGCAACAGATCAGAACCCAGGCATCCTGCTTCCTAAACTCAACTGTGGGAGGAGGGGAGTGTGCTTCAGTGGTTAGAGCAGGTGACTGGCAGACTTCAGGGTTATAGTCGCAGCTCAGGGAGGGGAGCAGAGCTGGACTGGGAGTCAGGATATCTGAGTTCTATTCCTGGCTCCGTTTGACCCTGGCCAAGTCACTTGCCCTCTCTGGCCTCAGTTTCCCCTATATAAAAGGGGTTTAATAACACTCCCGGGGGGTTCAGAGCGTGAATGGGGCCTCAGAGACCATAGCCAAAGAAAACCTGCATCACTTGAATGTGAACTTTCAGCAGGCTTGTTTCTGAGGCAGGAGAGGGATCTTTGAACATAAAACCAAAGGGGTTCCGCCTTCCTCTCCCTCCTTGAAACCAGATCACCAAATATGGCACAGCCCTGCTGCCTTTACTAATAAATATCTACCCTCATTCGTCCCAGCCTCTGCTCTGTCCCTGCACCTCCAACCTGCTCTCGAGCGGAGCATGAATTAAATGACAGAGCTAGGGGAGTGTTACTGTCCCCAGTCTAATGTGAGGGAAACTGAGGAACGAGACGGTAAGGGATGCAACCCTATGCTCTGGGTGGCCCTAAGCCTCTGACTGCCAGAAGCTGGGACTGGACGACAGGAGATGGATCATTCGCTAATTGTCCTGTTCCATTCATTCCCTCTGAAGCATCTGGCACTGTTGGAAGACAGGACACTGGACTAGATGGACCTTTGTTCTGACCAAGGCTGGCCATTCTTATGGTCCAGAGGCAAGCTCCAGATAACTGCCGTGGGTTCGTGATGCTTGCAGAAGGATGGGGGAAGGAGGGAGGGAGCTGGCAGTTTTTTCACTGCCTGGCCTGAGAATGTCTTGCCGATGGTGTGCGGTGCGGCCATTATAATCCTCAGGAATTCCATTAGGGAACCAGCCAGAAGGGAGAGGAGGCATGCGGAGTGGCTAAGAGCCTGAGTCGTACCCTCGGTTAAGCTTGAAATAGTTCAGCTGTTCCCCACAAGCAAAAAATACAAACAGACCTTTCAACCCGTCCAGAGCAAAGTACACGGAACAACAACATCATGCTGACCACCTACTGCTCATCGGGCACGTTTTGTCAGCAGAGACAAAAGGGATTCCAAAGGAAGTCATGATCTTTATCCCCATTTTCCAGATGGGGAAACTGAGGAACTGAGAGGCGAAGTGACTTGCCCATGGTTATCCAGAGGGCCAGCAGCAGGGCCAAGAACAGAATCCCGGTCCTGTCCCCCAAATAGGAAGCACCCAGATTTGATGCAATATCAGAGCCAGATCAGCTATCCAGAAGCCCACTACGTAGCCTCTTAGCTCTCACTGGAGCAGCAGGAGACTTTGAAAACATGCAGGGCCAGGTCTTCAGTTGGGCAGCCAATGTTCCTCAGCTCTGCCCTTGCTGGGATCCCCTCAAAGGGCTAAAAGGGAATTAGGTCTCTGTGACCCAAGAAGATCACCAGCCAGAGCCAGTCAGTTACGTGCCATGTACGTTGACACTTGGCCTGCTGGAAGACAGGCTGAGGCTGACTCATTTCACAGAAGCCACTGGACACATATTAAAGGGTTCTGTTGCTTTTTTGGCCCGAGCGTTTAGACAATATTCAGGGCCTCGCTGGGTCATTCAGAAACCGATGATACGAGGCAGGTATATTCTTTGCTGCAATCCTGTTTATTTATAAAGAGTGAGCACAAGGTCTCGTGCCCCTGAACACAGCAGGAACAAACAGTCCCCATTTCCCTTGTTCAGTGATCCCCGCGCCTGCCTCTCCAGTGCGTTCTGTGCCCAAAGAGCTCTGCCTCTGCTCTTTCTCAGTGCCACTCGCGACATTGCTTCTCGTGCTGTCTGCTGTTCACACACCCAGCTTGCCTAACACTCACCTTGCCCCAACCTTTGCAGTCAAGGAACCCCTCAGCCCACACAATTTAGCATCTCGATCAGACCTTGCCACACATTGCCTTGCGCAGTGGCTTCTATTGTTTCCAGCTCTCACTGTGTAAAAGGGGGCTTACTTACTCCTTTCCCTTTAGTCTGGAAGAAGGCTGCTTAGCTTTAACCAGGTCTGTGATTGTCTTAGATCGAAGGCCTGCTTGATGGTCATTAACATATCCTGGCATAACAGTAACAACAGCAACCTACAAGAGAAAAGGCTCCATAACCTACACAGACATCAGTTTCCAGAAGGCTTCAAATAGGATTTAAAACCAGTCAACACCCAGGGCTGGGTTGTTTTCAGCTGTGTAAAACCCACATCACTGTCAAGCCAGGGAATTGCGAATTAACTCAACAGCACTAGCAACCAAAGCTATCTGCTCCAAACAGACCCAACCAAGCAAGGCAAACGGTCCGGAGGTTTCTGTCGCATCTGCCACTGATCCCAGTGACAGGGACCGATCTGCTCCCCGTGACAAGAATCCCCTCCTGGTAGCTGATCCAAAAATACATCAGCACTCCCTGCTGCTGCCCACAGGGGCTGTTTACTGAAATCAGCCTCCTCTCCACTAAGCAGCTGCCACAAAATGAATATTATTTGCATCAATCAATAAAGAGGAAAAGAAGCCAGCCAGGTTCCAAGTATAGAATCTCACTTTCAAAAGATCTTGGTGCCCAAATGAGGAGGGATGGCAGACAACAACGATCGGAGCTGTGGAGAAAGAGATAACTCAGCCTTTTGATCCAGACATTCCTCTGTCTCCCTGTCCAACTAGCAAAAAGCAGGGAAAGCAGCCCATGGATGGGCACAAACAGCTTTGCAAAATTCTGATCCGTTCAGGCAAGTGAAAACATCCTTTGCTTTTTCTCTGGAGTGGGCAAATAATTTCTGTGTATGGACTGGTAAATGCTCCTGGCTCAGTGGGGTTAGGGAGGGAATATGGACCTCTTGGGGTCCTTCCAGCCCTATATTTCTCTGATTCGATTTCTATGACTATATTGCAGCCACTGTTCTGAAACTTGCCAGATTAAAAGGATCACAACAAGATGGTAGATCACCTCCCGCACCCCATCACTGACTTCAGAACATCCCCTGAGATCTTCCCCCTGCAGCAAAACCAGGCAAGGTCAGATCCCCGCTTGGGTAAGTTAGCATCACTCCGCTGACTTTGCTGCACCTCGGCTGAATTACACTGGCTGGGGGTCTGCTGATTACAAAGCCAACCACCTGTTTGCTTTGGGTGGATGAGAACAAACTCTGAGTCGCGTCTATCCTTACTCACCAAGTTCTCAGCTCACGCTCCTCTTGTTTTTCTTTGGAACTAGCCTCCTGGTGGCTTGTGACTGCGTCCTTTCCAGAAATCCCACCGCACACAGAACAAATACAGGAGAGTCGCTCCAGAATTTTCCTGGACAACAAGATGTCTTATCTCCCCAGTGTGTAGGCAGCTCAGATGAACCAGCTCTGGTTAGTTTTCTGTTGAGAGGCGATAGATATGAAGGAGCTCGGATCTATGACACCTCTCCTGGTGGGGAATTCTGGCCAGTTTCCTCTGATATTGACCAATCCCATCTGTTTGGTTCCTCCTCCTCCTCTTTATTTAACTACCACCCCCAGACTCAGCAAAGCAGGCTCCAAATCAAGTGACTCAGAGTTCCTAGATTTTCATGGGATTTAAAAATAATAAATAATAATAATAAGCAGCAGCAAATTTGGAAATGAGCAAGATCCTGAGAAAACCTGTTAAAAAAATATGATCCTTCCATCAAGTTCCCTTGAGACAGCCCGAGATAGGTCTTCCCAATGGAAAATCATGGCCTATAGCAAGCAGAAGCTAGGACAGGTTTCTTAACATCACTCAAAGCAGCACTGCGCAGTGCCTTGATATCTCCCAGCGCTGGAACAGCAAATCCAAGGGAATTAGAGTCCGGCTGTTCCCAGAACCACAGGATCTCCTGCCTTCTGCTTAACAGTTGCTGAGCTCAGAAAGCAGGGCGAATCAGCTGTAAAAAAAGGCATCTCTTCCCCTTTCTCCGCCTTTGCTCTGTGGCTCAGAAGCTGGGGGATTGCAAACAGGAAACCTGTTTGACAGATAAAAATATTCTAACCAAAATGCCCCCAGGGGAAACAGGGTAGGCTAGGAGGCTGCTGAGGTGTGAAGAGAAAGAGGAGGGACAGATCTCTTAAGATAGTATAAAACTGCATGTCACATGTGGGGACTGAACCCCCAGCTGGTTAAAGGACATTGGAACTGCAGGGATTCCCCCAACTCAGCCATGCCACAATGGCTTGAGGGTGCATTTGTAGCCCCATCCATAAAGTGCTAGGTGCTGTCCAGGCATTGACGAGGGGACAGAGCTTGCAGTCTTGTCCACCTGGGATAATTGCACCGTGTAACCTACAGAGAGAATTTAAACTGAAATAGTAATACTGGTATAAGCCATTCTGAGCTAAGAGTATCTGGCAGATGGAGGTAGTGTGGCCTAGTGGATAGCATACTGGACCGGGACTCAGGTGAACAGCTCTAGTCCTGGCTCTGCTGCTGGGTGGCCTGTAGCAAGTCACTTTGTCCCTCTGTGCCTCGGTTTCCCCATCTGTACAATGGCAATAACGACACTGAGATCCTTTGTAAAGCATGTCAATAGCTATGGATTATAAGAGCCAGGGGCTATTATTTTTTCCCCAGTTTAAGTTATGTTGCTTAAGAAGAGATTTTAACTAAACAAACAAAAATACTTGGTACCTTGGTAGTTGAAACAGTGCATGCACATGAGGGGTTACGCTGTGGTAACTGGTCAAACTTTCCTGTGTAGACACGGTGTTATATCAAAGTTATTAACACAGGGCTTCCGCCAACTTCACTAGACAGAGTTAATGAAGCATTTCTGTGCAGAGGGGCCCTGAAATGCCCAGCTGGGTAACTGCAGAAAGTCAGGGAAAGGGGCAAAAACACACACAAAGAAGAAATGAAGCTTGTGTTACCCCAGATAACCAGCCTGGCTGTCCAGATTCATAGAACTTGGAGGGCTTCACAAAGGAAGGTCAGGAGCATTCCCCCCATTTCACAGAGGGGAAAGTGAGAGAGAGGCAAAGCGCCTGGGACTGGAACCCAGACCTCTGGGAACGATTGCCATAGAAACAGCAAGGCACCCACTGAAGCACATGGCATCACCCCAAGCCAAATTTGCAACACCCAGGGGCTAATTAGGCTGCAGGGAGAAGTTTGGCCCACTAGAGGGAGCCAGTGTCTTGCAGTTGGCTGCATTGAGTTGGGTCCATTTTTCCTTATAAGTAAATTACAGGATTTTGCTCTTTTTCTGCTTCCCAGTGGCCCACGACTCACCCTCCTTTTCCTGCCAAGTATGAGCTGTTCAGACAAAGTCTCCAGCTTATGGGAGCCATTGGCGAAGTCCCCACCCCATGGGACGGTTCCTCCCTCCTGGCTGGACTGATTGAAGACTTTTCACAGACAGGCTGATAGCAAAACACCCGGTTGGGTTGGCCTGGATTCGGGGGATGAAAAATATTTGTATGAAGATCAGCTGGTGGGTGGGGCCATAACCTTTGACCCATCCCCCCCCACCGGCTTTACGAGCTCTCCTAAATTTCTCTTTCCCCCAACTCCACAGAGAGAGGGGGCTTCTGCTCACAGCCTAAGGGGGCAAATATTTCACCCCATTTTGCGGGAGGAATCAGGCACTGAGGAGGGAAGACACTCACCCAGGATTACTGGCAGAGGAGTTTAAACCAAGAACTCCTGCCTGCCAGCCCTCTGTTCTAACCACTAAGGTCTCCCCTGCCAGAACTCGGAAAGGAACCCAGGAGTCCTGGCTCCCAAGTTGCTTCCTTAACCCATCCCTGGCCATTTTTAAATCACGACGAGCTGTTTTTGCTAGAAGCTGTGCTATAGGGATTGTTCTGGGGCCGTTCTCTGGGTCAGACGAGGTGATCTGTGGGCTGGGTCCGATAAACAAGACTGGGCTCTTTAAGTTGCCAAAGCCCTGGCCGAACATTAATTGATTAATTGACAAGCCTCCCGCCGGGATCATAAAATACCCAGTCCTTTGGGAAATCTGGGACAGATTCTGGGCACACAGAATGGTGGTGGAAGCTCTGAGCCTTGAACCCACGCCCCTGCCTCCTCAGGAAGAGAATTAGCTCACTTGCTCTGCTCTCAGCAGCACAGCCCTGCCGGGGAGGAGAGCACCCCCTGCTGAGTCAGCCACCTCACTCCTTGCAGCAGAGGGTGCCCTGCTCTCCAGGTCTCCCCTGGCTGATGTAGCCCAGGTCAGGCCTCCAAATAGCAAATGCACCTGATCTCAAACAGCAGGCAGGATACTACCAAGGGGGTCTCCTGTCTGATGGTAGTTGTTTGTCTAGCATCAGCACCCAGACACCCCAACAGAGATCAGGGCCCCCTGGCACCAGGCCCTTCACAGATACAGACTGTTCCTTCCAGTGGGGCAGTGGCCATTTATAGTCTAACGAGAGACAGGAAAGCTGATTCTCCATTATACAAGGGGGAACTCAGGTCAAGTGATTTGTCTAAGGTCACCCAGAGCAGTATCTGGACTTGAACCCAGATCTTATGGCCTGGCACTCAGAAGACCCCTCTAAGCATCCTCAGGCGCCACTAGCTGGCTGGCTTTTCAGTGTCCCAGACTGGCACAGAGGGGCTTAGCCTAGATAAGAATCAGGGCCAGTCAAATAGCTTACAGGTGCTGGCTGTCCGCTAGGTGACCAGATGTCCCTATTTTATAGGGACAGTCCCAATTTTTGAATCTTTTTCTTATACAGGCTCCTATTACCCCCCATCCCTGTCCCGATTTTTCACACTTGTTCTCTGGTCACCCTACTGTTTGCAGCCACCCCTTGGAGTGGCGACCGAGCCCAGCCTTTCACAGCTGGCTCATGCAGCGTCTCGCAGATCCAGGGACGTTCTCCCATCACAGCCCTTGTGTCACAGGCCCAGGCCTGCCCAGCGCTGCAGTGACACCACCCTCTGATCTCCGGCCCTAGTACCTCGCCCCAGAACTCTGCCGCGACACTTTCCTTTTCCATGACGTCGCCGGTAGCGCTCCTTTGCTTGCCCGTGAACGAGCAGCATCTTGTGGCTTCGGTAGCTGCTTCCTGCCTTTTGCATGCAGAGAGAGCGCAAGGAGGACTTCTAAGTTCCCCTGCCTCCAGCAGACATCGCTGCCAGGGCCTCGGCGCTTGGGCCGCCGCAGGGCATGGACTCCCAGGTCAAGGAGGAACCTAGGACAGGTAGGAGCCGCTGGGGAGCGGGGGGAGACAGGAGCAACCTCGACCACGCTTCACAGGAACGGATTTGTTCCCTTAAGGGGAGTCCAGTGAAGAGGGATGTGGGCGAGAGCCATGGAGACCAGAGTCCTGCAGGCAGGAGTGGGGCAGCGGTGCCAGGGGAATCTACGCCCCATGCCACAGCACGACAACTGCCTGCTAGGCATTGAGCTGATCCAATGCATGAGTCCTGCAGCTGTTCAGACACAGCTGTGACCAGGACATGTCCCCTCAGGCAATGGAGCCCCGGGTCCCCTCCCACGAGCCAAGCTCGGAGCGGAGCTCAGCCCCCATCCCCAGGCAATCCTGGGGTTCTCTGGGGAGGTTACCCAGCAGTGGGGGCTGGGTTGGGGGAATGCAGACGCCTGCCTGGCAGGGGTCGCTCTGAGACCCACACAGATCGCTCCATGCCAGCCTCCAGGAGACATCCACGCCCTGAGCTGCCGACCTGGGCCGGACAGTTTGATGGGCCAGTTATGCCCTGCTCCGGAGCCATCCCTGCAATGCTTTCTCCAAGGGGAGGGGTGAGCACATCATGTCTCTGTCCTAGCGCCAATGCTGTCAAAGATGGAGGCCCGATCCTCCTGCGCCTCGGGCTGGCCGTTTGCCCCAGTGCATAGCAGATGTCAAACGCTGCCCGAGTGGAATGGGCAGCAGCCTGCATTCCCGCCGTGCTCGTGCTGACCAGGGGGCTGGGGACCTGAATCAGTGCCTTTCCTTTCTTAAAGAAAAAAAGGGGGAAAAATGAGAGACAAGAGGGGGAGGGGATCTCTTTTATGGGAACAAATTCGGTTGGTCAAAGAGAGACACTTTCAAGCCACGAAGAAGAGCTCCAAGTAGCTCGAAAGCTTGTCTCTTTCGCCAACAGGAGTTAGGGTGACCACATGTCCAGATTTTATAGGAACAGTCCCGATTTTGGGGTCTTTTTCTTATATAGGGTCCTATTACCCCCCACCCCTTGTCCTGATTTTCCACATCTGCTGTCTGGTCACTCTAACAGGAGTCAAAACTCTAATAGGAGATATCACCTCCCCGACCTCGTCTCTCTGATATCCTGGGACAAACTCAGCTGCAGCAACAAGAAAAGAGGGTTAGATCTCTTTCGAGAGAGGTGTCTCTCTCTTTTGCCCCAGCGTAGGCCCTGATCCTGGAGTCAGATCCCTGGGAATGCAACCCTGGCCCTGGGCAGAGCTCCAAGGAGATCAACTTGTGGGCACAAACACGCATTGATCACGTTGCAGGACTGGGGCCTTGCAACGCTGGTCTCCATTCGAGCAGCAAGAGATGGGTATTATTAAAATGACTCTGAAACATGCCACGGCAATCGCTGGCAGACATCTCTGGGATGCTAAGAAGGTGGGATGGATCAACTGGTTTAAATAATTACTTCCTATTTTAATTAACTGTTATTAAACACTATTGAGAGATCTCCTGTAATTAGATCAGGATTAGAACACAACAGAACAATTGTATTTCCTGTGATTGTTACAGTAGCCTTGGCAGTCTCAGTCGAGGATTAGGGCCACAGGTGCTAGATATACACACTGGGAGAGAGTCCCTGCCCTGAAAGAGGTTGCGATTACATTAAAAAACCATTAAAAGAACATTACGCTCGCAAAAAATCAAACCCTCCAAAGTTTAGAAGTGCCCAGTTAAGGCTTCCCATGAAAACTTGCTGCCAAGGGGCTGAATTCTGGTGCAGTCTTTGATTACACAATCACATACGGAATAGGAATCATTTTTTCTGCATGGGTACAAGGATGGATTTTTCCCACCCTCTTTCTCCGAAACAGCTGAACGCTTTTAGCGGAAATTTTCCCCAAAAATTCAGATACCCAGTGTGGGAAACTTCCCCCAAATGGTGGAAGTTTGGCAAAGTTTCAGAGCAACCCCAAACTGCCTGTTAAAAGGGAAAGCATCCCAGCGGCCGCTCTAGGCATTGCTCCCAGTGCTGTCCAGAATAAGGGCACAGCGGAGAGAGTGGCTGAGCTGACCCAGCTGCAGTCCCAGCACAGCAGCTGTTTTATCACAACCTCAGAGAAGATTCAGCAAAGCAGCTGCATTTATTTTGCATCTTTTTGCTTGGGCGAAGAAGATGCACAATGATCTTTCTGCCTCTCCTCATGCCTCTGGAGCAAAGTGGCTGTGTTTGGAAACTGGCTGCACACCGAGGGATTCATTCCCTTCCCTTCCACTCCCATGGCATCATGAACACCTGGGGAAAACAGGCGCCAAGGGTTATCTGCAGGGTGCACTTCTGCCAACTAGGAGGGTTCAAAAGCCATGATTCGGAGCCCAGAAAATCATGAAATTTTGTTTAAAACAATAAGACATTCTGGGAGCTTCTTATTTGCCTTCTAGTTTTCTGTGCCTTTAGGATTAGACCAGGGCTCATATTTTGGAAAAAAAAATGAACACACACCCCACGCTAGAAATGTATTTTAACAAAGAGAGAGCGAGCTAGGGGCCTCACCTCATCACAGGACTACAAGAGCTGGGGCTTGATGAAAAACACCCAGAATCGTGACACTAGCGATAAAGGCCCAAGCGCTGGTGGGTGTGTGAAGAACCCAGCACCGCAAGGCTTTAAGGAAGGGTGTGAGACGTACCATCTCAGAGTGCCCCCTCACAGCAGAGCACGGCATTGCAGCCACCCTGCCTCAGTTTCCCCAGCCTGCTCCAGCTGCAGATTAGACTCGGCAGGTAACGAGTAACAGCGTCCTTTAGACTTAGGCTAACCAGAGCCCAAAACAAACTACTTTTCTGCCAGGCTGTTCCCATCTGCAAGGGCTCAGGCTAGCCCCAGTCCTCAGCCAGCCTCCAACCCCACTCCACCCCCACAGGAGCAGAATAAAGCAACCCCAATCAGCACCAGCTCCTGGGCTCTCCACCTCTAGGGTCAGCACCCAGCCCAGGTGTAGCAAGGCCGGGTTAATGGAACAGGGCAGTCAGGCCTCAGGCCACCCTGTTCCCGGGGCATTTTCCAGCTCAGAGGGCACTTCCTCAAGCCAGCCCA
This sequence comes from Chelonoidis abingdonii, assembly GCF_003597395.2. Taxonomy (NCBI): domain Eukaryota; kingdom Metazoa; phylum Chordata; order Testudines; family Testudinidae; genus Chelonoidis; species Chelonoidis abingdonii. The sequence goes on from NC_133779.1 coordinate 47,271,562, forward strand.
TTTGGCACCATTTCCCAGCATCAGGGTGAAATCCTGGCTCCAGGGAGTCAGTGCCAAAGTTCCCATTGGCCTGGTCGGGCTAGGATTGACAGACAGCCCTTGTCACTTAGGAGGCAGGGTGACCTAGTGGATAGAACACTAGCCTGGTACTCAGGAGACCTGGGTTCTAATTCTGGCTTGCTGGGGGTGACCTTGGGCATGGCACATCTGTGCCTCAGTTTCCCCATCAATGAATACTCTCTTGGCTGGGAGGGCCCATGGGAAGCAGGGCAGTGGATGCCATGCAGAGCTATGTTGCAGGTCAGCTCCACCTCTTCTTCCCCGCCCAGTGCGGTCCCCCCAGGTGGCTTGCATAAAGGGGACAAAGGCCAGGCAGGAAAGAGACCTGGGATGGGAATGAGAGGAGCGGAGGAGAAGACTCTTGCACCCGCAGGGGGAGGGGAAGGCTTCTGAACCCACAGCGGGGCCCTGCTGGAGGATTGACCCATTTGTTTCCATCCCCAGAGGCTGATGTCTGGGACAATCAGGGACCCCTCCTCTTTAGCACATTTAAACCCAACGGCCTCAGCAAAGACGACAATGCGGACGAGCCGGTCCAGCTGGACGGCGCCAGTGCTGGGCTCAGCAAGGCGCCAGCTGGGGCCCAGAAGAAGGAGCAGCCGCCTGGCTCTCAGAGGGACCAGGGCACTTATATCAGGGTAGGAATCGAGAGCTCTCGATCCGGCCCCTTGAGGCTTCGTGTCACTGTCCCGGGAGGTGTAGGACTGGCCATTCTCCAGCTGCTCGGGGCTGTGCAGGACCCCTCCCGTGGCTCTGCGGTGCGGGGGGAGCGTCTGACGAGTGCAGAAGGAGGGGAACTGGGGGAGCGTGCCTGGGTGTCTGGCTGCTAGAGCGGGTTAAATAATGGAACAAATGTGTGCGCCGGGGGGAAATCCATCAGGTACCTTATTCACCCCACTCTTCTGTCCATCCATCTGTCTAGCCACCCATCTATGACTGGGCATTCACCCTACAGCGTCCACCCACTCACCCACTCCACAGCATCCGTCCATCTGTCCATCCTTCACTAGCTGTCCACCCATCCACCTTTACAGTACCTGTCCATCAGTCTATCCATCCAACAACCCTACAGTATCTGTCCATCATCAAGCTACTCTCCAGTATCCATCTGTCCACTCTATAGTACCTGTCCATCCGTCCATCCTTCTGTCTCCCCGTCCTGTATCTATCCATCCATCCATTAGTCTATCCACCTGAGAACTCTACAGTATCTCTCCATCCGTCCGTCCATCCACCCCACAGTCCCTGCCCACCGGTCCACATGCCTAGCCACCTTCAGTAGCTATTTCCCCGGGGGTGTATAGGCACATGCCCCCAGCACGCAGGCTCTGTGGATGTGGCAGCTGGTGCACCAAGCCCTGAGCATGGGAAAGCCCAGGGGCATAAAGGGAGGCTGTGAGCCCAGCTCTGAGCCCTGCTCGCAGATCCAGGACCGTCAGCGACCCTGCCGCCAGCTTCCGGCTGATGAAAGCAGCAGGAAGTGCTGGGTTCTGTCCAGCTCCGACTATTCCCCCATTCTGCAGGGGGGCCTGTTCCCTGGCTTCCCCCCACCCTCCAAAGCCCACAAAGTGGCAGACCCCTCACGACTGCCTTAGCAGAATGCTGCAAAGATGCCCCCCTTCCCCCAGCTGAGCTGCAGGTGCTTTGCCACCCAGAGCTGGCTCCTGGAGTGGGGTTATTTTTAATCAGCCTGGGATGCCTGCCTGGCCCAGTCACCCGCTCATGGCATCTCGCCCGGGTTTCTTATCAGATCGGCCAGGGCCTTTGGTTCTAGAAAGACAGAAACCCACCGAGGATCCTCTTGGGGTCTCTGGAAGCAGAAGCCTCTACTTGAGAAGCAGAGATCAGCTCCCCAGCGGCGTCAGCACACAGGGAACCCCAAGGGGCTGCCGGAAAGAAGGGGCTTGACAAAGGGGGCAAGGCCTCTCCTGCCTTCACCAGGCCCAGGCTAAGGACTCGGCGCTCCGCCTGCCACATCCACCATGCTGCAGAGCGGTGCGGGGGGCTCTCCCCTCAGTCACTGCTTGCCCCAGCTTGGCACTAAGGGGGGGTGTGTGGAAGGACATGGCCCCCATCTCTGCCACCCTCCCCCTCATCTAGGCCTCTGTTGCTCTCACTCCCTTAGGCCCCTCTCAGCTCGTGGCCAGCGGCCAGCGCCAAGCTGAGCTGGTCCCTGCTCGGGGACCCCGCGCAGGGAGCAGAGATGCGGGCGAGGCAGGGGCCTGGCCTGGATCCTCCCGAGGCCGCGTCGGTGCTGCAGGCCTGGACCCAGGCGTGGTTCGAGCAAACACAGGCGAGCCGGATCCGCCAGAAGGGGCAGCTGCCGCCCTGGTTTCACGGCTTCATCAGCAGGAGGTGAGGGGCTGGGGCAGGTACCCCGGAGGGGTAGGTACGCGGCTGCCTGCCCTCGGCCTCACAGCAGTGTCCCCAGGACCCGAGGGCTTTTCCCACAGGCAGCGCCACGTCCTGCTGCCACAAATAGGGTTAAGGGAGGAGTTTCACTCTCCTGCCTAAATTAAGGGAGTGACAGTGGGGAAAGCCAGGGAGCCAGGACTCCTGGGTTCTTTCCCCAGCTCCTCCTACTAACAAGCAGGATCTGCCCCACTCGCTGCATGCTAGGACACAGGAGGCTCTGAGCCTGCAGGAGTCTCCATCCCTAGACTGCCCCTTTCCAAGCTCAGGGGGCGGGGGGCTGAGATATTGTTCCCGAACTACCAGCAGCATCTACCCCAGCCCTACCAGGACGCCTCTCTCACGCAGGAGCTGCTGCTTCCTGCTCGGGTTATTTCTGACCCCGTTTGTCCTTCCCGCACAGGGACACGGAGCAGCTGCTGCAGGAGAAGCCGCTGGGCTCTTTCCTGATTCGCTTCAGTGAAAGCACAGTCGGATTTGTCTTGTCATACAGGTGAGGTCACCTGGCCGCCCCTTGCTCCTAAGCCAGCCCCGCAGGTGAGATCTCCAAGCTACCACAGCCCCCCTCGCTGCTCTCTGTGCTCCACCAGGTCCCCATCAATGCTGATTGCTGAGCGTCGCACTGTGTAGGGGGGACGGTCGGTCTCTCAGAGCTAGGGATCACTGTTATTACGTGGCCCAGCTGCCTGGGGGTGGAGAGTGCCTCTGCCACCCCCCACCCCCGGCCTCCCCAATTCTTTGAAGACGTGGATGCCGCTGAGCCAGACGCACTGAGTGGAAGTGGCATAATTCCCATTTACTCCAGTGCGTCTGGAATTTCACCACCCCCGTGTTGATTTCTCTCTGGGCTCCAGGGGCAGGGATCGCTGCCGGCACTTCATCCTTGACCAGCTGGAAGACGAATGCTACGTGATCCTAGGAGAGGACAGCGCCCATGCCGAGCTTCAGGGCCTGCTTCAGCACTACACCACTGCCCCCGTCACCCCGTACTATGAGTTCCTGACAGCACCATGCCCCAGGGTAAGCCAGCGACTTGCCCAGAGCGCCTGGCATCCCACTGCGTGCCCAGGCATCGCTGGAATGCCACAACTGCCGTCATAAGACAGGCACGGGAATGTGCTGGCTGGCTGGTGTCACCACTGACCTCTGCTGGAGGGGAGCAGAATTGCTCCACTGTGTGTCATAGGCCCTGTATCGCTGATGGGGATTCTCCAGGCCAAGCAGCGAGGGTCTGGGCTTGTGCAACATCAGGGGCTGAGGTCAGCACCATGACAGCCGTGGAATCTGAGGCAGTCACAGATGTTAGAGTAATTAGCACCTAAATGAATCATCCCCCTGAGACGTGCAGCAGCACAGAACTATCCCCAGTGCACTGGGAGAATTTCCCCACCACGAGGCAATTGAAAGGCAAGTTGTTCCAGGTGGCACAGTGAGTTAGTAGCATAGAAGCTAGGAGTCCTGATACCCTGTGCTCTGTTCTCCCCACTATGCCCTGCACCCTAGGAAGAGAAGGCAGGTGTCCTGACACCCAGCCCTGTGCTCTGTTGCAGTTTCTTATTTTTATTGCCGTAGAACCTAGGAGTCCCAGTGCTAGGCGCTGTACAAACAGCTAAAATATGATTCTAACCGCTGCACCACACTCTCTCCCCTCTCTTGTAATGCCACATCTGTCACTCAGCAGCTTTTCCCTTTGCCGCAGAGCGACAAGAGCCGAGAAAGTGGTGAGATCCCAGCTGGAGACAAAGCAGGGTCCGGCGCCCCACCTGAGCCAGCAAATGTCCCCCCAGCAGCAGGTGGCCAAGCATACAGCCTGGTTCTCAGACAGCCGCAGGCACCAGGCCAACAGACCCATCCCTGCCCGCTGGCTGCAGGGCAAAGGAACCAGGGATGCCCTTCCAAGAAGGTAAACATGGACACAGAGAAAGTGGGGAGGAGCAGGGCTGCTTAGAGAGAAGCTGATTTCATTTCATTCCTCCCTTAGGCTGCCTGTTCCATTCCCCTGCTCCCCGCCAAGGCTGGCCCCGCTCTGAGGCCGAGCAGCCCTGTGCAAGAGGCAGGGGCCTCTGCAGATCCCTACGCCCACATCAGCAAAGCACCTGTCCCCGCTGAGCAGCCCACGCCTGCCCAGCCCACAGAGGTCAAGTACCAGCAGCTGATGCGCTTCCACACCTATGCCGAGCCCCGCGAGGGCTTCCCGCCCCGTGAACGCCACGTCTACTATGAACCCGATGAGCCCATCCCCTTCTATGCCATGGGGCGGGGCTCGCTGCCCAGCCCCGACCCCGAGAACGTCTACGCGGAGGTAGAGCTGGCGTGCCAGTCCCGGCCCCAGGCTCTACCCAGAGTCCTGCAGGACGCAGCCTCCAACCTGCCTCGGGGCTCATCCAGACCTCCCGCCGAGCCATCCCCAGGACACCGCAGGCTCCTCCGGAGCACATCGGGGCAGGGGTCCCGGAGGAAGCGGCTGCCTGCAGCTCTCACCGTCGAGGGGGACCAGAGGAGGCCGTCTAGGCCATCCTCAGAGGTGGGTACCACAAGGAAGGAAAAGTGGGGAGTGGCACTTTAAATGGCCACGAGGGATCAGGACAAGTCGCGTCTGATGGACCCTGAAACACTTTAGGTCGCTGGTTCAAATCCAGCTGGTTGTTCACGTGTGCTTGTTCTTGGGGGCCTGTGTTCAATGAGTTTGGTGGGGCTCAGTCCCGATCCTAGTGAGTGGGGGTCTCTCCCACAGAACCCACCAATGCTACTTCCCCCCTCTGCTGGTAGAGACCGTGGACTTAATGGGCCAAGACCGATTTCCCCTGAACCTTCCACTATTCTGGAGTATTATGGTAATGCCTAGAGGCTGCACCAGACATCAGGGCCCCCGTGTCCTGGGTGCTGTAGATACATAGCAAAAGCCTGTCTCTGTCTTACAATCTATGTCGAAAACACAGAGGGTAGGAGGGGAAACTAAGGCACAGAGCAAGGACATGACTAAGGTCACCGAGCAGAGCAGTGGAAGAACTAGGAACAGACTCCAGCTTCCTGAGTCGCATGCCAGTGCCCTACCACAGGCCCATGCTGCCGCTGAAGTCAGGCCTGAGGAATATTGGTGAGGAATGGTGCATGGGGGTGGGGAAGGAGGGTGATCTACTGCTGTCCCTGCTCTGTGTGTGCATCAGGAATCCGTCCCCAGCGCTGCCTGTCCCACGCCTCTCCCCAGGGCCTGAATAGGAATGGCGCGGAGCAATTCTGCGCCCCTTTCACTTACCCCCTCTCTCCTCCTTCCTCTCAGACCCCGCTGGAGTTTGACGACCTAGTTTACGGCAGGAAGGCAGCCAGCCTGACCAGACCGGTGGCCACCAGGGGACAGGAAGGTCTAGAAAACATTTATGAGCTGATTTCTGGAGACCATCCTAGCCTGCATGCCTCGGGGAGCAGTAACTCCTAGGTAGGTATTAGGGAAAATCCAGAAGAAATTAGGTAGGCAGAAGGGGAAAGTCAATCCTTATGCATCATGCCAGCCCACAGCTAGCGTCCACACCCACTGGGGCAAATGACATCGTAAGTGGCAGGGGGACCCAGGCCGATGGGCCAGATCCAGTCTCCATTGCAATGGGCCTGGATTTCAGCGGGGGTAGGATCAGGCCGTCGGTGGCTGAAATTTCCCCCTGTGCGGAGAGAGAGAGAGCACGAGGCCTGTACGCCACTGCAGCACTGAACTTACCCGTGGGCGAGTGTCACTTTCGGGTTCTCACGCTCCAGCCTGTGGCCCTGCTCTGACTCTTAAACCCTTGAGGGATTGAAGAGGGGTGGCAGGGAGTGGATTTAATGAATCTCAAAGGAGAATGGGGAAAGGCATTTCATGCAGTAGCCTTTTGGGGAGGAAAATCTGCTTTTTAATTTAGAAAAGAACCCAACCACTAATAGGCTAAACTGACGGGAGCATCTCTCCAAAGGCATGAAAGGGAGGCAGCGCATAGGACAGAGTCAATTAACATCGGCTCTAGGCCCAACTCTGCCATTAGCCTGCTGTCGTACAAGTCACTTTGCCACTCTGTGCCTCAGTTTCCCCATCAGTCAAATGGAGTTAACGATACTGACCCATGTTGAGATGGATGGATGATAAGAGCCGAAGGGCGATATATTATCAGTTGCCCCCTTTCTGGGCTTGGGGCTGGGATGGATTTTCAGCCATCTTTGCACTCCCCATAAGCAGGTGCTGGGCCCTCTATGGTTCTCCGGCCATGCCCCCAATTCACCTCCTACCCTAGCAGATGGGAGCAGGGCCTGTCACCAGCTCCACACTACCCAGAGAGCTCGGGGCTCCTCAGCCAGCCATTTCCATCCGCTTTGCGGCCCCTTTACATTCCAGGCCAACATCCGTGGGTCTGAGTTACTGAGAACCAGGCCCATGGAGCTGCAGCTTTATACTCATTGCAGAATCTAAATTCAACAACTCTTAAAAGACACTTGCCCGGCCTGTTTGCTAGTTAGTTCATCTGTAAACCAGTGGCACAGAATTAACAGTGGTGCAGTGAAAAGAGCCAGCCACGGCCACCCTCAACAGAGGGAAGAAAGAAAAAGGACAGGGAACTACGAGATGAAGGGGACACTTGAGGGGTCTTAACCTCTTAGGAAGTTGCTAGATTTTCTCACAGGCATTTAAGTTTTCTGTCATCTAAATAGCAAGAAGTCATATGCTCCATAGCTTGTGTCACTACACCCCCCACAAGATGCCTGCATCCCCTCATATCCCTCCTGTGAGCCCTGATGCCCAGCCCTTGCAGTGCCCTCCCACCCTCCCTGGGCTGGAAAGAGGAAAATGGCAAACACCTAACCCTTTGGGATGTTTGACACAAGCATTTTCACTCTTTTCAGAGCCCTCCCAGATTCAAGGCAAGCCAGCAGGACACCCCCTGCCAAGGGTTCCAGGGCTTGAGAGCTGCCAGAGAAGACTTCTTCCCCATCAGCTGCTCTCTAGGACGCAGAGTTGCTGCAGACATAAGCCCTCAAGACACTGCTGCTCCGACTGCCTCTCTCACATTTGTGCAGAGAGCAGCCTGCTCTGTGAATTCAAGGCTCACACACATTCGCGCTCTCTCCCACTTCCAAGGGTGGGAGATTCAGGAAGCAGGGAAGATCCTTCCATGGAAAGGACAATGAGATCCAATGCCAATAAAAAGCCCAGCGAGGTCTTCGACTCACAAAGCCTCTTCCTCACAGCTACGACACCAGCTTTGTCGGTTTTCCCATCCCTCCTGCTCTCAGTCAGAGGTTGCTTGGTACTCAAGACTCATGTCTTTTTTGGACCCATGATGTCATCTCCTTCCCTTCTCCCCTTGGAGGGGGGTCGTTGCTTCTGGGTGTCATTGGGCAGTCGTAGAAGCTGCTTCATGGGGTGGAACTACCGAGTCCAAATGGGGTGACGAACACGCTCTGGCATTGACGGAGATGCTCATTGACTTGACGCCGCAGAGCTGTTCAGATAAGAAGGATCTTTATTTTTAAATAAGGGGAATAAACAGAAGCAAATGGGATGAAATCGACTTACATGCAGGGTGGGCAGCATTTAAATCCTGCTTAAATGAGGGGCGGGCCTCAGGGTTTAAGTTCCGTTAAGTCCTATGGACCCTCTGCCGCGTGATCTGTAACCAGATGGGCTGTATTTCGCTCTTCCTTCCCTTGATCGCCAGGTGCTGTCTGTAAATAAAAGCAATGGCCCTTCACTGAGCCGTGAACTGCCCTTAAGGTGTCTTAGCATCCTCAGAGAGAACGAAGAGAAGGAAAAGTATCTGATCTGGATGCTGCTCAGCCCAAGCACAGCTGTAATTCCTCCCCTCCCTACCCCGCCCCCGCCAGGTCGACAGGCAGGTTCAAAGGCAGCATTGTCAGAGAGGAAGGATGGTCTTTAGGCTCTGGCCCAGTAGCAGACAGGAACCCACGTGTCACAGGGTAGGAGCAGCATGGGGAGGCGAGCAGAGGGTGGATGTACTGGGGGATGTGGGAACAGAGTGGCAGGACTACGAAATGGATGGATTGTGGAAGCTGGCAGGCAGGAAATGCTGCATGCTACAAGGACAGTTTGCGAGAAGTCTCAGCGGCTGAGGGTTCCACTAGGTAACATCCGGAGGAAAGGCCTAGGGAACGCTGCAGTTAGGAAAAAATAAATATTTCAAAGCCAGAAAATTCAGAGTGAAGGTGAAACTTCCATGGGAAAGGTCCCTAAGACCCCCAACACCCTTACCTCTGCCTCCTCCCTGACTCAGCTCCCTCCCACAGGGGGAATCTGACTCAATATGCACCTGGTAACATGGCTACTAAGCAGCAGGTGGCCAGAGAGCTTCTGCTGTCTGCCAGATTCTTCCCCCTTCTCCACCCCAAGACCTACCACTTCTTTGTGGGGAAGGCAACCACAAACAGATCAGCATAAAAGCAACAGCTGGGCTCACATGAGCCAGCATCTGGGCCAAGAGACCCCTCCATGATTCAGCTCCACCAAGAGAAGCCATTTGAATGTTCCATGGCCCTGAAGTCTCCCTGTTCAATTCCAGGGGAGGGGAATCATTCTGGTTTCCACCGTTTGCCCAGCAGGTCACCTCCTATTCTCTGATGTAGAAATACTGCCAATACTCAGGCAAGGTCACCCATGTATATGTTTAGAGTAGTCCCAAGTGTTCAGGGTCCTGGCCTTGATTCGGCTTGGTCTACACTACAGACTTACGTCGGTACAACCGCATCGCCCAGGCATGTGGGAAATCTACACCCGAATGCCACAGTTACGCTGATGGAACTCCGGCTGTACCCAGCATTACGTTGACAGGAGGGCTTCTCCCATCAACAAAGCCACACCTCTTGGGGAGGGGAGAGTACCTACACCGACAGGAGACGCTCTCCCCTCTCAGTGTAGGTACATCTTCACTTAAGCACTACAACACTGCACGTGGTAGACAAGCCTTAATGCTTTTTCACAGCTCTGGCAGAAGGGGCCTTCAAGTGGGTGTAAGTTACAGCTGTATCCATTGTAACGCTCCACGCCAGTAGGGTGCAACAGGGCTTTGGTGTACAGGAGTCAGGCCCTGTGGGTTCAGTGTATTAAAACCGGTAAGATCTAATCACTTCGGTGCCAATCCAGTTCCTGAGAGTGGCAAGAGTGTGTGAACAATCTCATCCCCTGAAGAGGCAACCAGAGGGGTGGTTTGGTTCATTTAAAAGTTTTATTCCTTTATCAAATCTCTTGTCAGAGGATTTCACTGTACAGATATGAATAAATTACTCAACAGTAACTTTTTTCTGGTCATTGGAACACTCAAAATGGGCTTTGCAAAGTACTAAAACCACCAGGGAATTAACCTATAAACCTGATTTTAAAATCCCGTCAGACTTCGTTCACCAGGTACTTTTTCTTTGAGAACAGTAGATGAGAGCAAGTTGCCCTTTGGCGTTTTTCTCAATGGAATTGCCACAATCAACTGCTTTAGTTGTGGTACAACAAACAAAACCTTTGATGTCAGGAATGTAACTTAAAGAACTGGACCGACTCACTCCTTGCTTCAGCATCGTAAGAGTTCGGCAGCAAACAGTGAACTAGGAAGTGAGGCCAGCAAGAATGGTTAGATACACACATCTTCAGAGAGTTGGCCTGGGGATTATTTGCAGACATGCCCGTCTCTGCCTCTGGGAAGTTCAGCAGCTTAAGTGAAATGAAGAAACTCGTTTTTCAAGTGTTCTGTGAAACACGTTTAAGTCTAGATATTGCCTCCCTTTTCCAGCCAGGTGGGTGGAGTTAACATTTAAACCAGAGTTGATGCCTCAGCAGGAAGTAGGAGTTATAGAGATAGGCTGATAAGTTAAAAAAAAAAAAAAAAAAAAGTGTGCTGTAGGCAGCTTTTGCCCAGGTTTGGGTTATTACAGGCAATACTGCTGTGGCTTCAGTTCACTGCAAGCTGCAGGGCACCATCTCACCCCAGAAATACTTGGATTCAAATAGTATTTGAATCAGATTTTTACAGCGCTCTGGGCCTTCGCTTGGAGACACACACCCACACCTACCCCATTCTTATATGTCCCAGAGCTTACAATAGCTTCTTGTGCTGGCAGAGGAAACCCTAATATCTTCCATGGAGTCCAGAGATTGGGGGTATCTGTGCGCTGTTTTCAAACTGAAACAAGCACTGTCTTGTTAGCCAACATCCACCTTGAAAACAAAAATTTTCCCTCAAAAGTGACTCAAAATTTACAGGAGGACATGGCAAGGAAAACAAAATAACCAGACACACTTCAAACCTGCTCAGACTGCTTGTAAGAAGAGAAATGTGTCTACACATGTACAACTATCCCAAAGGGTTTTTCAAATAATACAAAAAGTTTGCCTTGAAACTGCCTTTCAAAAAGGAAATTACACTCTTGACACACAGTAGGTCTAAAGAAAGGAGCAGTGTTGGACTTGGAAATTTATTGAGACTCTAGCTAAGGTTCTGGCGACTAAAGAAAAAAATGGGTAGTCTGTACACCTACAGGACGAGAGCTCAAAACCTTGTGCCAGTCACGTCCTCTTCAGACAAGCCTGTGGCTGTTCAGTGCCAGAGTCCCCAGCTGCACGAACCAGACTTGATTTGAACCTTCTGCATTATCATTAAAAAAGTTACAGCGTGGGTTTCAGAAATGGTTAGTATTTAACCCTTCTCTTCACAGACAGGGGAGTGCTGTATCGTCCCACCCACACAGTTAGATCAAGGGGCCTCCTCAATTCTAGGTAAGCCAAGAGGAGTCTGACATGGTAGGTCACCTGGGCTAATGCCCACAGAATAGGAGAGGTGCTAAAATCCGTATTTGGCTTGGGTCTGACGTCGGCTGAGTTTGTTTTCGGACCATGTGTTTTTCAGTTCCAACTCTCGCTCCTTCGCCTGCAGAAAAGGGGGTGGAGAAGAGGTCAAAATCAGAACAGTTGTTCATTGTTTTAGTAGTCCTTGGCCCTTTTCTGTCCCTCCACAGTGAGCAGCTCAGAGCACTTAAGTTAGTCCTCTGGTACCATGGTTATGGGATTTCGATCGTTTTTCATTTGTGGACCCCTAAAAAACGTCAAAGGGAGATGCGGCCCACTTTGGAAACCTTAGACATAGTCTTCGGACCCCCAGGGGTGTGCAGACCACAGGCTGAAAACCACTTGTGTAATATAAATATCCTAAGAGAGACATGAATTAATAGATAAGGGCTACTTAGGCATCATAGCTCCCATGCTTGAAATGTCACTTCCTTTGGGGGTGGAGCCTTAGCAGCCACACAACAATGCCACCCGATTTAAAAGAGGAAATGTATAATCTTGTATCCAGGTGGATGTAGAGAAGCCAAGTTGGAACAATGCTCGGAGTCCCTAGTCATGTGAGAAGTGCCATGGGATCCTGAGGGGCCCCAGGCAGCCAGGCCCATCCACAGCAGCACAGCACCCTTCAACTCGTGCTGGGAAATGGCTCAGTGCTGATTCTACAGAACCCTTCCCGCAACAGCTAGTTCCTTAGAGGTCTCACCTCAGAGACTGCCCAAGAGGTTCAATCACAGACACGCATCAAGTCTCAAAAGCCCTGTAGAGCAGTCAACCCCCCCGCCCCCCCCCCCAAAGTATGAGGACGGGGGCCACAGCAGGTTAATGTGCCTCAAAGTCACATAGTGAGTCAATGCAGAGCCAGGGACAGACCCCAGGAGTCCAGACTCAAGCCCCCATTCTAGCCACTAGTCAACATTCCCTTCAGCCAACTCTAACAGTGGGTGGCTAACCCAGTGGCCTCACGACACTGACCTCCAAACACAAACCGATGACAAACCATCTCTCTAAAGCTCCACATCGGGGTGCTGGGCCTCAGGTGGGAGAAGAAAATATTCTGCTGAGGAAGGCAACTGCACTGACACCCTCACCCTCCAGCCAGGAAGCCAGAAGTGGTGGTGGTGATTTCCCAACAAAAGGAGGCCCTCTGCAATCTAGTGGCAAGACAGTACTGGCTTTAGCATTTGGTCCCATTACATGCAGTCCCAGACAGGAAGGGGAGAAGTACAGGGGGGCGGCACTGCGGGATGTCAGGGAGTTACCTGAGATCTACCAGAAATACCTTTAGAGGTACTGTCTGTCAGGGTCCTCACCTTTCCCTCTGGCCTGGGCATGCCTTTTCCTAGTGTTACGGCTGTGCTGCCCACTAAGAGGCTGGTATAGCTAATTGAGTGTCTGGGGAATCCAGAGAAGTTGCACAGTAACCAGCCTTGATGCACATACTGGCAAGCTTGCCAAAGGGAGGTCCAGGCTGTAAACTGTTTGCATGATCCCTCTCTACCTATCTCTGTTGTTCGGTTTCCCTATGTCGTAGGCATACCCTGTTAGCCTGGTGCCAAAGCTCCACGGCTGAGCTGTCTCTCATGGTGCAACAAATCCATAACTTCAGACAAGCATCAAGGTTGTCTGCTATTCCTGAGACACAGGGTGTCACTGCACTCTCCTCTACCACATGGCTTTGTTGTCATCTCCTAGGGCTTTTATCTTCTGCAGATCAGTCATACATATATCAGCCTGCACAGCACATTCACCCCAGCTAGGGAGGACGGAAACAGGCAGAACGGAAGTGGCTTGCATTACCCTCTAATGTCCCTTTCTGGTAGATGCATGTACACAAGAGTTGAGAGGGAGATGAAAGCCGCTCAGGGCTCGGATGGGATCTCAGAAGACACCACAAATGGATTCAGCCCAAGGGCAGAAATTATTGCTGCACCAACAGTGGGCTCAGCTCTGTGCAAGGAGCAAAGAAAGCCCTGGCCTCTGCCCCATACCACTTGCTGCAGTCCTCAGTTCCTCCCGCAAAACCACTCCAGGCTGCAATGGAAATTCTTTGTGCATAGATTGAGGTCTGCCTGACGTAGGACACACTAGGGGGCCTCTCTCTTGTAACTGAAGAAGTTATTGACTCCATCAGCTCATTTCCATTGATACTCTCTGCTCTTAAGTGATAGCACATTTATAACATTGTCAAGAGATGTTTTCACACCCACGGTAGGCAGCTGACCTGGTGGATCAGGTACGTGATCTGGTGTTTTCTTCTCTGCTGTCCTGTGGGCTGCTCTCCTTTTTTCTAAAGAAAACACAAAATCAAAGTGACTATCAGTGCTGGAAAGACACTGCCCTGCCTAGTGAAATCAGCAAGGGATGGTGTCACGTGGACAGGAAGCCAATGCTCCAGAAACCAGAAGTGTTTGGCTTGTTCTAAAGCCTGTGACAAGGGGTGTGGTAGATTCTCCATCAGTAGCGATTTTTTTTTCCTTTTAAAAGATAAGCTCTAGTCTAAAAGGGATTATTGTGGGGCAAGTCTCTGGCCTGCGCCATACAGGTCAGACCAGATGGTGGTGATGATCCGTTCTGGCCTTGGAATGTATGAATCTGTACAACAGATCCAATGTTCATGCAGCTCCTACTCAGTCTTCACCACTCACGCATTGGGGCTACATACCTGTTTCAAGATGCTCTACTGCCACGCTGTGTCTAATTACTTTGTACTTACACAGCACTTTCCTCCACATGCTCTGAATTTCATGAACACTGATTAAGCCTCACAGCATATACAGAAGCTAGGTGTTATATACCCATTTTACAGAGAGGGGAATGGAAGCAGAGACAGGTGAAATGGGTTACAAAAATTACAAAGAGTCAAAGCCAAGTTGGGAATAGAACCCAGATCTCCCAATCCCAAGTCTTCTGCTCTAATCCCCACGCCATGCTGACTCCTTGTGCCTGCTATATGGGAAGATTTTATTCTGTGATTCACTGTTTCTGTGGTCAGTCAATTGCAGTAAATAATCGTTTGTTGTTATTTCTATTAGGGGATGGCTCAGAGGCACAGATTAGGAGCAGGGTCATGCTGTGCCTACTGCTATACAATCCATTCTACGCTATATATGGTTGCATACTCCCTACATAACTGTAGATTGGAGTGCCTCATAAATCAAGGCATGGTCCCTACCCTGAGCAGTGAGCTAGCTGTGGGTTAAGTTCTCAAGGTCTAGCAGGACTTTGGGGCCCACACCAGAGCCTTCCTGCTTCAGTTGTTCATTCCCAACAACCTCCCTTCAACCTTCATTGCTGTCTCATGACCGCTGGTTTCCAGTGATCAGCTTGGGAACGGCACAACCATACAGGCTGCACCGTGTTCCTGACTGCTTCCCAAATGGCCTTCCCTTTGCAGCTGGATAACTGGAAAGGCGTATCCTTTAATTTCTATTCACCATTACATTAGTCACAGATTGTAAGGCCACAAGGGACCACTACATCACCTAGTCTGATCTCGTGTATTTCAAAGGCCAGAGACTCCCACCTTGCTACGCCTGTGTTGACCCCAATAACTTGTGTCTAGCTAAAGCATCTTCCAGAAAAGCATTCCGTCTGGATGTGAAGAGTTCAAGAAATGGAGAATCCACCACTCCTCTTGGACTTTTATTTCTAATTTGTATCAGTCTGGCTTTAACTTCCAGCCACTGGTTCTTGTTCTGCCTCTTTCTGCTTGACTAAAGAGCCCTTCAGTACCCAGTGTTTTCTCCCCATCATCTACACCATAATCATCTCTTGATCTTTTTGATAAACGAAAGTCTCTCACTTGTAAGACATTTTCTCCAGGCCTCAAATCATTTATGTAGATCTTCTCTGCACCTTCTCCAATTTTTCAACATTCCTTTTAAAACACGAGCACAAATGGATGCAGTCTCGCCCATGCAATCCAGAGATGTGAAAACAAGCTCCCTAAGGCTCTGAAGGGACAGCCAAACAGCAGCCCCGTGGCCTGCCATCCCTCTGCTACCTATCTATTTATCTGACCCGCACCTGAGTGGCTCACAAACATTAATGGATTTTATCCTCATCACCACCTTTTTACAGATGGGGAACTGGAACAAAAGGTGGGTTAAATGACCTGCCCCTGGTCTGGGGCTGAGCTGGGAACTGAAGGCAAGCCCTTTTGCATCCTGGTCTAGTGCTCTACCCACTAGGCAATACGCCCTACCCATACCTTGCTGAAAGATTTCATGGTCTTCTCCTCTGTTAAGGATTTGGTCATCCATTGCTGAGCTCCACTCAGCTGATCATCCCCTTTGATCTCCACAAAGTTGATCTCTTCTCTCCCACGGTTCCGCTTACCTTGGAGACGCTTGAACTGAAAGAGGAATTAAAATACAGGTTAGAAGAGAATTACACTCATATGACATGGCTCTGATACACTGCACCGAGCAAAGGTGATGGTCTTGGAACAATCCAGCTTATCACCTGCAGTGCTGGGCCATGACTATGCTCATCTTCCCAGCCAGAGAGTCCTGTGTTTATAGTATAACTCTGCTCTTCTACAGATCAACAGATCTCAAAGCTCTTTAAAAACAGTGAGCCCCACAAACTCTCTCCCCCACACCTAACCCAGGAGGTAGGGAAATATATCTTAAAAGACTGAGAGACAGAAGCAAGTAAAGACATTTGCCCATAGTCACTGGCAAAGCCAGGAATAGAACTGAGCAGTCCTGGCTTCCATGCCCCCCATTCTAAGAGTCAAGGAAGCACTGAAAATGCTGTCACTGGCAAATCCACCTTATGCAACTGAACAGGTTAATATGGAGATGTACCTGTCTCACAGAACTGGAAGGGACCTTGACAGGTCAGTGAGACCAATCCCCTGGCTTCACAGCAGGACGAAGTACTGTCCCTGACAGATTTTTGCCCCAGATCCCTAAATGGCCCCCTCAAGGATTGAACTCATAACTCTGAGTTTAGCAGGCCAATGCTCAAACCACTGAGCTAGCCTTCTCCCACAGGGCTCCAAAGCAACACAGCAGGGTGGTGGCACATGAAATAAGGTGAGGCAGCTGGAACAGAATTGCACACCACAGCCAGTGCTTTCTGCAGCATCATTTGATTCCAGATGCCAGCTTTTCTGGCAGTTTCTGGACAGCGGCAGCAATCTGTCGTGCATTTCAAACGGACTTTGAGTTGAAAATGCTGAGCCCTTTTAGCTGCAGTTTTTGTATTGCTTTGCAGCTGTAAGTCAGCTAGCACCTGTGCATACCACACACCATGTTGTGTGTGACATTTACTCCTTGCTACATCCTGAGCAAAGATTACGCTGGACTTGCTGGATTATCTCCTGCTGGAAATATCTGATATCAGCTTATAAAGTAAACCAGATCAGCTGGAGTAGAAGATCTGGAGATCACTGGAAGAGGCTGGGGTGTGAGAAAAAGTGTGTCTGAGCTGCCCATCTTGAAATCAGTGATCTCATAATGAGGACTAGTATACAAGGAAAAAAAGGCAGGAAAGCCTAATGACATAGCACTGGCTTTGCCAAACATTCTTCCAAGAACATAAACACAAGAATTAGATAAGTTCATGGAGGCTAGGCCCATCAATGGCTGTTAGCGAGGATGGCTGGGGATGCAACTCCATGCTCTAGGTGTCCCTAAGCCTCTGAATGCCAAATGCTGGGACTAAAGAACAGAGGATGCATCGCGTGATGATTGCCCTGTTAATTCCCTTTGAAGCAACTGGCAATGGCCACTGCCGGGGTACAGGATACTGGTATAGATGGACCACTGGTATGACCCAGTATGATCATTCTCATGTACAGGCAACAAGGCCAGATTCTCAGCTGATGCAAGCTGGTGCAGCTCCACTGACTTCACTGTAAACTACTGTAGTTCCATCAACATCAGCAGAGCTCCACTGACTTACAACCCAGAGTTAATTTCCTTCTTTAGCATTTATTTATTTCTGGGGACTGGCGTCAGATCAGTCAATGTTAATACTGCTTCTGATCTCTTCTTCTCTGGCTATGTTGCTTATCCAGCTGGGACGGTGGGGGGGGAATGTTTTCGTAACACTCAACACCATTAGAAGCAAATGTATTATCGTTACATTTAAGGAATTCTTCCCTTTCCCCATGAGATCTGGTGTTACCAAACTGACTGTGTACTTCAAGGGAGCAGAGGTGGGCAGCAGCAGTTATCAACCAAGGCCCACACCAGGACACTAGACCTGAAAGAACAACAGCCAGATCTGACATGGCAAGTAGCGAGGCACCAAGCTTGAGAGACCAGTGTTTTGAGCTGTCAAGCAGAGCCTATGTTCCTATAACCCTATAACATCTCAATGTGAACTTTCTGGTAGGATATATAATAAATGCCAACCGCTTCATCATCCATGAAGGACGAGTCGGTGCCCATCTCCTGTGGTGGTCCAAGGGCTGGATCCATCTCTGGGTAATAGCCACTGGTGTAGTAATCCTGTAATCGAGAGGAAAAATAGGCTTGTCATCAAGGTGTGATCAGACAGCTACTGGAACAAAACTGGACACAGATACCAAGATGCAGAATTGGATCTGGAACCAGATGCCCTCAGGGTGAGGTACCTTTAAAAGGCTGCCTTCAGGGATATCACCTGATGTTAGAGGTGTGTTAGCCTGTTGATGCACATGATAAGCCATTCACATGCCCTGCCCTGGGCCCAACAAGAGAATTTATTTCCCCACTCAGGGGGAATGCAACCTGCTGTAAGCCCTTGCCCCTGGTTCATCACTACTTTGGCAGCGCCATCAGATTGAGTGGCATTTTACACACGTGTACATGGCGACTACTACCTGAGACTGCAGTCTATTCTGCTCTGGCTGGAGCCATAGCTTTGTGTCTTCACAACCACACCTAAAGTGTCCCCATGCCAACACTGTGATGTACTGTTCACTGCACCTTTGCCTACTTTCAGGATAAGCTGACATGCATGGATTTCCTTCTGCCCTCAAAAAGACTCTGAATATTTGGGGAGCTCCTGAACTCCACTACACGGACAATCTGTTAAGGCTTTCTCCCCATCCTTTGGCTTCATGTGGAAAGTAGATTAAGGAGTGGTTAATGCTGGCAGGTGAGACCACAAAGGCAGACTCAGAAGGCTCTAGAAGCAGGGTCGGCTTGTCAGTACATACTGACTCAGTGGGAAGAGCACATCAAACCAAAACCCCAGCACAGCGTGAGGAGGCGCTGTGCCAATGACAGGCATTCGGAGATGTAATAAAACCAAGTCCAAGAACGCAGGGGACCTTCTGCAAGAGCAGAGATGTTAACTCCTAGGATCCCATTCGTGGGAACTACATTCAACCTGCCTACGCTACCCCTGCAGTTTGAGCTGGGTGTGGTGTACGCTTCCTCGTTTCCTTTCCTAACGGTAAAAATTAAAAAAAAAACCCTAGAGACCCTTAAAGACATTTCTAGCCCACCTTCAGGCATTATGAAGCAGCACATAGGACACACACCCTGTTTTTTCCCCTTTAAGATCTACTATTGGCTACATGTACTCAACTGCTACTTCCCTAGCATAACCCTCCTGCTGAATCAGTAAGAACCTGTCACAGATGCTGCCCCCAGGTTTTGTAATGGTCTTAACAGGCCCCTGATTTTGCATCTAGACAATGGCAGGTGCAATTCTGCGGATGCATTTCAAAACTTAGGTAATAGAGCATTCACGCCTCGAGACCTCCTCACAGCAGGGGCTCAGTGTGCTGGGGGGTTAGCCCGAAAGTGCTTGCACAGGCTCAAGCTCCAAGTGCTATAACCTGCTCTGGTGGGTAATTCACACCACACATTCAAAGGCTGCTTTTGAAACCAAAGCCATTGTATTTTGCCCATGGGTAATCCTGGTTCTTACCTGATAGTATGCCCCAGGAGCATTGGCAACGCTGTAGCCAGAGAACTGGTTATATGGCTGGTTGCCATAGTCTTCTCCGGGCTTGGGGGCCCAGCTGTGCTGAGTGGTGCTTGAACCTGCAGCCGTCTTGAACTCCAGAGGGGCATTAGCGGCAGCATCCTGGAATTCAGGCTCCGGCTCCGTCCCAGGGGGCAGATCCTCTGTCACCACGGTGCCGGAATACACATACGTCTCCACGCTGACCACGCTGGGCTCACTTTTCTCAGACAAAGAAAAGAAGTTCTCTGGCTCTAGCTCTTCGTCACTGTCATCCTCCTCCTGGGTGATTTGCTTGGTCACCTGTAGGGCAGCACTCTTGGCAGCTGCCTTGATGGCGGATGGCGAAGGAGTCGTGGCCACTGCTGGCTTAGACAAAGGTTTTGGCTTGGAGGAGGAGGTTGGAGCCTTAGCTGGCTTCGACTCAGGGGTATTTTCTGCAGCTTTCCTTGAGAAAGCATAGGGCAAAAGCAACCGGTTTGTCTCTTTCACCGTCAAGTTTTTGGGTTGAGGAAGCAAAGCAGACAAACCAGAGCCCTCGCTGAGTCCCTGGTTGTTTCATTCAGAAAAGATGGTTCATAAAAATAGGAGACAAGAAAATAGATGAGCGAGTTTATTTTCTTAACCCAGTGCCCAGTATCTCCCCCCGTTTCACTTCTATCTAACCTTGCCAATGGGCACTTCCACTACTCAGCATGCACTGCAGCGACTGAAAATTACGTTGGCCTGAGATACAAAGGAGGCTGTATTCTGCTGGGAAGTGGTGACAGGAAAAATCTGACAGACCAGAGAACCAGGTTTTGCAGAATGCTAGCGCTGTGAACTGAGGTTTTACTTTACTTCTACAACAGAGAAGGGAAAAATGCCAGAGACTTCCTTATCCAAAATTAAGAGGGGGCTTTTAAGTGACTGTATAGCTCTCAAAGGCATCAGTCTATGTTCTCCAAATTAAAGCCACGTTCAGAGCATTATCCTAAAGAAACCTTTTAAGATTAGATCAGTGGTGGGCAACCTGCAGCCCACCATTGCCTTAGACCCTCCAGTATGGGGTTTAAACCAACTTTAATATATACAGGCTGATTGCAAGTAAGGGAAAGATGGATGAGTTGTCTGTCTGTGCTGGCTTTTCATACCACACAGCTTAGTCTTTACCCTGCAGGCCACTCATTACTATGGAAGCATGAATAGTGCGTAAGTGCTCAGGAGTGGGAGAATCTCTGATGTGTTTGTAAGCCTAGCACAATGAGGCCCTGATCCACGACTGGGCCCGTCAGAGCTATCGTAATATAAGCCATAATAAATTCCATCATCACGTTCACATCTGGAAGCAATAGGAGGCAGAATACTGGGGGAACAAGACACTAAAGAGTCCCCTACAGCTCCATGCTTTTGATTAGATCTCAAAATACTTTACAAAGGAGGTCCCTATCATTATCCCCATTTTACAGAAAGGAAACTGAGGTACAGAGCAGTGAAGTCTCTTGACCAAGGTCATCCAGCAGGCCAGTAGCAGAGCCAGAAAAAGAACCCAGGTCTCCTGAGTCCTAGTTCCATATTCTATGCACTAGGCCATACTGCCTCTCATGAAAGGTGTTTTTTAAATAGATTAGACACTCCTGAACAATATTCAGACCCATATAGGACAGGAAGCAATAAACTGTTACCTTCAGTTCTCCTGTTTATCCAACCTAAAATGCATCTGCAAGTATATTACTCTTTTTAAAACACTGCTTCTATTAGGAACTACCACCAATCTCTGGAGATGGGCTTGCTTGGCTGATAGTTTGAAAACACTGAAGTAACCAGTTTGTCTATGGAGGTCAAGAGGCAAAGTAATTTGGCTAAGTAATAAAGAAATGGACCCTTAGGATCCCTGAACTAAAAATCTTGCTGCCAAAGTGCAACAAGTTGCAGGATCAGGAACTAAGTCCCCAGGGTCACACAGAGTCTGTGACAGAGCCAGGAACTGAACCTGCAATTTCCAAGCCCCATTCCGGTGCCTTGACCAAAAGGCCATCCATTTTGAAGACAATGCAATGCTTCGATTTCAAAAATAGCAGGGTTGGGCTTACAGTCATTTTTCTGAAGTACAATACTTTGAAGTCTGCTGCATTTTGATAATCAAGTGTCTGATTACTTTCCTGCAATTTTATGGGCTTGGAAGCAGGTTCAGAGTTCCAAGTGACTTGAGACTCTGCCAATTATTCTGTTTGCTAATAGAGATTAAGTTTCATGTGTCATCTAACCTGTGGCAACTTGATTCAACTGACTGATAAAGTTTTAGTACCAGCCTAACCAGTTGTTGTAGAGCCTGAATATACCATACTTGTATGCCACAAAAATAGTCTCCTCTAGGAACTCTGGCGGTTTGCTACTGTACATTAGTGCCCCCTTAGTCCTGATAAGAGCCTGCCTGAGGGCCCCAGCTGTAAGCCCAAGATTGTGACAATCAAATTCAGTGGCTCTCAAACTTTTTTACTGGTGACTCCTTTCACATAGCAAGTCTCTGAGTGCGACCCTCCCTTATAAATTAAAAACACCATTTTATATAGTTAACACCTTTATAAATGCTGGAGGCAAAGGAAGTTTGGCGTGGAGGCTGACAGCTTGCAACCCCCCAAGTAATAACCTCGTGACCCCCTGAAGGGTCCCAACCCCCAGTTTGAGAACCCCTGATCAGGTTGCTTCCACAGGAAGTGTAAGTTTGAGAATTACATTTTAAGTCATTACCTGAAGAGAATTTTTCTTCTTTGATGGTTCATCTTCCTCTGAATCTGACTGAGAAAGAAAAAAAACCAAACAATTTAAGTATCACTTGTGATAGTTAAAAAAAAAAAAAAAAAACAAGAAGAAATGTACTCATTATCGAAGAGATCATGTTAGCAGCAGGGACAGCTTTTTGATAAGCAAGGACCTAGCTGCTGAAAAGGCGGTAGGAGATCGAGGTTCTTTCACCTCCAGTCCTGCTGATATGGGGAGATCAGGTCAAGAAGTGCTGTCTTATTGAAAGCCAGCCCTGGTTACTATCATGAGAGATAAGCAAACTGTCCACAATGGAAGCAAGACTGTGCTGCTTGCTGCTATGTTTAGCAACAGTTGTAACCAGTGCAGTTTGGAGAGGGCCATGTATAAAACACTAAGCTACTGTAAAAACTATAGCTATATAAAGACGTACACTGGTATTAGAGCTTTAAATCTCATAAGAGCAATTTCAACACAACTGAACAATGTTTTGTCCAACTAAAGATTAAGCTCATCTGTAAGGTATGTGGCCCCCAAAACCCCACCCCATTTACTTAATTTTAAGTCAGGATTTAAAATATTAAGACTGTCATTTTAATACTGTTACAAAGCAGGAGTGAGTAGGAGAAAATGAGAGGCATAGCTTACACCTATTTAGCTGCTCACCAGCGATTAGCACACAGCATACCAACAGCTCTGGCATTTTAAAGTTTTTTGCTGGATTTTTTGTTTGTTTGTTTGTTAATATAAGAAATAAAACATTGAGGTAAATCTCAATTTGAGTCTTTTATAAGTCAGGCTCTGTTTTGAAATCACAACAAATACCCACCCCAAAACTGACAGCCCTCTGCTTTTGTGTTTAGACAATGTAAACCAAAGTGGAAAGACAAACTCATAACATTGTGGATCTGATAATTTAGCGTGGAGATTTTTCAAAGGTGCTTAGAAATTTGGACACCCAAGTCCTATTAGAAATTCATGTTTGGAGACTGATTCTCTTACACTTGAGGCCCCTTTCCACGCTCTGCCTCCATAACGGGGCCTTAGCGTACAAGAGAATCCAGCCCTAAAGATGTACAATCCTCTAGCTTTCCATGGTGATTTACAGAGATTAAGGGAGACATGGCCCTCATCCCAGTTTACTACCTACATTATACAAACGTAGAACATGAAGCTAGATAAAGTAAACAGATAAGGAGAGTCAAGTGTTTTAAGAATTTACATGATGAGTTCTGTTTTATGTTGAATAAGAGATTGAGGTAGAATTCCTCAGTGGGATGCAAGATGAAAGAAGGGAATTTTGAAGAGGGGTTTGAAGGATTAGGATGACTGTCACAATGGAAAAGAGGTACAGAGTAGTGAAGAATTAAGAATGGCCCCATTTTTATGCATTTCTTTTACTGACCCTTGCTCATCAACATGATAGCCAGTGATAATCTGTGCCACATAAGTGTTCAAAGTTAATATGTTGCTACACTGGGGGGAGGGAGAGATCAATACATGAAGAGAAACTGATCCCTTTCGTATAAGACTATCCCACAAGAGTTGTCAATAAGCCTCCTCATTAACTTTACTGCAATAGGTTGGCATCTGTTTTATTATGAAATGTCTGTTTCTCAGCCAAATGCCGTGAAGAAGGGGATGAGCAAACAGGGGATGTGAGAGAGCAGAACACTACTGCTGAGTCTGCTAACAAGACTGATCAATACATTGCATTGCCCAACAGATGTACATCATCACTGGAGCCAGCAGAAGGGATAGAAATAAGAGGATTACGACACAGGACATTAGAGATGGATAGAGTGAAGCACACCTAAAGCGAAGCCATTTCCTCCCCCTATGACCCTAACTGGGATGGAGACATGCACATTGCAAAGCGGTGTGAAATGGAATGAAAGAATTGTCCTGTTGTCTGTCAATGTTTTGACTAAATTCAAGTTTGCTAAAAACAGTCCCAAGGTATAGCAACAAGACATTCTCTGCCACATCTCTTATGTTTTGGTCATCTTGGCAGAGGGATTTATGGCTCTGGAATTTGTTATGCTAGGTCTCTTAACAGGCAAACCAGCGCCCTGAGTTGTTGGGACTATGGAGAACAATGTATACTCTTCAATGTCCCCTCTGACATCCCTGCAGACTCCTAGCAAGGTGAGAGGGAAACTGACATTGACACAGTTCCAGTTCTCCCAAGGCTAAGATGCTGGCTGACCAATTATATCCCTGCAACTATTTATAAGCTCATACTCTGAGTCCACCTCCTGCAGCTGCCTGTCTCAAAATAGACAGCCTGTGGTCTCTCCAGTACTTTGCTGATTATTCTTTGCATCCTGAGAGGCAATATAAAATAGGTAACACCATGACAGGGAACAGGAAGCCAGTGTGTCAGTGAAAATGCCATCTTTCAGTAGAGACCTAAAACAAACTCCTGACCCTTTGTGGGGTTTAACTACAATCTGCCTCCCCAAGCTTTTGCCACAACAGCAATTGGATTAGGATATTCTTCCACTTCCTTTCCTAGTCTTACAAAATTGGACTGCTAAGCACTGCTAAAAAGCTGTTGCTTTCCACTCAGGAGGAGGTTGCATTTTACTGGTATACAGATCAATCCCATTCCCACGCATGGTTTATATTTGAGTCCTTACGCTAAAATATAACAGATTCTTTCCAAATAGAAGGCATTGCTGACGGGAGTAGTCCTAACCCAACTAGTTGCACTATTAGGTTTGACACATGTATGTCCTAGAATCAAAGGTTCCAGTCCGAGCAACACAGACTATCTCCCTAATCCTTTAGCAGTAAAAGAACTGAGTTTTGTGGAGGCTCTTTCAAAAGAGAAACTGAGGTCCCATCAGTTCTGCATACTCTGAGAATGACATTTTCTGCAGGAGTGGTCACCCTCTGTTCTTGACCAAGAATATTCTCCTCCCCTCCCTATTGTACAGAACCTAATTAGTTGCAATTTCATGGTGCTTAGGGACCCAGTGGGATCAGAAATACTATGAAAACACAAAGGCAAGTTACAGATAACCTATTACCTAAATGTCCCAGGAGAAATCTAAAACCTTCAAATAATCAGTTTTAAATAAACAAATTTTAGTTTTGACGTGAAATTTTGGCTAGCAAAATAAAAATTATTTTGGATATCCCAAAACTGGTAGAGTCAGGCTTCGACTCATTAACTAGTTAACTTTTCTAACGAACAAGCCTATGGATAATCTACTTTTGCTGTATGATGATTGTAAATAAGGTCTCTATGCCAGCTTAATTCTGCAAAGCACTTTAGGATTAGAGTTACTGGCAAGGACATGTCTCCCCTGAGACGCTGCAATGACAGTGTGAACTTTTTTCTGCATTTTCTTGTGCTTGGATGCTTGGGGTCATGACAACATTTCACGGGCACCTGACACCGCCGGGGGATCACCCCAATAAGAGAGGGAGAGTTGCAGGAATAGTCTCCCAAGGGGTTCTCCCCCACCAGGGGCTGAAGACATCCCCGCACCAGGGGTTCCCCCATCCCATTACGGGAGATGCTCTCTACGGGTGCACCCCCGGCTCAGGGTGTTGGCATCACTGGATCCCCAGAACACAAGACTTTATTTCATACTCACATCCCCCTTGCGCAGTTCGGGCGCCACAATCCTCTTCTTCGGCTTGGGGAGGCCCGAGCCGGCCCCAGCCCCGGGGGGAGCAGCCAAGGCCATGGCAGGAGGGGGAAGATTCAGTCCAGCAGGCTCCCTGGGCGGGGGCAGGGGGAGCCCCCCAAGCCTGGGCTGCTCCCCCCCCAGGCTCCCCAAGGCTGCTGGCTCAGGCAGGCCCAGCCCCAGAGCAGAGGCCTGGGCAGGGCTCATGCCTGGAGGCGGGGTGCTGAAGCCCCTGACTCCGGGAGGGGGCCCCAGCATGAAGGGAGGGGGCGGCCCCCCGTGGGACGGGGGCAGCAGGGGGAAGCCGGAGCCCAAAAGCTGGTGGGGGGGCAGCAGGGGGAGCTTGGGAGGGGGCAGAGCAGAGAAGAGCCCCCTGCCCGGGGGGGGCTGGACGGGTGGGGCCTCCTCTTCCTCGCCTGAGGCCTCCTCCGCGTCGCTCTCCTCCTCACTGCTGCCATAGGCCACCAGGGACATGGCCCCCGCCCCGCGGCCGGCCGAGGGGCAGCCCTGGGCGGCAGCGGCCGCTACGCGCGTCCGGGGATCCGCCCGCTCGACTAGGCCGCGCCCGCTTCCTCGGTTACCGTAGCTGGGGGGGAGGACGGGAGCGGAGCTAAGCCGCGCGGGCCGCCATGGCAGCTCCACCCCCGGGTGGAAAGGGGAGGCGAAGGCTCCGACCCAGCCGCTCTCAACCAGCCCAGCGCGCACACAGCTAATGGCCGCCGAGAGAGCCCCCCTTCTCAGCACAACAAAACTACAACTCCCAGAGGGCACCGCGGCCTAACCCCATTGACTCTCCCCGGGGGGCCGCCGCGCTGCACCTCGGGAAGGGGAGTCCATGCTCACCCAAGGGCGAGACGACAACTCCCAGAAAGCAACGCGGCAGACGGCCAATTAACGGACCCCTTCAGGGGAGGGAGACTACCAATCCCAGAGTGCACCGCAGCAAAACGCCCTTGAAGCCCACAGAGACAGGAAGCTGGGCATCCTGGGATTTGTAGTCATTTGGCACGCTCACCGCGGTCTCATACGGCCACTCCCAGAGTGCACTGGGCCGTAGGGATTTAATAGCTTTCCCAGACTCAAATATCTGTAACTCTCATAATACATTGTAATTAGTGCCCTCTCCTATCCCACCATTTATTATCTGCAAAAAAGGTCAGCTAGAGATTTCCGTTCATAGAGACAGGACTACAACTCCCATGGTGCACTGCAGTTGGTGGACTGCAACGCCCGCAATGCACCACGCCGAACTCTTCATTGGCTGAGAGAGGGACCTGACGCACCGTGTACCAGGACTGTTAGTTAATCGCCAAATCAGGACCCAGAGTGCCCTATGGCAGACGGACTACAACTCCCACAATGCCAAGGGAGACTCTTCTCAGTCCCTAACAGCAGGGGGCGCTATTGTGCATGCTGGGACTCGTAGTAATTGCCCTGTTGCCACCAAATGGTGATCTCTCCTTCGAGTCAGTGCTAACGCTAGTGCCCCAGTGCAGTGACGGGGTGTAGGGAGCAGGGTGAGTGGCTCACTAGGCAAGCACTTTCCTCTCAGAGTCACTTAGGGTGACGAGATGGCCTGATTTTATAGGGACAGTCCCAATTTGGGGAACTTTGTCTTCTAAAGGCACCTGTTACCCCCACCCACTGTCCCGGTTTTTCACATCCTAGAGTCACTGCTAACCCCAAAGCCGAGCGTGGTGAGTGGTGTCAGGGATTCAGTTAGGGGCTCCAGGCTGCAGGGACCATTGGAAGGAGCCCTGGCGCCCAGTGTCATGTTCTTAATCACAGCCCCATTGCTCCCCTAAACTGTTCCATTGCTCCCTCAGTGTAGAAAGCCACCGTTTTTCACCTTGTGCGCTGTTTCCGGTGGTATAGCTGGGGGCATTAGCACTTAGCCATTTTATTATTCAGGTTACACATGTCAATCGGTGCAGCAGCAGGCCCCTGGTAGCACATAAAATAGTTATGCAGTAATTGGGTCCATCTTTGCACAGGCCTTGCAACCAAAATACCTACTTTCCTTATGCTCACGTACTGGATTCCATGCTCCCAGACTTTCCTTGTTACTGCACAGGCTGCTTTGCCATATCATTGCCCTGCGTTTACAGGAATACTACCAAGTGCAAATACCCAGGTAAATCCCTCAGTGCCTAGGATTTGGACCAGAAAGGGTTGAATCTGGGTTAGCCACAAACTGAATCATTTTCACCAAAAGTCCCACTTCTCATCTTGCTTAGCGAAGGGCTGTGTGGCCCAGGGATGAATTCTGATTGACAAGACCGTGGATCTATTTTCATTTCTTCCACTGATTTGCTGCTTAGGAAAGTTGCTTCTTGCATTACTGCAATACAGACCAATAATCATAATAATCTCATGCAAGCTGTTTTTACACTGGTATCACTTCACTGACTTCAATGGAGGTCCTCCTGACATACAGGAGCAGAATGAAGACTTGAGATATTATTTTTCAGAAATGTGAGGCCTGATCCAAAGCCTGCTGAAGCCTATTTGCTAGTGTGCTGTGAACTATTAACATAAATCATTAAAGTTAAATCAAGATAAATTAGTAAAATCCCTTAATTTTTCCACTTTTGAAGGGTTGGGTATTGGCTAAGCTGCAGATGGTCACCACCCCCTAGACATTAGCGTGAAGAACTGGCAAGTCCCTGCTGTGTTAAAAATGGGTTATGAAGACCTCAGGTTTCAGAAGCTGAAAGAAGGTTAACCTCCAAATTTATTTCTCACTGATTATGATCTTTATTGTGAATTTCTCTCCATTTCTTATGAAATGAAACTGGTTGGGTTCACTCTTGTTTTTAGTCAGTTTTACTTTCTTGGCCATGTTAGAGCATGCTAGAGGAGGACTGGCCTAGCGGTTAAAGGTAGTGGTGTGGTACTTAGGAGAGTAGGATTCAGTTCTTGCCACTGTTGCAGAATTATGGTGTGACCTCAAGAGTTGTTTCCCCTGTCAGTGCCTCAGTTCCCTGTTTGGGACACAGAAATATTAACCCATTCTCTGCCTAGTCTATTCCAATTGTAAAGTCTTCAAAGCAGGGTTGTCTCTCTCTCACTACATGTGTGCACTGTGCCGGGCACCACGGGGCTCTGATCTTGGGGCCTTTATATGCTACTGTACATATCCTAAAAGAGACTGGGTTTCCATCACAGCTGGAAAATGTTTAAATAGTCTTCCTGCTCTCGCTCGCTCTCTCCCTCTCCCGCTCTCTCTTCACAAGCTAATAAAAACCATTTTCACTGAAACTTACAACAACCAAAAAATCATGGAAGCTCTTATCAGGTCCACTTCTGCAGTCACTTCTCAGGCAAAACTCCCACTGAAGTCAATGGAAGTTTAGTGTCATGAATGAAGTTAGAGTCAGGACTTCGCTCCCACCTCCTTTGATACTCATCTCAAAAATCTATCCTGAGCTTCCAAAGACTACAACCAGCCGTGCTCCTTCAAAAGAGATCTCTAGAGTTCCCTTCATGTATCCACTTCATCCCATGTTCTGTAGTTTTCCTTCGCCTCCACGGCATTTTTGCCTGTGGGAGTTCCTTAAACACACCTGCTCGTAAAAATGTCTCTCGTGCACTGTCATTACACCACCGAACCCAAATCATTTCCGAGCAAGGGCTGTTTCAGTGCCAGAAGTCATCAAAATCCATGCAAGGCAATGAAAACAAAAGAGGAGAGAGATCATCCTGTGAGTTGCTGTGGGAGCTTCTTTGGGATGTTCACAAGTCCACATCACTAGGTGGCAATGCGGAGCAGCTTCGCCTCAGATTTATTGAGCTATAACCTGGCGGAAGGGGCTTTGGTTACTATGTTTGTGATGTGGCTGGTTTTATATGGTTGTGTTAACTCTGAATAGTGGGGAGGAGTTATTTCTCCCTCTATGCGTTTGGTTGATTTACTTAGATAATTATAATGATATTACACGATCACTGCCGGCAACCTTGTCTAGTGGTTAGGGCTCTCTAAACAAAGTCAGAG
This sequence comes from Chelonoidis abingdonii, assembly GCF_003597395.2. Lineage (NCBI taxonomy): Eukaryota > Metazoa > Chordata > Testudines > Testudinidae > Chelonoidis > Chelonoidis abingdonii. Next base: position 47,301,131 of record NC_133779.1, read on the forward strand.
ATCCGGGTTGTATTCCCAGTTCAGCTACAAATCTGCTGTTTGACCTTGGCCAAAGCTGTTTCCCACTCTGCTTCTGTTTTCCTCTCCCACTTTGTCTGTCTACTATTTAGACTGCAAAGATCTCCAGAGCAAGGGCTGTCTCCCTCTATGTGCACACACAGTGCCTAGCATGATGGGACCCTGATCTAAGGGTTGGCCTGTCATAAATAGATAGCTAAGGGTTAATGTTTCTTTTACCTGTAAAGGGTTAACAAAGGGAACCAAACACCTGACCAGAGAACCAATCAGGAAACTGGATTTTTCAAAGTCAGGGAGGGAATTTTTGGATCTTTGGTCTTTTGTTGTCTCTCAGCTATGAGAACTTTTCTCTTCTAATCTTCTGTGTCCAACTTGTAAGTACAGGTAGAAAAACAATATAGGCTTTTATGTTGTTGGGTGTATTTACATGTGTGTAACTTGCTGGAATGTTTCAAATTGGATATCTTTTTGAATCAGACTGTTTATTCATATTTTTTTATAAGCAATAGCCCTGTATTGTCATCTTTTTACAGAGATATATGTTTATGTCTTTTTTCTTTCTTTTTACATAAAGCTTTCTTTTTAAAACCTGTTTGAGTTTTTCTCTGGTTAAGGAGAAAGGAAAGACAGGGGGAGAGGAAACACTACGCTCTGTGTTTAACTCTCCTAGTGTCTCAGGGCGGGAAGAAGCTAAGGAGGAGAGATAGAATCTCTTCTGTGCCTTGTATTTGGGGTTTGTCTCTTTGTGGAATAGAGGAGACATGCTTCTTGGTATTGTGATGTAAAGAGATTGCATCAATACTCCCAGGTTAGCCCAGAGAGGAAAGTCTGGGTGGGACAGAGAGAGGGAAGGGAAGTGGGTTATTTCCCTTTGTTGTAGGCTCAGGGTTTCTGAGTCTTGGGGTCCCTCCAGGGAAGGTTTTGGGGAGACCAGAGGGGGCCAAAACCCTGGAAATTTTGGATGGTGGCAGCGAGATCACTGGTAATAAGCTTGGGGGAGTTTCATACAAGCACCCAGATTTTGGACGCTAAGGTCCAGATTTGGGAAAGATGCATATGATATGGCCTCAGCCAGGATCAGGGCCCTGTTGTTTTACATGCTGTATGTAGACAGAGGGTTAATTACCACACCCTTCCTCACACTGAGTTGTACATTGTTCCTCAAGTAACCCCCTTGACTTCAGTGAGATTATGCCAAGCATAAGGCACAATCTAGTGACAGTCATAGTAGCACGATCTGGACCATGGTAAGAGACAGTCCCTTCTGTCTTCTGTCAAACTGGGAGGTGAAAGAAAGCAGCATGAACTTGAAAGGGGACTATTGGGCAGCCAACCACAATCACCAGATGGGATGAAGCATCCAGACTTTGGGGCTGAGCTAGTGACTCGGGAAGCAGACACGGACTATAAAGGAAACTCTTAAGAAGCTGGGACTGGATCTTCTCCAGCAAGATAAAACGGTTGCCCTCCTCCCTCTCTTCCAGTAGTGAGATATTGTAGTTAGCAGCATGAGCATTACAATTGTCATTATGAGGCTTCAGAATGATCAACCCATTGAGATGAATGGGAAAGTTCAGACCTCTTAGAGTTATTGTTTCAGGTGGGTGGCAAACTCAGGTAGACCTCACTGATCCGGTTAACAGCTGGTTCCTGCATCAGAAGTTAGCTTCGCAACCACAAGGGCTAGGACTAATGGTAATACACATACAATAATAATGATAATAATTAATACTTGTAGGGAACGAATTTTTTAATTAAATCTGGAAGTTCCACCTGCAAATGGGGATAACAGAATTTCCTTCTCCTCACCCTTTGTCCATCTTGTCTGCTTAGACTGTAAGCTTCCTGGAGCAGGGACTGTCTCTTGCTGTGTGTGTGAATACTCCCTAACACAATTGGGACCTACTCTCAGTTGAAGACTTATGATAATTAATAAATAATTAATAATTAGTATTAAAATAGTGGCTAAAGGCTTAAACTGAGAGCCGTTTCCCATTGTGTTACAAATGCCTTCAATTCAACAGTGCTGCCAGCCATGCTGAATGGCAGCGAAACCTGGGCACTGACAGAGAGAGAACAGCGGCTGTCAGTAGCTGAACGGGCAATGGAACCAGCTAGGTTGGGAATTTCCCCTCTGGAGTGTATCCCAAATGAAACGATTAGCGAACGCCGCGGTGTGAACGATATTGTCATGGAAAGCAGATATAATAAGATACGATAGGCGGGCCACAGAGCACGGTTCATGGACAATGGGTGGACCGCAATCATTCCTGAGTGGTACCTGCGAGAACAGAAAAGACCACCTGGTTGGCCTCCAAGAAGATGGGAAGGTGACACACTGTTAAACGTTTCGGACGAACGTGGAGAAGAAAGGCAAGAATGCGAGAAGAATGGTGGATGTGTTGTGACCGGCACAGTCTTAATGACAGCTGAAGACCGATCCATCCAGGGGATTATTAAAGCCACTGGGGGGGAAATTACCAGCTAAGCTGATCCAGCAAGGTACCGAGCACTCTGATCCTGACCCAGTGAAGCACTTCAGTGCATGCTTACAGCTAAGCACATGGTAGCCTTATTGAACTCCATGGAACCGCTCATTACTTAACTGCTTTGCTTGATCAGGGCCAAAGCGGTCAGGCCGAGATCCTTGAAGGTAGTTAGGTGCCTATCTCCAATTGAAATGAATGAGAGTTTAGGGGTGTAATTATCTTCAGCCCCTTGCAAGATCAAGCCCTCAGCTGCCAGGAGCTCTCCCCATTCAACCCTTGGCCCTGCTATTTCGACTGTCCGTTAATTATATGGAAGGGGGAGTACAGAAGTGGAAATCCCCAATATTCAGACCTTCACCAGTTTCAGTCCTGATTTAAGTTGGCTGCTTTTAATTGTAGTGTTGGGGGAAAGTGTGGTGGAGGGAGCTTATGAATCAGACATTAACAACTCAGTAACCTCTCCGGTCTGTTCACAACTTCGGCTGCCCCCCTGAAAAGATTTACTCACAGACTTGACTTCACAGGCTGTGAGTCGTCCCCTTATTCAAGGCCCTGACCCTGGATTCGGATCCACACAAGCAGGTCCTTGGCTTCAAAATCTCACAATTGTGACCACCACCACATTTTGGCTTTCCTTTTATCTCCCTTTTCATTTTAGAGCCTTTCAGGGAGGGTCACGTTTCCAAGCTTTTCTTTGCAACCAAAAGGGCTAGAAATATCTCTTCTTTAAATGAAAGCCAAGATTCTTACCTAATCCTATGACTCCAGCTTTAAGGAACATACTAAATACAGCCAGAGTTGGCCACATTGACACATACACATAAGTAGCTTCATTGTTGGGGCCTTAAGTATGTGGGCCATTGTTCATTAACTATAGCTGGAAACTCTGTTTACTTATTTATTTGTACAGGACCAATAGCAGCTCTGAACCAGAATGTTCTGTCCATATAAAGTATCTTTAGTTGGACAGTCTTGTATTTTCTTTTTTTCCTACCTTGTTTGCAACAAGACACGTTTAGGCCCAGCTCCTGCAAATCACTGACATGAGTGAGTAACTTAAATACACTTTGTAAGCCTCAGTGAACTCAGTGGGGCTACTCACAAATGGAAAGTTACCTGGGTGCTTCAGTGGTAATGGAAATGAGGATCTTAACTACATTTATTTTTTCTTGGTTTAAAACAAAAGCCTGATCCTCCAAATTGTTTCAGAGCTCTTTAGAATCATAGGGTTGGAAGGGACCTCAGGAGGTATCTAGTCCAACCCCCTGCTCAAAGCAGGGCCAATCTCCAGACAGATTTTTGCCCCAGATCCCTAAATGCCCCCCTCAAGGACTGAACTCACAAGCCTGCATTTAGCAGGCCAATGAGCCATCCTTCCCTTTGCAAGACCAGGGATGCAGACAAACTGAAATCAGCTCAGGCCCCGATCACAGCCACATGCTTAACTTTATGCCTGAGCATAAATTCAATTGATGTCAGTGGGGTTGGTACATATGTGAAGTTAAGCAGGTGCATAAATCTTTGCAAGACTGGGAGTCAGATTTTGACTTAATTCCGGGGTGCGGAGAGAGGAAACTGTTGTTGGATATTTGTACCTTTAGCTTGAAAACCGTGAACCAAAATCCTGTATCATTTGCCTGATTATTCATCCTTAGAAGCTGGATATTTTATCATTAGCTAATTATTATGTTGCAACCAGCCAAATTTACCTGGAGGCTTCCATCCCCCCACCCCGAGGCTAAATAATTAGTATTGTCATTAGTTTGCAACAAGACAAATCTAGGGGGTTAGTCCCCCCTCCTAACCTCCCCAAAAGTCACCTGGATGCTGTATTTGTAGGAGTATTAATTGTATGGTGCAACATGACAATATTTAGCTGGATTCTGCCTCCCGGGCCTGTAGAGTGACCAGACAGCAAATAGGAAAGATCAAGATGGGGGGGTAATAGGAGCCTATGTAAGAAAAAGACCCAAAAGTCAGGACTGTCCCTATAAAATCAGGACATCTGGTCACCCGACCAACCTGGGAGCTGGACACGTCATTGATCAATTATTGATTTGCAACAACTGTAGCCAGATCCGCCCCCCGGATACTTGGGGTTAGGAACATTTTCTTTTGTTACAAGACAAATGTAGCACCACAGACTCTTTCTTTGCAACTGTGTTTGCCTGCACCTGAGCGTCTCCAGCCTGGAGTCTCTCTCCCAAGCCCCCCCTCCACGCCCACCCCTTTGTATCTGTTCGCTCTGGGCTCCGCGCCCTCAGCCCCCCCCAGCGCTTACTGCTCCTCCCGGGGGGGGGCGTTACACCAAGTGGTGAGACTGGGACAAGGCATCAGCAAACGAGCCTCCGATCGCATCCACCGGGAGGGGGGTGGGGAAGGGAGGGAGCAATTGAATTTCAAACACAAACAACTGCATGGGGCACCGAGCCGTCTCCCGGGAGCCAACCTGCTGCTAGCACCACCTGGGCGCCGCTGGCTCCTGCCCCCCCCACCCCCGCCCCCAGGCCGCTTGTTCTCCGGAGGGGTGGGGGAGAGCTGCCTGCCAGATCGCTGGGTTTTGCCTCCAAACTTCCCCCTCCTCCCCCCCCGACGCACACCTAAGCCCCCACTTTCCAGCAGCCTGGCGCTCAGGGCGAAGATGTCCCGGTCCAACAGGCAGAAGGAGTACAAATGCGGGGACCTGGTGTTTGCCAAGATGAAGGGTTACCCCCACTGGCCTGCTAGGGTAAGGAGCCTGCAAAGGGGGGGGGCTGTGTGCAAAGGGGGGGAGATCGACACTGCCCCCCCAGTTGCATAACGCGGGCTTTTTGCACGTTGCACGGGGGGTGCAAGGCCGACCAGGCTCAGCGCCCCCGGCTGGCCCAGGCTCGCTCCCTGTATGGCATGGCATGGGAGCCTGGAGATCTAGGTTATTGGGAGCCTGGGCATCTGGGATAGACCCTAGAGATCTGGAGCGGGACTCAGCCCGTGCATGGGATTAGAAACCTAGGCATGGGGGCCCGGAGCCCTGGAAGTGGGGCACCACCTGCGGAGGGGGATTTGGATTATAAACCCCGTGGCTCTGAAATTAAACGTAGCCAGGGAACCTATGGAGTCTTTCCTGGAAAACAGAGATTAGGGGATAACACTGCAAAACCTGGGATAGAACAGGGCCTGGGAGCCTACCGATTAGAAATGGAGCACTGCCTGACAAGGATTATAAACCCTCAGATTATCTATATAACTCTCAATTTTACCAATGCCCAAGAGAGTGTGATATCGGGGTTCAGGTTTTGTAGTTTCTTCATAATCTCTTTTCAGCCATATTTCAGAGGATCGAATTTCAGCTTCCACGTGAGAGGTGTATTTTATATAGTTTGTGTGAAATCAGGTCAGATAAATTATATGGAAAAAAAGAAATTCAGTGTAGATGCTGGCATCTGTGCAAGCACAAAAACTGAAATTAGGCCGTATAATAGGGAACAAAGTAGATTTGTAACTAGGTTAATCCATTACTTTGTTTTAATGAATGTTTGTATATTCTGGCGTGAGCATTTTCATGCTGGACAATACATATATTGCTCTGAAAGAAAAGACCACCTCATAAATGTATGGAGGACAGGTGAATATTTAAAAAAAAAAAAGTGCACAAGAATCTGATTAGTGTTCCCTGAGTGTTTACATGGTCCTGTCTGGTTTCATGCTGTGCAATAGGCATCCCTGGGAACAGAACTTAGATCATACACCTGTATATGGGAAGCAAAGTAGGTTATAATAAATATATATAGTGTATCTTTGTGGCACATACAGTATTTCACCTTTGTCAGTGTGTTTCTACAATCGTGCATTATTATTCCATCAGGGTTAAAAGCTGGTGCAACTTAAAAATAAATATCGCTTGGTCTGTTACCTGCTCATGAAAATGGTGCAGTTTGTTTAAAAAGTAAACTGGGTTGTATTCAAAGTTTTCTGCTAGGGGGTGTTCTTGCATTTTTTTTTTTTACTAATCTCCTTGGAGACAGTAAGTGAGACTAGACTTTCCCTGTTGTGTTTTAGTGGGAGGAGGGGAATTGGAGGGGGTACCAATGGGATTGTCATATTTCATCCTCAGTGCTACAAGCAGAGCTCTTTTTTCATTTTTGTAATATTAGCGGCCAAACAGAATTAAAGCTGCAGTCAGGAGGTCTCTAGTAACTGCTTTTGCCTTCTTTGTCAGAGCTTTAAGGGTTGTTTATTTATCTTGTAAATTTCATTTAAAGGCAGGGTAGTTCCATGTAGGCCCCCTGGGCCCTGTGGGCCAATCTCCAGCTGGTGTAAAGTAGCTCCCATGTGTTACAGCAGCTCAGGACCTGGCCCTTTTGGGGGTTCCTTTGTCGTTTGATTGGCTGGAATTTTAATTTTGCACGGTACTAAACAGCAAATGCCCAGCTAGTGCTAAGAAAGTTTCTCTGCGAAGCTGTTGGCTCAGCCTAGGAAATGCGGGTGTAATTCTGGAAGCACGTGTGCTGGTCCGTTGCCTGCTTGTGGCGGGGAAGGTTTATCAGACCAGGCTGCAGACGACATATTTTATAAGCTGGTAACACAAATGTGGACATGTGTTTTCTTCATTACTTCAAACTAACGGCAGAAAAAAAAACAAACCAAAACCGAACCCGAACTTCAGATTAGACGTTTCCTTCATATTTTGACCTAGTTTAGTTTTGTGCTTCTGTTAGAGTGAAACTCTGTTAACAGACCTGGGTCGTAGGCCCACAAGCTCAGAATTCTAACCATTTGGTTCCCTTACTGGGATGGGGGCCCTGTTTTGTGTCTGTGTGCGCACACGTGTGTGTGTGCGTGCGCGCTGCTCAGTTGTAACATAGGTCCCACGAGTAATTTCTGAGCACGTGTGGGGTCCTTGGAGTCACGTGGTGTGCCAGACGCTATGAGGCTGGGGTAGGGAATTGTATCCCAGTGGGACTACATGGGTGATGACACACCAGAGCAAAACCCTATAATGCAGTTGTGCTGCACTGGTACACAGTGGGGTTAACCAGTGAAGGAAGAAAAAAATCAGTACAGGCCCCCCGTTGCACCAGTGGAGCTCATGGATGTTGGGGCTAGGGGGTAGGTGTTGCAGTGTCTCTAAGTACATTGATGTAGCTACAGTAGAGCAAAAATCCCAGGAGAGACTGAGAGGTGCAGAGCCCAGGCATAGGATTATGTTGCCGGAGAATTCGTGCATTGGTTATAATTTAATTTCGCTCCTAGGTGGTGCTGCTCAGGTTAAACGTACTTTGTTATTTCATAATGAGCCTGATTTGATGTTACTGGCTGTGTCCGAACAGCTGGATATCATAAAGTGGGATTCCTACACGATTGCCCCGATTCTGGGTCTGTGCAGAGAGCCTGACTCTGTTGCAGCTGGCAGGAGTTCTGCCCTTGTTTGAACTGGAACCAGAGTGGGGCTGGTTGGCACACGTGTGAACACCTACATTTTAAAAATCAATATGAATATTTCGAGCATTATGGGGGAGTGTTCTGCACTCCCCGGGCTGGGCCCATCCAAGCCAATGGCAAAGCCCTGATCCAGGCTTTTGGGCTCTGCCATAGTGTTGTTGTTTAATAATAACGAGAGGAAGATCGAGTCGAAGTCCTGATTCAGCAAAGCGCTTGGCCCATGTACGTAACGGAAGAAGTGGGTTTTTTACCCAGGAAAGTTTATGCTCAAATAAATCTGTTAGTCCTTAAGGTGCCACCGGATGCCTTGTTGTTTTTGTGGATAAAGACTAACACGGCTACCCCCTGATACTGAACTGATAGCTGGGGACTTAAGCATGTGCAGCGCTTGGCAGAATTGGGGCCTGCACCCTGGTTCTCCTGAGCCCTGCTGTTGTCCCCAGACGTAGGTGTGAGCAGGGGCTGCAGCATATGTGCTCGGGGGAGTGAGGTTTTCCTCGCTGCTTTACTTGGGGCTTCTTTGGGGCCTGATCCTGCTCTTATAGAAAGACAGCGAGAGCCTTCACCAAGCGCTTCAACGGCAAGCCAGCTCCAGATCTTTAAGAGAGAGACTTCGCCAGGAATCTAGTCGCTCTGGAGCGAGAGGGTGGGGAAGGCAGACTCTTGCTTCAGAATACGTTGCTGGTTATTTTTAAGTGGTTGATGATGCAGTTTAAAATTTCCTTGGAGGATTTGCCCCCACCCTCTTCCTCCTCGGTGCAGACAGAACAGTCTGAAACCGAAAGCGATTTCAAATGGAAAAATCGCCCCAAAGAGCAGCATGTTTGAAAGCCATGGAGAGGGTTCAAAACCTCCTGAGTTTTGCAGCCCAGCCCTCCCTCCCCCATCTCTCTCCCCCTACCTCCTGGCTTTTGTGGAATTGTGTTTAGTTTCATACTGTGTGGGGGGAAGGGCAGGGGGATACTAACTTGGCTCTGGCCTGGAAATGTGTTTGAAAGGAGCTTTTCTAGGAGGAGCCGATTCTGAACGTTTCCAGCGTGGGGGGGGGGGTTATTTGGGGGGGATAGGAAGGGGGCAGCTTGGGCCAGGTTCTTGTTTGGGGGCTTTTGATCTCTGGCTTGAGGGGAGCAGCGATGTTGCTATTCAGATTAGTTACGTTTCTCCCAGCCCGATTAAGGGGGGAGAGAGGCCTGCTGCGTTTCTCGGGGACCTCCCAAAGGGATGTGTCTTTTAATTCCCGGCTGCAGTTTTGCTTCAGGAGAGGAAAATCTCTGGACCTGGGCCTGATTCTCCTCTTCGCTTATGCTGCCCAGAGGGGCCTAGGAGTGTGGAGGGGGTGAATTACAGGAGTACCCGCTTTAAGGCCCCTTGACGTGCCTCAGGGCCTCTCGGCGGAGTCACTGGGAACCGGGCTCTGCAATTTCCGCTGGGAATTCGGCGGGGGGAGCCAGCTTGCCTGAGCTCCCTGGAGATCAAATTATAAAACCAGAGCGTGGGGTTGGGGGAGGAGGGGAACATGGGCAGGTTTCGTATTGGGCGTGTGATCAGCTCGGTGCACACAAAGAACAGCTCTCTCATGAATTGTTCGTAGGCCAGTCAGAGCTCGAGGCCCCGGTCTGGGCCCCCGTGTGCCGGGTGCTGCGCAGACGCGCGAGAGACGTGCCCTGCCCCGAAGAGCGCACGGGCAGTTGTTTCTCTGATGCCAAAATCAAGTTTGTCCCTTTGCAGCCATGTGAAGATGAGGGGCTGTATCCTCTGTTCCCTGCACCTTGTGCCGCCGTTCGCACCAGTGCAGTGATGTAAAGGACTCCCACATCAGAACGGTAGCGTTGCTCTCTCTGTTTGCCTTGGGATAAAGGACACGACAGGCATCAGGGCAGTGGGAATAGGACCCAGTAGATTTGCTCGTGGTAGTAAGCACTGCTGTCGGGAGCGAATATCCTGCAACTCAAGAGTCTAATCCTGCAACTCGCCTGCCAGGGAGGAATCCTTCGTCAGGGCAGGAAATGGCTGCAGGATGCAGCCTTGGAAGGGCAGATGCTCCTGGCCTTACTCCCACAGATAATCCCATTACTCATGTGAGTAGACCGAGCAGGGTTGCTCACAGAAGAAATGAGCCAATTTGTTTAAACCTTAAAGATTTCTTGTTAATGTGTTTTGGTCTGGTGCATTCGTGCAAAATACCCCAGGTCTAAATCAGGTGTGAGTGGAATCTGAAGAGACAATCAATAAATTAAAAATAGAGAGACATAAACAGGAGAGAGGTGTGACCAGTGGGGACTGCTTGAAAGCCAAATTATTTAGATCATAGCTCACTTAGATCGTCGGCTCTTTCAGGGCAGGAGCCGTCCGGGAGCCTGCACGGCACCTACCACAATGGGGTTCTTGGCTGGTCCCTAGGCTCTACTGTAATTAACATGACTAACCAACCTTCACTATTAACATGTCTCCTTAGTTTTAGGTTGAGATTTACCGGGATCCCCAGTGGGTTTAAACTCCCAGTTCCCATGATGGGATTTGGGCAGCTTTGAGAGGGCCACCAAGCGAACGTCGTCATCACTACCACCTCAAAGGAAAAAAAATCCCAACAAACCTAACCCATGAAATAATATTTGTAACCTAAGGGATGGAGGGGATGATTGGCCTTGTGGTTGAGGTACTAGCCTGGGACTCAGGAGATCCAGGTTCAATTTCCAGTTCAGCTGGGTCCAGTTGCTCCAGCTCTGTAGGCCTCTGTTCTCCATACTAATAATTACACCGATCATGGTAACACTTAGAGGCCTCGACCAAGGCTGAGACAGTGCCAGGTGCTGTACGTAGGTGTGATATGAGACAGTCCCTGCCAAAAGAGTTCACAATCTAAATATAGACAAGAAGTTGGAGGGGAAACTGAGGCATTGAGAGGAATGGTCACCCAGAAGGCCTATGGTACGGATGAGCGTCGAACCCAGGTCTTCGTAGCCCAGCCCTTTAAGCACAAGGCCGCGCTTCCTCTTGATTTTAGGACCTTGGTGGTGTCTGTTCAGAATTCCAGCTCGGCAGAGCAGGAATCACATCTCTCTCTGTCTGTGCAGCCCCTGGTACAATGGAGCCCTGATCTCTGTTGAGGCCTGTCGCTGCAGGTAGCAATACAGACATACGTGCAGCACACAGCAGCTACAGTCGTTCTGTGTTCCCGACCTTAGGGACGTCCCCTCTGCAGCTGTGGGATCCAAGTCCCTTCTTAATTACAATCAAATTATTTATTTACAGAGACTTCAGAGGAGGTGTTGCAGGTTTGCTCCTGATCCTTCCAGGGGAGTGGGGGGAAAGGTGCTCAGCACCTTTCAGAATCGTGGCCCCAAGAGGCTCCTGTGGCTGGATGCATACATGCATACATGAGATTGTGGGGGGAGGAGGTGGATCTTTGGCACCCTGCAGGATTGGGCCCTTCAGCTGTTCTTGGCGCTTCCTTCCTTGTGCTCCCTGCCTCTTTAAACAAGAAACTGGATCCAGTTGGCCTTGTTGCTGCAAGCCCCAGGCTCCGCTGCCGCTTTATGGAGCTGGTCTCCGCGGGCCGCGCACGCCATTTGTTCTGAAAGGCAAGAAACTAGTCGGGAACCTCTTAAAGGGAAACGCCATGTGAATCTGTATCCAGGCCCCTGCTGTCTCCGTGCAGTGACACCACCGGGCTCTCTTCTCTCTCCATCTTTCTAGAGCGATGCGGAACCCAGCCTGCCAATTTCTGACAGGGATCCCGGGTTTGGTCTCAGCCCCCACATCAGAGCGAGGTGGCGGCCGCATCCCCAGAAGCAGTGAAAGGACAGGACTCGGCTGAATATAAAAAGGCTTTTTATTGTGGCTGCTGGACTCAGACAGACCCTGTGGTCTTTTCTGGCTTCCAGTCGCACCCCATGTTGCCGAATGCTCAGGCTACCTGTGCACCGCCTGCAGCCACCTGAATTTCCTCCTCTTGCCACCCCTGTCAACCTCAGTTTCCCCATCTGTTAACGATAGGGACTTGCCCAAGGGCATGTGGTATCTGTGGCAGAGCTGGGAATTGAACCTGGCTCTCCCAAGCGACTGCCTGGAGTGCAGGACCTGCCTTGCCCTCTTGATCCTGGCCTGCGGGGCGAGTCCCAATGTTTCGCTCCAGATACAAGCACAGAGATTAGGTGCGGTTCTGGTGTGGGAGCGGCTGCAGGGAGGGTGCCTGGGTCACTGCGTTCTGTCCCCCTGCAGCAGCCAGGCCCTCCTGGATAATGCTGCCTGAGCCACGCCCTTCTCAGTGCTGGGCGAGGCAGCTTTCTAGCCAGGCTGGGTCACTGCTTGGGTCCTGTCTGGACAAAGTTGAGGCTCTGCTGTAGCCAGGGCCCACCGATTGCTGCAGGGTCTGGTTGAGCAGCCTGTGGGCCCGATGGTGCGGGGTGCCATGGGGGCGTAGTGCTGAGTGCTCTCAGCTCCCAGCGGCTTCAATGGGAGACCCTGCCGAGGGCTGGACTCCCAGATCCCAGCCCTGTTAGCTTTGGATCCACCTGGGATAGGTCTGTTACCTTGTGCCTCTGGGGGGCCCTGATCCTCAGTGATGCTGAGACCACTCTGGCAGCAGAAGGGGTTGAAATGTCCCCTTAAGAATTGTCCCCCGAGTAGGGGGGCCCTCTGGCTGGTGTGAGACTGTCGTAACCCTGCATCTGCTCTGCTCCCAGCCCCTGTGAACTACTCTGTGGCTATTCCCTGCTTCCTGGGGGCACAGAACCAGAGTGTTAAATTAGAGCAGCCCTGAGGCTGCTGCGATTGGCAGTGGGCCCTGGAATCTGGGAAGCACAAAGGGGGCTCAATGCCCCAAACCCAGCAATGGAGTAGCTGAGAACCAGGCTGCACGCGGGTGTGTCTCAGTCCTGGCCAGGCTGACCGTGTTGGCCGTGTGAGAGAAAGGGGCTCCGAGGAGGAGCCTTTCCCAGCTCAGCAGCTCGAAGGGGAGCTGCCCTCGGTTTAGCTGAGGATTTCAAAGTACTGTCCCGGCAGGACCGAGGCTTCACACTTCCTCTGCCTGGTGGTTCTGGCTTTGCTTTCCCCCCCGAGCTGTTTGCTCACCACTGTTCCCGGGTGTGACTCTCGCTTCGGGCCTGATTCCCCATCATGCTTAGCCGCCCCCCGCTCGGAGACACAGGTGGTTCCGGCAGATCATGGGCTCTGGAGAGTTTTTTCTTTAAAGGATTTTCTGGAGCAGCCTGTTGCGGTTTCCAGGCTCAGTGCGACGTTGGATCCATCAGCATCCTCTCCTAGCAGCCTGTTACGTGCCTACAGGGTGATGGGAGACCCAACATGTCCAAAGTTCTGTACAGCTTCAAGGGCTGCTTGCAGAGTGGCCTAGTGGCTAGAACACCAGACTGGGAGTCAGGAGACCTGGGTTCTATTCCTGGTTCTGCCACTGGCCTGCTGGGAACCTTGGGTGATCAGGCCCACTCCATGCCTCAGTTTCCCCATCTGTAAAATGGGGCTAATGACACTGACCTTTTGGAAAGTGCTACAGGAGCTACTGCTGAAGAGCATGAGGTTGTTGTTATTTAGAAATGGGGTGTGAGGAAGGCTGGCCTTGAGATTAGGCCCAGGAAGATCCGTGTTTGAATTCTGTCTCTGCTGCTGGCCTGCTGAGTGCCCTTGGTCAAATCGCTTAGCCCTTGTCTACACAAAGCAGCAGAACCTTTGTAATAACACTGGTCTAGTTAAAGCGGTGCAGCGAGGGTGCAGGGCTACTGGTATAAAGGTGCTTAAACCGGGGGTAGCCAGTTCCATACAGGCAGAGGAATAAGCTATACTGGGCTAAGGTACCTTTGTACTGGCATAGCTGCGTCTGTGCTTCATGTTGCGCTGGTATAACTAGATGAGTGAGAAAATCATGCCCCTAGCTGAGGGGTCAGCAGCCTTTCAGAAGTGCTGTGCTGAGTCTTCATTTATTCACTCTGATTTAAGGTTCCGCGTGCCAGTCATACATTTCAACGTTTTTAGACGGCCTCTTTCTCTGAGTCTGTAATATAGAACTAAACTATTGTTGTATGGAAAGTAAATGAGGTTTTTTAAATGTTTGAGAAGCTTCATTTAAAATTAAATTAAAATGCAGAGCCCTCCAGACCAGTGGCCAGGACCTGGGGAGTGGGAGTGCCACTGAACATCAGCTTGTGTGCCATAGATTGCCTACCCCTGCCTTACTGATGCAGTTATACTGGTATAAGGATTGTGGGTAGATCGGGCCAATTTGCCTCGCTATTGGAAATCTCCCCCCAGTACTAAAGTCTTGTTGGGTTTGGCCAGTGAGATAAGTTCCCAAGTATCTTCCTCTCTTTGACTGATGAGAAGGGCCTTATCAGCTCCGAATGAGGGGGATAAGTTAAGGAGATGGGATCTGAACGTGCCTGGGATTCTAGGCAGGGCCGCCCAGAGGATTCAGGGGGCCGAGGACAAAGTGGGGGAGCTCCGGTGCTTATACTCACCCAGTGGCGGTCCGGGTCTTCAGCGGCGGGGGGGCCCTTCAGTCACTCTGTGACTTCGGCGGCACTGAAGTGCCCCCCGCTGCTGAAATGCCGCCGAAGACCCGTACCGTTGCCAGGCCAGGGCTCGCAGGGCCCCTGTGGGGCCCAGGGCCTGGGGCAAATTGCCCCACTTCTCCCGCCCCCGCCCCCCCCGGGCAGCCCTGATTCTACCATCAAGGTCCCGGCCTAACGGATCAGCTGTGATCAGGAGCTGCTGCGTTTAACCGGGCACCTAACCCACCCCCAGCATTGGCCATGAAGGGGGAGCGCCCCCTACTGAGTCATACGCACTGCTTCCTCCAGCACTATGGCTGCGGGGGAGGTTCACCCCGACTCCGAGGGACACGTGGGTCCTATTGAATCATCAGGACCCCTTCCAGCAGGACAGTGGATTTCCCATCCAGTCGTGGAGTGAAGCAGACCTTGCTTAGCTTGTACTGTGCATTCTACCCATAACCCACCACCTCCTAGAAACACCCCCAAAGCCAATTGGGTCGGCCACATCAGTGACGCCATCCCAGCGTTCCAGAGATGGCCCTGAGGGAGTGGGCAGCTTCTCCTCAATGCACACCCAGCCCTTCAAATGCATCGCCCTGTTCCCCCAGGGCACGGTGCCCAATCTCAGGGTCTCCTTCAGGCCCGGGCTGGCTCTTCCGTGACTTCCAAGCTGGCTTTCGTTCAGCGTCGGAGTTTCCGAATTTCCCGCAAAAAGGAATTTTCACAGGTTTTGTGGAAATGTTCGTTGTATTATCACTTACCACGTCAACAGTAATTTAGGATGTCCAATTTCAAAATGGAAAGTCAACATACTCTTTTCTGCAGATGGCAAAAATTGAGCGTTACGACCTTATCAAAATGCTTCATTTTGATTTCCCTCTCCCCAAAAAACCAGACAAACCCTAAATTTTGTCAAAATCACTGTGTTCCTGCGGGAAGTTTCAATTTCAGCGCAGTGACGTTTTCCAGTGGAAAAAAGTCCTGCTGGAAAATTCTCACTCGGCGCTAGTCCTGGGGTGAAGTTCTTCTCGATAAACGAGACCGCAACAGATTTTCCAGCTGGATCTCGGTCTCGGAGATGCTAATTTAATTCCAGAGTTTTTCTGGTTTTACTCTGAGATTAGAACCTGGCTGACTTTCTGCGCATCCGCAGCGCGCTCCATGACTTGCTGAGTAGCCCTTTGCCACCCACCCGAGAGAGTTGGTTTTGAGTCCTCCTTCGGAAGGCAGATGACACGAGTGTATTTGTCCTCAGCCCAGCCTCTGCCTGTCCTGATGGACGTCTGTTCACCTCGCACGGTGTGATCCGGGCACGGGAAAGGGTCGGGGTGCTGTTTGGAGGAGGAGGTGCAGAGGCCAGCAGTGTGCAGCAGATACTGCCCCAGAGCCTGCGGGAGTTAATCTGGTCTTGCCTTGCTTGTCTCCTCTCAGCACTGCTGGGAGCCTCCGAACTGCTCACTGGGCTCCAATCCACCAGGGCCCTCTGTGCAGAGCCAGCCCAGCCCTCCTTTCCCTGCCCAGCTTACAAGACGTGCAGTAATGCAGACGCGTCGCATGCCAGGCTGGCTGAGGGGATGTCTGGGGCTCTCCAGTGGCAGAGAGTGAGTGCAGTATTATTTTCTTTTCTTTGTCCTGTTCTTCAGGCCTGTCCCGTTCCCTCCTGCCCAGCCCTATTGTCTGGGGCAGTGCCTGGGGGCTATTGTCTGAGTAGCATCCCTTGCTCTGACCCTCATCCCTTGCTGGGGGAGCCGGCTTCTCTCTAAAGCAAGGACTCTGGCGTTCAAGGAGTCAGCGTGTGCTAAAAATGCTACAGTACCAAGCCCAGGATCACGTTCCCTGCCACAGCCTCTTGGCACGGCGTGGAGGCAGCGGAGACGGAACTCTCAGCCTCCTGTTCTGAGTGCTGGGAGAATCACCCGCTTGAGGAGTGCAGTCTAGGGCCTGTGACATGCCACTGAACTGCTCAGATTCCATCCAGCAGAGGGCAGGGAGGCACGTCTTTACCATCCACATGGTGGTAGCGGCTAGGATCCCCACTCATGGGCCAAGACCCCATTGTGCTCGGCGCTGTACGGACATATAGTAAGAGCCCCCCCACCTCCCCTCCCAAAGAGCTTACAGTCTAAATAGCCAAGGCAGACAAAGAATGGGAAGGGGAACTCAGGAACAGGAGGGGAAGTGACCCAGCAGGGAGGCCAGGTTTCCCGAGTCCTAGTCATTAGGCCACACGGCCTGCCCACAACACTCTAGCTAAACAGGTAACAAATGTTGTCAGTCTGTCACACTGCTACAGCAACAGTCTGAATTTTCATCGTGTGCCCCCATTTTACAGGTGGGGAAACTGAGGCACAGGCATGGTGTAGGAAGAGCCGTGCCCGAGTTCCCATAAGAAGCGGTGGCAGAGAGACCCCAGTGCACTCCTGGCTCGACTCCCGTCCAGCTCAGGATTCTGTGCTCTGACCCCAGGCCCCTGCTTGAGGTGACCGAGTGGTTTAGATCACATGATCTGCCTCTTACCCCCCCCTCCTCCCACCCAAAGAGCTGCAACTAGGAGCTGCAAGTGAGCTGGAGAAAGTAGGCCCAGGGAAAGCGACTGAACACGAGCAGGCTGAGCAATCCCCTGTAACAGATAAAGGACCCCTAGGTTATTGTGACCTCTCCCTGCACGGAGCCTGCACGTGGCAGCTGGGTTGCTGCCTGACCTTCCTGCTGATTAAATGTAAACACGAAACCCCGGGGCCTGCTTCTCCTTTGCACCCAGGCTCCTTTACGCTGCTCTGGGGCCTTGTGGTGGGTGTCGGTTACATTCTCACTCACCCAGAGCGTGCTGTCAGCGAGAGCCAGGCCCGGTGCATCTCCCGCTGCTCCCTGACGGGCCTGATCTTGCAGGGAGCTGAGGGCACTGGGCAGTTCCCCAGCTTGGATCCCAGGGCCAGGAGTCATTTAGACCCGCTTGAAAATGTCACCCGTCGTCTCTCAGCCCCTGGTGTCCCCGGGATTGTGCCTTGTGCACACAGCGGTTCCCAGGTTCAGGGTGACAGTGACTCACATGCATGTGGTGTTAGAGAGAATGGTTGTGTAAGGGGGCAGGGCCCTGGAAGGGGGGAGGTGGAGCACACGGCCACTGATGCTTCTGGGGAAGCGGGGGGGGACACTCCGTCGGGACTGTGACACCAGCTGAAGGCAGTGGGGTTTGTGAAGGCCCTGATCCTAAGCCCAGTGGAGTCAGACTCCTCTTGAGTCATGCGCTGGAAGAGTGGGATTCAAGGTGGACAAGGATGTGCTGCCCAATGGTGGGCCCTGGGGGAGGCAAGGAGCCAAGAATCAGCCCCATTTCTGCTATTGACTCTTTCTTTGGGAGAGGCTGGGGGGACTAGTGGTTAGGGTTCTGTGCCAGGAGCCCTGGTTCTGCTCCTGGCTCTGCCGCTGCCCTCAGAGAAGTGTCTTCCTCTCTCACGCTGTCTCCATTTCATCTCTCATCCCGCCGTCTGTCTCCTCAGTTCAGACTCAGCTTTTCGGCCCCTCGCTACCTCAGTTTTCCCACTTGTAAAAGTGGGTGTAATCCCTATTTCCCAGGAGTACTGTGCGGTTTGAATTAAGTGAGTCAGACTCTGGGGAACCCATCAGACTCTTGGTACATCACATGTTTACACCAAGGCTCCTTTACGCTGCTGGAATGGTGCAAACGCTAGAATTGGGCCTGGGGTCTCAATCCCCCCAGGATTGCTGAGGGCCAGCATTGTCCTTGGTGGGTGAGGGTGTATGGAATCGGGAGCTAGTCTGCGGTGACTCTGAGTCATTGTTCCTTTCTCATTGCTGCTCAAGATTAGTCACAGCCATTCCAACGCGGCCGAGAGGTGGGAACACCTTTGGGTTGGGGTGGGGGGAGGCAGGCAGTCTACGCAACACAAATTCTTAAAGATTAAACCCTGTGATCTTGTAGTTTGCTAGCACAGCCTAGGGCGTGACAGCTGCACGGAAGGGTGGGCCTGACCTTTGTCCTATCGAATCAGGCTAGGGAACCAATTCCAACCTTCATCAGCCGTGCTGAGGCTGCTGGTTGGCAGGGGCCAGCCCATCGCCAGCTGCTGCCTGGCACGTTCGTGCTCGGGCAGCAGAAGCAATGGGGCCTTTTCACATTGCAAGCCAGAGACTAGCTGATCAGCTGAGGTTCCCTAAGCACTTTGCAGACACTCAGCCTCCTCAGCGCAGCCTGTGAATCAGGGGAGGCCCAGGGGAGTTGTGGGCACAGTTGCCAGGGTGGGGAACTCGGCTTGGAATAGCAGGGGGGCTGCAAATCAGGATTGGAGGGGGCACTGACAGAGGTGGGTGGGTGGGGGGGTACTGCAAGTTGAGATTGCCTGTGTGAGTGGGGCTAAGGGCAGGGGCAGCAGGGGGGCTGGGGCAGGATTGGAGGGCACACGCAGAGCGGTGCCAGGGAAGTTTGCCTATCATCTGCTATCGCATGTAGCAGAGGCAAGTTCGATTAGTCACCCGCCTTGAGTCACTTCTCGCCAGTCCGTACGTGACCGTATGACAGAGCTTTCTGTGTTCAGCTTGTCTGCTGTGGGGGTGTGGCAGCGGCTGGCACAGGAGCTTTGGACTTGCCCTCTGCATCTCCGGACAGCTGAGCTGGGTTCGATCCCCAGTGCCGCAGCCCAGGCCTCTTACTGTGAGCGGGTGGGACTCCCCGGTGCCATGGAGGAGAATGGCTGGGGAAAGCAACAAGCGTCGCTCAGTGTCGCCCCACTCGGCTTCTGTCCAGGGCCCCACCACAGCCGTGTTTTCATGTGGTTTGCACGACTGAACTGCACTCATCTCGCAGGGGCGGCTCTTATCCCGTGGGGCTGTGCCTGGCTCCCCGCCCCAGGCATCATGACTTGGCATGTGAGGTCACAGCCTGGCCCTGGTTTAGCCCGGCCACCCCCCATTGTGATGGTTTTGGGGGGACAGCTCTCAAATGGGGGGCCTGAGGCAGACTCCCTTTCCCCCCTCCCCCCTGCCCGTGTGCACGGCTGCGGGCACCACTGCTAGTGAAAGACAAAGGCGTGTGGTGGAGATGCGGAGCTCTGGGTCCTGTGATATCTGGAGTCACAGACCTACCCCCCGAGGTAGTGGGTAGGGTACCAGACTGGGAGGTAGGATATCCTGGGTTCAGATCCCATTATTGCTACAGACTCCCTGATGGACCTTGGGCCAACCATTTTGGCTCTGGTTTTTAAAGGCACTGAGGCATTGCTGCGCTCAGTGTTGCAGACTCAACGGGTTTAGGAGCCTAAGCCTAAAAAAGGATTTAGTTACTGGAGACTTAAGCTCTTCGAGGCATTACGTTTGCAATGCTGAGCCCTTAAAAATTTGGGCCTTGGTTGCTGTGTGCCTCAGTTTCCCCGTCTGTAAATTGGGGATAATCCTTCCCAGCCTCTCGGAGAGGATGAGAGGAATGAAATCCATTAATACGAGAGGTGGAGGGTGGTGAGGGAGTGTGAAGATACTTTAATATAGGAGCACTTAGTTCTTATGCTGGATCTTAAAGGACTTTACAAAGGGGGTCACGGTCGTTTAGCTGCATTTTCCAGCTGGGGAAACTGAGGCACCAGGCAGGTTGACTTGCCCACAGTCACCCAGCATGTCAGTGCCAGAGCTGGGAATAGAACCCAGGTCTCTGCATCCAGTACTCTAATCCTTAGGCCACACTGTAGCCCCCTGCAGCTATTGTAATCGCATAACTGGAGCCTCACCGCATGGGTCCTCCCTCGCGGCCCTTGCTCCTAAACTTTCCAGACAGTAGCCAGTCCCCATCACGTAACTCCTTATTTGCGTCTGGCCTCCTTCCGGCCCTGGTTATCCGGTACCTGCACATGGAGGCTTCGTTTATCAACGACACTAAGACTCTTGGGCTGGGTCGCTGCAGGCTCAAGGGATCTGTGGGTTTTTTGCACCCACGTCGCTGCATCAGTGCAAATCCCTAGGGTAAATTCCTTTAACCCGTGCAAGTTGCACGGGAGCCAGTCACCTTTTTTTTTACATCAGTGCAGCACCTGTTACACTAAGGGGTTGTACGAGTGCAGCGACGCCACTGGAATCCACCCCACTACCACCGGTGCACGCTGGCATTAAACAGAGTCTTATGCAGTTAAAATGATGTGCGGTCAGGAAGTTTCCCTCCACCTGGCCTCAGCCTGTGCTTCTGGCTCCCAGCCCTCTGTGCGGCCCACCCCTCTTTGCCCCGGTGTGAGATAAGACACTGCAGGGCGGCAATCTAGATCGTGTCACTCGAGGGTGAATCGACTGTAGGCAAAGTTCCAACAGTAAGACTTCCTAAAATAAGTTTATCACAGCGCACCGTCTATATCGATGTCTCACATCACGGTAGTATAAGTCTTATCGCACGTCGAAGGACGTCCCACATGAGCGAATCCACGACGCTACTACTCCGGTTGCTACGTATGGCAGATTCACCATTGCAACGGGGCTGATAAAATGGTGACAGATGTGACTATACAAGACTCCACTGCAACGTAGTATGAGCTCGAGACGTGGAACAGGTACCAGCTACTTGCTCTCCACACTATTGCCTCTCATGCGCCACTAGTCTTTCCTGGCTCTAATGTCTTTCCGTGGGCGCACACCACCAGCTTCTTTGCCCGGTGATGGAAGCTGTGGAGTGTGATTGGTCAGTAGACGTACTGAGAGAGGCCGCACTATTTCATAGGATGTGCGGGGGTCGGGGTGGTCAGAGGGCAGGGAATGAGCTGAATGGGGGCAAAGGTCCTGGGGGGGGCAGTCATGAAGGAGGGAGGGGTTGGATGAGGGGGCAAGGGGCAGTCAGGGGCAGGGGTTCCAGGGGTGATCAGGGACAGGGAGAAGGGGTGGCTGGATGGGGCAGAGGTTCCGGGGGGGGCAGTCAGGGAGGAGGGAGCAGAAGGACGGTTGGATGGGGCAGAGGTTCGGGAGGGCAGGGGATGGGGAACGGGGGATTG
The DNA here is from genome assembly GCF_003597395.2 of Chelonoidis abingdonii. NCBI lineage: Eukaryota > Metazoa > Chordata > Testudines > Testudinidae > Chelonoidis > Chelonoidis abingdonii. Next base: position 47,322,545 of record NC_133779.1, read on the forward strand.
GATAGGGGTCAGTCAGGGGCAGGGGTTCCAGGGGTGATCAGGGACAGGGAGAAGGGGTGGCTGGATGGGGCAGAGGGGGGGGGGGGGGCAGTCAGGGAGGCAGCAAACAGCCTGAAATCAAAAACTCTGTTGCTTCCTGTCTGTTGCGGGCTAACAGCTTCCCCGGCTGTGGTTACAGTCCCTGGGCAGGTATATTTCGTGATCCTGGAGCTTTGTCCTCTCCCAGCAACGGGAGCGACGAGTAGATGAGAGGCGACCTGACCCTCCTTCCCACCCCCTTCCCCAGGCCAAGAGCCAGGTAGCTGAGGTCCCACTGCACGCCAGGGGGAGCTGAGCTCCAGCCCTGCGCACAAGGGCAGGGGGCCATGTTGCAGCTTAGTTCCTCCACCCCAAGCGATGAGGCTTATGGGTCTAAAGCGGCCCAGCGCTGGGACTCAGGAGTCCTGCGTTCTCGTCTTGGCTCCGCCACAGACCCGGTGGGTGACCTCAGGCAAGTCATTTCCCCTCTCTCTACCTCAGTTTCCCCTCCCATCTTTTTCGTAGACTACCTCTGAGCCTGTTTTCTCTGCCAGCTTGGGACTTCAGCGCCTTGCCTGATGTGAGCCAGACATGCTTGCCCACTGCAAATGCAGATCCAGATCTGAACCACATTCCCCACATGCTGCAGGCTTAACTGAAAATAGCTTAAGAAGTGCTCCTGTCTCCAGCACTCAGATACCCAACTCCCAGTGGGGTCCAAACCCCAAATAAATCTGTTTCAACCTCTATAAAGCTTACACAGGGTAAACTCATAAATCATTTGCCCTCTATAACGGTGATAGAGAGAGGTGCTCATCTGTTCCTCTCCCCCCATATTAATACATATTCTGGGTTAATTAATCAGTAAAAGGTGATTTTATTAAATACAAAAAGTAGGATTTAAGTGGTTCCAAGTAATAACAGACAGAGCAACGTGAATTACCAAGCAAAATCAAACAAAGCATGCAAGTCTGAGCCTGATACAGTAAGAAAGTGATCACAGATGAAATCTCATCCTCAGAGATGTTCCAAAAAACTTCTTTTACAGACCCAACAATCACCCACCCCCCTGTGGTTACTGTCCTTTGTTCCAGCTTCTTTCAAGTATCCTTTGGGGTTGAGAGGCCATCTCCTGAGTCAGCTGAAGACAAAATGGAGGGGCTTCAATAGACTTTCTCTTGTGGGTGGAAACCCCTCTCTCCTCATGTGTAGAATCCAGCTACAAAATGGAGTTTGGGAGTCATATAGACTATCAGGGTTGGAAGGGACCTAGTCCCATCCCCTGCTCAAAGCAGGACCAATCCCCAGACAGATTTTTGCCCTAGATCCCTAAATGGCCCCCTTAAGGATTGAGCTCACAACCCTGGGTTTAGCAGGCCAATGCACAAACCACTTAGCTGTCCCTGCCCCTTGCATGACTCAGTCTATGCATGACTCCATTTTCTACCGGACATTCCCAGAAAAGCTCAAATGTGGATTGGCATCTATCAAGGTTCATTGTTCGCCAAGTACTCCCAATTACGTGAATTAGCCAACATAGTGTGAAGGGGTTAATCTGCCTTAGGTGCTTTCTACAACAAACACTTTCAATACAAGCATCAAGGCAATGCTCATAACTCCAGATGTAAAAATGATACATGCATACGGATAGGACGAATACATGCAGAAGAACACAACCTTTGCAAAGATGTGTTACATGGCAGATCTAGAATAAAACATAATCCAGTTATGTCATGTTTACACTCATAAGCATATTTCTATAAAGCATTATGGAGTGCAACGTCACCATCATGGCCTGATTTCCCAGGAGCTCTGGACAACAGGAGCTGAGCTCTTTTGAAAATTCACCCCTCTGTTTGGGGTGCATTTGAAAAGCCAGCCCCACGTTAGGCATAGAACGTGTCCCAGTCCAGTATCCTGCCCTCTGGATTCCACTGCCCCTCTGCCTTGATAGTGACCGGAGACTGCGCTGGGTAGACTTCCAATCTAATCCATCGTCAGTCTGGACGCAGGGAATTGTCCTGATTTGACCCTTAGGTTTTCCTAGACGTGACACTTTGCTCATTCAGAACACGCTGTACTCTGGGTTTCCCAGGGCTGAAGTCCATATCGATTGATTTCTAATTTTTGTTAGCAAACAGCTGCAAAGAGTCCGGGTCTCCCCAAGGCTCGTTGGCTTTGGAGGAGCCTTGGCTTTGGGGTCAGGGACTTTTTAAATACTGGGGTGGGAGCGGAGAGTTAACGTTGGTGCTGTAATAACCTGTTAGTGACCCAGGTTCAATCACCAGAGCAGAACCAGGATCGCCTTCCCAGCAACCCTGCTTCATCCTGCAAAGCATCTCAGCCAATCTTTAACGCGCTCTCTAGAACTGTCATTCGGGCTCTGCGCTTGTCCAATAAAGAATCCGTTACCTTAGACATAATTTATTGCGTATATGACATTAAAATGTGCCCTAATATTGTGCTGTGCCTACACAGCCTTCCCTCCAAGGATTACTGAACCCCTTTTTCAAACCATAACTAACTCCCTGCAGCAGCTGTATGATTTAGGTAGGTCTGTTGCCCATTTTATAGATGGGGAAACTGAGGCACAGGGAAGGCATGTGACTTGCCCAAGATCACATAGTGAGTCAGCAGCAGAGCCCAGGAGCCCTGGCTCCCAGGGGTCGGTGTTCTTGATTCCAACATCTCTCTACCCAAGAACAAGCTGTGAATCCTCTGAGGTGGCTTTCTCTGGACATTTTGGCTGAATTTTAGTTCTGGCTGAAACTTAGAGCTATGTTTAGAAGCTATAAAAAGCTTCCAGAGAGTGACTTTTTGCTTTTATTCACACATTGATGGCGTGTGTGTATGATTTTTATTTGCTGAAACAATAGCACCTGGTGTAAGCTTTAACTGGCTGTCGTTGGGGGAGGATGGGGTAGAAGGGGTCGACTAGAGAGGAAAGATGGTTCAATGCTTGGGGCACTGGCCTAATGTGCAGGAAGATTCAGGTTCAATTCCCTGCAGGGCTATGGACTTGTTATGTGATCTTGAGCAAGTCATTTAGACTGTCCGTGCCTCAGTTTCCCATCTGTACAAAGCAAGGTTTCCCTATCTCACATGGGGAGTTGGGAGGATAAAACGCCCAAAAGATTGTTGAGCGCTTTGAGATCTACCAGTGAAATCACTATGTAAGAAACAGACTTTGTTAATGAGACTTGAACTTGGTATAAACACCCTATGTGGGATGATGATCCAGACTTGGAGCCATAACCTGAGCTGGTGTGAACAGGCGCTGCCCCACTCCCCTGTGCTGATTCATACCACAGGAAGATCTGGCCCTTTACCTGTAGCTGAGCCCCAAGCAAGAACAACCATCCTGTAATTTAGGGGTATGGCTACACTTGGAAATGTGCAGCGCTGGGAGGTACAGCTGTGGTCGTACAGCTGTGCAGGAACAGCGCTGGAGTGTGGCCACACTCACAGCTACCAGCGCTGCAGCGTGGCCACATTTGCAGCATTTGCAGCGCTGTTGGGAGTGGTGCATTGTGGGCAGCTATCCCAGCGTTCAAGTGGCTGCAACGTGCTTTTCAAAAGAGGGGGGTGGGGTGGAGTGTGACAGGGAGCGTGGGGGAGACAGAGAGAGTGGATTTTTGGAGCAGACACTGTGACAGCTCCCTGCCGTGCAAGTTCAAAAGCAGGGGGGTGGGGTGGAGTGTGACGGAGCGTCGGGGAGACAGAGAGAGCGGATTTTTGGAGCAGACACTGTGAGCTCCCTGCCTTGCAAATTCTGGCCATTTCCCCCACCCCTCTCTCAATCACTCTTAAATGTAAAAAGGCTTCAGACCAGATAAGCAGCTTCTCCGATGACTCCCTCCCCCCCGCCCCGCCCGCGCCGTGCTGTTTGTCTCCTCAAGCAAACAGCTGTGAACATTCCAAAGCCTCCACTCGGCTCGGCTCACTCGCTGGAGCAAAGAGCAGCTGTGTTTGGTAGCTCCGGGAGTACCTTCCAGTTTGTTGTAGACAGGAATTCTGGGATACCCTACCCTGGAGGCCAATAACAGTGCTGGTGAGTGTCCACACCTGATGAGCAGCGCTGCATCACCAGCGCTGGATTCGCTACACCCGTAGCAGACCAGGAGTACAGACAGCGCTGCAGCCAGGGAGTTGCAGCGCTGGCTGAGCTTTGTAAGTGTGGACACCGAGTAAATTGCAGCGCTGTAACCCCCTCACCAGCGCTGCAACTTGCAAGTGTAGCCAAGCCCTAAGTCCCACAGCCTCATGGGGGGTGTAGTCTGGCCAGGGAGCCAGGCCTGTCATGGAAAATTGGGACAGGAATCAACTGAACTACAACTTCCAGAAAGCAGTGCGGTAATTTTCCAAATGGAAATATTTTGCTGTTTGGGGTTTTTCAGCCAAAAATGGAAGCTTCCTGGAAAAAAAAAAATCTTTTGGTCAAACCTAAATTTCCTTTGCTCCCAGCTAGAGTTAGGAACCATCCTAGCCAGTCGCTGGCTGCCTGGTGTTAGGACAGATCTCCTAGGGATGGACAGGCTGGGCCATCACTGCCCGTTCCCACAGTTAGATCCTTTTGCTGCAGCCGGTGGTGCAGGAGGCTGGGCGGGCCAACAGGCTGGAAAAAATCACAGAAAGCCTCAGCCCCAGTTGGCTGTAGTCATTTAGCAAAGAGGCCAAAGCTCTGAAGGCCCATTTTGCCCACTAGATCCGGGCTGAGGCATGCGCTGGCAGAGAGCAGGGCGCATGGGAAACTGACCTTGCCTGGGGGGTGTCTGCTTTGGGCACAGACAGAGGTCTCTGTTCTCCATCCTAGCCCACTTGCTAGCTTCTGCGTAGGGGGAGGGGCGATTCTTGGGTCCGTCCCCCGCCCGCCTGTGATGTTGTGTTGCCAGAGCGTCTTTATCCCCAAAGGCAGGTGCAGCTTGTGTTCCTGGCTCCCCAGGGAGATCTCCCGCACCTGTGCACAGCCAGCCCTGACACGGTGAAGATGAAAGCCGGGGAGCCTGCGTTTTTCTTTTTCTTTTTAAACACAGAGATTAAAAAGACGAGGGGTGAATAGGAGGAAATTCTGGCCTGGCCTTGATCCTTCTGGCCAGAGCCATCAGCAATGGTCCCTGAATGTTCCTGATTAACTCCCTGTGTGGATGCTCTGATTCCAGAATCAAAGCACCTGATTCCGAATTGCATTTGGTGTGCTGCCCGTGCATGCAGTCATTGGGAGTAGTTAATCCCCTTTACATTCACATCCTGCTTTATTGCAGATTAACTCTCAGGTGTAGCCAAGTCCTTGGGCAGGGGGAAGGGAGCGGTCATTCTGCGGCTAGTGCAAGGGACTGGGAAGCGGGAATCCTGGGTTCTAGCCCCAGCTCTGAGAAGGGAGTGAAGGGTGTCTAGTTCTTAACGTGGTGGGAGGAGGGTTGGGAGCAAGGACTCCTGGGTTCAGTTCCCAGCGCTTGGCAGGGATAGGAACTAGAGACAGGACGCCTGGGTTCTGTTGTCATCTCTGCCATCAGCTGGAGAGGAATAAGCTGGGGGAAGCCTCCTGGACCCTCCACAGGTGGTGCCCTGACAGCATGGCCCTTAGGGTGGGGTTCAGGGTTTACCACTCAGTTTCGGCCGAGGGGCTGACCCAGCCTGGCCCTCCAGCCCCATTACCTGCTTGCCAAGGCGCTGGAGGTGCCCTCTATGTTGAGCAGGGCACAAAGTTGATTTGCTCTGTAAGGGAGACATTATCTTGACCCCTGCCTGCAGAATAACCTGCTCTGGCAGCAGAGGGAGATAAGGGAGGAGGGCATGGGGTGCAGGAGGGCTGGAGCTTTGCTGGTTTGGTTCCCAAAGGGGGATATTCTCCCCATCAAACAGTGGGGTAGAGCTGCCGGTGGAAATGAGATCATACGCCGCAGCCAGAACGTTTAGCCCTGAGAAAAGCAGATGGAGGAAGGGACCTGAGAACAGTCTTCAAATATATTGAGGCTGTTAGGACTGGGACGGAGGTCGATTGTTCCCCGTGGCCACTGGAGGCGGGAGCAGGTGTAACAGGGTGAATCTGCAGCAAGAGAGGTTTGGGTTGAGCTCTGGAGCAGGCATCCTGGGGAGGTCGTGGGATCCCTTCACTGGAGGTTTTTCAGAAAGGCTGGCCAAACCCTGTCAGGGATGGTCTAGAATAGATCAGTGCTCCCCAACCTTTTCCGGGTGGTGGGCGCTGGACGACGAGCCACCGGGGACCATGCTTGGCAGACGAGCATCTGCCGAAATGCTGCCGAGAAGCGTCAATGTCAAGAGGCGTTGCTGCCGAAATGCCGTCAAAGTAGCATCATCGAGAGGCGTCGCCGCTGAGAATCAGCGCTTTCCGGCGGCATTTCAGCGGATGCTCGTCCGCCGGCCAGTACACGGGCGCACATGGATGCCCCGCACTGTATTGGGGACACCCGGTCAAGGTTTACTTGGCCCTGCCTCAGCGCAGAGGGCTGGCCCTGATGATCTCTCGTGGCCCCTTCCAGCCCCACATTGCTCTGATTCTAGAATAAAACCCAAGGCAGGTGTAGGCAGCAGCTGCTCATCCAGGGGAAGGATGTGGGAGCCTGCACCGTCTCCCCCCTGTCCCACTTGTCTTTTTCCTGAGGACTGTTTTGTGTTTGTAGCTTTGAGCTGTGTAATGTTGCTTCTGTTTGGTTTCCACCTGGATGGCTGACCTCACTTCCCAGCACTCTGTCAGGAATGTGGTCTAGAAATCCGAGCATGGGGAAGAGGAGCCAGGACTCCTGGGTTCTATTCCCAGATCTGGAAGGGGAGTGTCGTCTAGTGGTCAGAGCATGGGGTGGGGGGCAGGACGCCTGGATTCTCGTCCTAGATCTGGGAGGCCTCTGATCTGCTCTGTAATAATAGAGATGGTCCAGCCTGAAACCTCCAGATCCAAACTCCTCTTGGCGTGGATGGAAAATAACACCTGAATTCTGCAGCAAGGGTCCGTGCTGCCGCTCTGGCAGACACCCTGCCCCTGTTCCTTTGGCTCTCCACCCAAGCTGCATGGGGCCAGGTGTTGGCGACTCGCCTGTTGCACTGTTGATTTGGGTGCTTGCAGGTTTCCCTGTTGGTGAAACTTTCTTTTGCAGTCTGTCCCCGGCGTGGATGATCCCCGGGAGGTTGGGGGGAGGACAGAGAGTGTGGCTGGGGGCAGGGGATCGGGCCCAACCAGGAGGTTGTGGTTTCCTTTGTGGCGTCTCTATCAGGCCTGGCAGTGGGTGGCGGGGCAGATGGGGCTACCTTTTTTCCACGCTGAGCCGGGGCAGCACGGGGAGCTGGTTATTGGACAGGCCAGAGAGCTAGGGGGAGGAGCCCAGGGTGGCATACAATGGTGTGTATGCCCGTCTGGTTGCACATGCAGGTTCTGGAGTGAAGTGATAGTGGGGGCAATGGAAGGATACATTGTGAGAGTGGTGGGGGCCCGGGGTGTGTGTGTGTGAGTGTGCACAGGAGGGGAACTGCTTTCGGAGGGGGAGGGGAACAGGTGTGTGCAAGGGGGAGGGGCTGCTGCGAATGTGCCTGGGGGAGGGGTAGTGTGATATGTTGTGAGTATCTGTTGGGGGAGAGAGTTAAGGGGGGGTGCGATTGTGAGTGAGTGACTGTGATTGTGTGTGGAAGAGCTGGTGTGACAGTGCGGGAAGCTGATGTGTGGTCACCTGGTGGGACTGGGGGGCCAGGTTATGTGGTGGGGGGGTAGAGTTGGGTGTGTGTGTGTGTAGGGGGTTGTGGGGGGGGCTGGGAGGGGTGCAGGCCCAAGGCCAGGGGATGTTCAGGGTGCTGCACTTACACAGATCTCAGAGCTCTTTATAAACAGCTTGTCCCCCATTTTGTAGATGGGGAAACTGAGGCAGAGCGCGTGGCACAAGTGACCTGATGAAAGCCACACTGCACAGCAGCACCAGAGCTTCCGCGAGGCCTGACACCCAGGGCCTTTTGCTGTAACCCACTGGACCATGCTTCCCTCCCAGGCCTGGGATTAGAACCCAGGAGTCCTGATTCCCAGCCCCCCCACCCCCTTCTCCAACTACTAACCCACACTGCATCACTTGAACAGTGCCCCTCACCTTCCTAGATGGTTTTTAGCCGATCCAATTACAATTGACCACCTTCCCCCACTCCTGCCTCCTTTCTAAACCCAGGGAGTGGAGGGCAGACATTGGAGGAGTGATTATTTCTTTCTAGGAGAGGGGCTTTCTATTCCCTGCATGCAAAGGGCCCCGGGATATGACCTCCCACCCCCTAGCTCCCCCGCCCCACCCCAGACATCCCGCAGGGAAGCCTTTGATCACCAGCCAAGTAGAAAAGCTGCATTGTTATCCCAGCCTGCTATGGAGAATTTTAATGTTGTGGTTGAAGTCAGACACCCCATGCAGCGGAGGTGTGTGGCGGCAGAGGAATTTCTCTGTGTCACGGTGTTGTGTTCCCTAGACCAGCTGCTGCTGGGAAGGGCAATTTATGAAACAAGGGAGTTGGGGGGGATGCTTGGGGTCTTGCATGTTGTATTCTGCCCAGCCTGTTTTTCCTGGATACCAGCACTGCTTCTAGGAACATTTTGAATGTTTGCGGTGGAAATGACCATCCCTCTAGGCCTCCGAAATGCCCGGATCTGGTGCTGCCATGAGAAAGTGATTTGGAAAAGGGGCCTTGACCCTGGCTCGGTGTAAACAAGATACTGCGATGTTTTCTTGGAATCAAGACTATTCAGTCTGGTCCCTCCCCTTGCTTATTTTCCTACCCACCCACCAAGCCCCCACTGCATCAGTGCAAACCCCTTTGGGCAGGATTTTTGCAAAGATCTAAAAGGTCACATGAGAGAATCGTTTTTAAACAGTTTGACCCTGTCACCGTGTGGGGCCCGGTTCTGAAGAATCCTGGAAAATGGAGGAATAACCAGAAAAATAAATGTTTCTGGTCATTATTGGGGTTCACAGTATCAGGTAGGGCCCTGCTCAGTGCTCCCTGGTACCACGCACTGTGCAAACACAGACCCAAAAGACGCTCCCTGCCTGCAGCAGCTGGACGTGAGGAGGGGGCTGGGTGGGGAATTCCGAAGCTTGATGCAATGTGTAGATTGGTGCCGACCCTCGGGCATGGGCGTTAGGGCTGGTTGGAGGCTGCGTGCCTATGTGCATTTGCGTTAAATCTGGCAGTGAAACATTCCTGGTTTAATTCGTGGCTGTTTCACCGGGCCAGGAGAGAGAGCAGCTTGTTGCTCAATGGCGTTTGGATTTGTTTTGCTTTGTTGCCCTCTTAGGCGGGTTGTGTTTGGATGTGAAAGCCGTGCCCCCTTTGCAGCTGTACTGTTGAATCACCCAGCGACCAGCCCGGGGGGGATAACGATAGTGCTGTGGAAGGAACCTCACTGCGCAGGGCTGGGTTCAGGTTAAGTGGCAGCAAATCAAAGTGGCTCCCCCCTGCCAATGCTGTCTCTGGCTCCCAGTTGCTAATAGACTCCACCCCAGCAAGCCAACTCCACTGCTTTAGAGTTACACCAAGTCCATGGGCCCTCTGCCAGTTTAGACCCATGGATCCTTGGTCTACCCCCCAACTTTCAGATCTATGTATGTTTCAGACCAGCGGCTCTCAACCTTTCCAGACGACTGTCTCCCTTTCAGGAGTCCGATTTGTCTTGTGTACCCCCAGGTTTCACCTCACTTAAAAAGGACTTGCGTACAAAATCAGCCATAAAAATACAGCAGTGTCCCAGCTCATTGTAACTGAACAGTAGCTGACTTGCTCATTTTCCCCATATAATTATAAAACAAATCAATTGGAATATAAATATTGTGCTTACATTTCAGGTATAGTGGGTAGAGCAGTATAAACAAGTCGTATGAAATTTTAGCTTGCACTGACTTCGCTAGGGCTTTTTCTGTAGCTTGTTGTAAAACTAGGCAAATATCTAGATGAGTTGATGCACCCCCTGGAAGAACTCTGCGTACCCCCAGGGGTACGTGCACCCCGGTTGAGAACCACGGTTTCAGATCATGCCTCCCCGGGAGAATAAACAGAGAAGTGAAAACACAAGCAGGCCCAACTCAATTGTACGGAAGGAAAAAGCAACTTTGATAGTTGGAAATTTCCCCTTCTCCATCTCAGTGCTGTCCTGATTGGATCTGATCTGTGGGTGGGGTCTTTTTTTTCCTGCTTTGTTACAACCGTCCCCAGATTCTCTGAAACGGACATTCCTTTTAGCACACGGCCCCAGCGCGGGCCCGCGAATTTGCTGAGCTAAATATGTCTGAGCCAGTCTAGACAAGAGCTTACGGTTGGCTAGGAAAACAGCCAATCCTAAATCATCTCTCGCTCTTCGGGCTGTGCCCTGTGCTGTCACCAGTTGCAGAGGCTGGGTTTGGACGGGTGGGGGGCGGGGGAGAGCAGGAAAATTAAGATTTTTAGCGAGAGGGAGGCTATTTCTGTGGGGGGCATAATTTAGTAGCGAGGAGTTAATTGGCTGCCGGAGAGCTTGCGGGTGTCCAGCAGGAATCAGAGTAAAATGTCCATGGTCACTGTGGAGGTTATGTGCACACCCGACCTGTGCCTGCTGGGTTCTCTGGCTGTATTTCATTCCTGCTCCCTGCCTGCTGGAGGCGTTCACGCCAGGCCAGATCCTTGGGGGTTTGGTTGTGTTTCGGCCCCTGGTTTTGAATGGCTGTGCAAGGGTGGTAGAGGAACATGCCCCTGTTTTCAAGGTTCAGTATATTCATGTCTGCAGGGTGAATGTTCTAGGAAGTTGGAGGCCACTGACTGCCCAGGGATCAGAGCTGTGCTTCAAAGCTATAGCTGCTGGCTTGATTTACCCCATCCACTGTGCCCAGGGACAGAGAACGGTTGGAAACTCTTTGGGGCAGAGGCTGTCCTTTATTCTGCGTTTTGTACAGCGCCTGGCACCACGGGCGCTATCGCAAAGCAAGTTAATCATGTTGGCACAAAACCAGCGTGCAGGTCCCGTCCACACTACAAGCACAACAATGTATCCTTGCACTGCTCTGGCTGACGGTGACCCATACGGGGAAGTTGTGCTGACAGGCTGCTTTGGTCCCAGCCCTGCCACAAGTCACCTGTCTTGGTGCAGCTGTATTGCTACCAACCACAGCACCTGGCTGGTGCCTTCTGAGAAAATGGTTAATAATTCCAGTAATGTTTCACCAGTGCTCAGAGGCCTCAGCCGGGATTGGTGCATGCACAAAACAAGAGCCAGTCCCTGCCGTGTGTGTGTGTGTGTGTGTGTGTGTGGTGCGGGGGAGCTCTGGGGAGCTATCCCATAATGCCACAGCAAGGACAGACTACCTGAGTAACACACATGCAAGTAAGCACCAGCAGCAGGTGGGGCAGTGCATTCTGGGATGGCTGGTGTGTATAGCCCAGGCCTCAGGATGTAAAATTCCCCTTCACGCTGGGCAGAGGAAGCGTGGTTAAGAGCCTTTTTGGAGAAGGGGTGGGGTTGTGGGAAAGGCACTAGGCTGGAGAGCTGGCTTTAATCCCTGGTTCTGCCCCGTGCCTCAGTTTCCCTTCTGTAAAATGGAGGTAATAAATCATTCCTTTGTCTAGACTGTGAGCTCTGTGGGGCAAGAACAATGTCTGGTCCTGATCCCTGCCTATGCCCTGATCCGTGCACGGGTCAAGGCCAGACAGGTCCTGCTAGCTCGTTTCTGCTAACCTGGCCCTCGGCTCAGGGCACGTGAAATAATATTCCCTGCGAGTGTTATGTTAAGATTCTCATCCTGTCTAGCACCTCTCCTCCCAATTAGCAAAAAATTTAATTTGCAAATAAATGTTTTCATTTCTCATCTAGCCCTGCAGCTAGTTGGATACTACGTCTTAAATACATTATTTGTTTCTTTTCCTGTGTCTTTGTCAGTAAATGATTCATTTCCAAGTAACTGGAAACTGGCCCATGCCATGAGACATCACTTAGCGCATCCACAAGGCTGCACACACCTGTCTGTCCTGGGCCGCTCTTTGCACAATCTCTATATCCCAGCTTTGCCAGCTGGGTGACCTTAGGCAAGTCACTTCCCCGCTCTGAGCCTCGGTTTTCCCATCTGTAAAATGGGGCTAATGATACTGACCTTCCTTCGTGAAGCTCTTTGAGATCTGCCAGTGAAAGATGCTCTGGAAGAGCAAGGCTCTGTACAGAGACAGGAGATTTGGATTGTTCAAGCTCATACATTGACCCTTGCTGAAGGGTGGAGGGATGCTTTCCATTGGCCTCTAACACGTGGCCCAAATATTTCCGTCTTCTTTCCTGGAGGACTTTGGAGATCAAGGGTTGCTGAACTCCTCAGCCTTTGTTCTCAATTCATCTCTGAGCATTGTTGTGCCCGGCTGAGGCTCAACTGTGTGTGTGTGTGGGGGAGCTGCGTCCGTTCAGCCTGGCTTTGGGTTGCGGCATAGGGGGCTGTTTGTTCTCTGTTTCTCACCCCACGATTTGTGTCCCCTGAACAGATCGATGAGATGCCAGAAGCCGCCGTCAAATCCTCCTCCAATAAATATCAAGTCTTCTTCTTCGGGACCCATGAAACGTGAGTGAGATTTTTAAAATGGGGGCAGGTGGGGGGAACGTGTGTGTAAGGGCAGGGGAATGTGTGTGTGTTAGGGAAGTGAGATGGGGTGTCAGTCAGAATCATGTGAGTAGGGTTAAGGCAAACGCATCAGTTGGCCAAGGGTAGGGTCTTGTATTCAAATCTTCGCAGAGTCATCAAATGGCAGCCATTCTCTTTCCAGCAAGACCCCCCTTCACCCCCCATGCTCTTGGGACATGAGCTGTGCCCCCCTCCGGACAGCCTCCTCCTGTCAGCTGCACGGGGGCAGAGGGGAGATGGTGATGAGGGAGGGGCATGGGAGCAAGACAAGGGGGAGCCTAGCATGAAACGACATGAGAAAGGAAAGGAAAGGAAATGGTCTCCGTTGGTGCCTTCCCCTTTCCTGTGGTGTAACCAGAGCTGTCCCCTGTAGGTGGGAGCTTCCCTCCTCCAACAGACTGGCACTAAATATAAAATGAATGTAATGGACCAAGATATTCTCATTGTAAGCTCCTTGGGGCAGGGACCAGGTGTTTGTACAGCACCTAGCACCATGGGCTCTTGGTCCATGGCTAGAGCTCCTAGGAGCCACTGCAATGCTAATAATTATAATAATAGAAATGTTAATATCCCCCTGACCAGCGTAGGCCTGTCCGCCTCCAACCCAGCAGCAGCCTTTCCCAGCTCAGTGCCTGGGTGGGGTCACATCAAGGTATTTAATGCCACTGGGGGTGGTTTGATCATCGTGGTGCTAGGAATGTATCCAGGTTTGCTGTATAGGGACGGGTGGGGAAGCTGGATCGTGGAGAAGTTTCAAGAGACCCCTTCCCCCTTCAGTGATGTAACAACCCCCCCAGTGCAGAGTTCTGTTGAAGCAAAGGAGGGTTGTTTTTAATAAGCCCCAATACTGAATTCACCGACAAAAAACGGATAAGGCAGGTGCAGGAAATGAGCGGGAATTTACGAAGCTCCTAAGGGACCTGCTGACTTTCTGTAGGACCTGGGTGTTTCTCTACTTCCATGCCTGGTGCCTCTGTTTCACCAGCGAACCCTGCCTCCCAGACAGGTCGCGGCTGGAACGTTTGCCTAGCAATCCTCAGCCAGGAGGTGCTGTGGAGGCGTATTACCCGTGGCCTGTCGTTACTGCTTCTCTTTCCCACCGTGCAGGGCGTTCCTGGGTCCCAAAGACCTCTTCCCCTATGAAGAGTGCAAGGAGAAGTTCGGGAAACCCAACAAGCGGAAAGGGTTCAGCGAAGGCTTGTGGGAGATCGAGAACAACCCGACCGTCAAAGCCTCTGGGTATCAGGTGCGTCTACCCGTTAAACCTCTCTGCTGGCCTGGCTGCTTCCTGGAGGGCAGAGCTTGTCCTCGGGCAGAGGCCTGCGCATCCTTTGCCCAGAGGTGAATTTTACCTGTAGCAACTCTGCTTTGGGCTTCTTTGTTATACAAGCAAGTCGTGGCCAGTCCATGCTGGCATTATCGCTTTCGGCAGGGATCGAACCCAGGACCTTTGCCAGCAAAAACCCCAAGCGTCTTCCACTGGAGTGAAGTAGCAATTTCTCCCCGGGTGCACCAGTAGCAGGTTGTTGTAGTTGCTGGGGCCAGGCACTGGAGAGACACGTCCTACATACGAAGTCGGGGTTTTGGGGAAGGTGAGCAGGGCGGTTTGAAGGGTTTAAGAGACCCCAACCCAGTGATCTTTTCAGTCTTGAGCTCAAGATACCACTCTCCTAAAGACAGGTAATCCTCAAGGGAGAAAGGGAATTTAGTCATGTGGGTAAAGTGTGGGGCTGGAAGTCAGGACTCCTGGATTCTGGCTCTAGGAGGGAGTGGGGTCTAGTGGTTAGAGCAGGAGGCCCTGGGAATCAGGACTCCTGGAATTTATTCCCAGCTCTGCCTCAGTTTGCTGGGTGATCTTAATCAGTTACTGTCCCTCTCTGTGCCTCAGTTTTTCTGTCTGTAAAATGGGGATAGGACAGGAAAGCTGACCTCAATCTCTCCTGCCCTGATCCAAAGTTGATTGAAGTTAACGAGAGCCTTATTCCTTCAGTCCCTTACGGGGGGAGGGGGCGAGTGAAGACAGTGGGGAAATTATTTCTCTCCCCTCCCCCCGACCCATGAACATTTTTAGACTAAAACTTTGTTGAAAAGTCAAAATCCCCAAAACTGAAAATTTTCTGATTTAAAATAAAAAAATGTTGGCTTTTAGCTTTTCAGTGAAAAGCAATATTATGATTATTGTTTTGACAAAAATAGAAGTTTTTCACAAGAATTTCAGTTTTGCTGAAAAGTCGCTTTGGGGTAGGGAATCTCTATAGGAAAACTTCGATCAGCTCCAGTTTCAAGGATTAATCTGTTTTAATTGTCCGTTAATGATGATCGTTATGACAGTACTAGAGACCCCAACCGATATCAAGTGGGAGGAGCTGTATGTCCAACACAGTCTGAATACACCACAAGAGCAAAGCGTGGGAGAGGAAACTGAGGCTGGGGAGAGAGGGGGCGAATTGCTCGAGATCACCCAGTGGTAGATCTGGGAATATAACCAAGATCCCTTGAGCCCTTGTCCAGTGCTTGAATAATGGGCTCACGCTGCCTGCCCTCTTTACCCTGTCAAGAGTAATAGCTTACTTCAGGTGCATGGGGCGGGCAGTGCAGCTCTCAAGCCAGGTGCGTCTTGCATGACTTGAACCAGTGAGTGAACCCGCTGCACTAACGTTTTGGGGGTGGGTTTTCTCTGCAAGCTGCAGAATGCTCTGCTTTGCAGTCACTAAAATATTTCTCTGGGTAGCCTGCAGCAGCCCTGCTTTCTGCTGCGATGCTGTCAGCTCTTATTAGCTAAGCGAGGGCTGAGCTGTAGATCGGAGACCTCCAAGACATTCTGGGTACTCGGCAAGTGGGGTTGGGGCATTCACAGAGGAGCGTTCTTCTCTGGGAGGCAGTACCCCTGAGGGTGCTTTGCTTCTGGGAGGTGCCATATTCTGGAAGATGGCTAAAAGCAAGGACTTGTGGTCATTTGAGACCCATCTTTTCATAGGCATTGAGGGTGTTGGCCCGAGTCCTGGTCAAAAATCAGCAAACTCAGTCTCACCTCCCTAAATTCCCCCTGCCGTTGAAACTTTTCTGCTTCTTCTCCCATGAGCCGTTGTCACGCTCCACTCCAGAAGTGGCTGCAGCTCTCTCTGTGTGTCCTTTGGCCACGGCTGCACAGTGCTTTGAGAGGCCACCGGCTGCAAGATGCTGTTGTCGTGGGGGAAGAAATAGGCTGTGTAGAATCATCCCTGACCCTGGACAGCAGCTGGCACCAGGGAGCAGCTGTCAGGCGTGAGCGTCAAAGACAAGGGCACTGATCTTCCTATCACCTTGCAATAACTGTATCCCCCTCCCATCTTCCTCTGTCTGTCTCTCCTCCCTCCCCCGCTCCCCCCCGTCCTCCTGCAGCCCACCCAGAAGAAGAGCTGCCCAGAGGATGCAGAGCCTGAGCAGGAGCCGGAGGGCGACGGTGAGAAGAAAGGCAACGCGGAGGGCAGCAGTGACGAGGAGGGCAAGCTGGTGATCGACGAGCAAAGCAAGGAGAAGAACGAGAAGGCTGGGATCAAGAGGAAAGCGGAAGATGCCTTGGAGGTAGCGGTCAGGGGGAGGTCCCCGGTGAGCTGCCCAGGGAGGGATCGGGCTGTAGATCGGAGACAGACCAGGGCATGGGGACAGTGCTGTCTGGAACTGAGCTCATGGAATAAAGATCGGGGCCTGTCCCTGGGACCGGGGAACAGGGCTGGTCCCTGAGATGGGGGTTGAGGGATTGTGTTCTGAGAAAAGATCAGAGACGCCCCTCCACCAGCACCGTGTGGGGGTATCTGTGCTTGCAGGCAAGGGCCTAGCATGAGCCAGCGCAGGACCTCTCTCATCGCCCGGGCAGGGAGGGGGCGGCACCGCCGTGGGTCCCGGTTGACCCCCCTTCCCATTGGCAGGACTCCCCTAAACGCGCCAAAGAGGCGGAGGGCCAGGAAGGGGAGAAGAAAGTAGAGAACGAAGAAGTCCCCAAGGAGGGAGAGAAACAGAAGCCCAGCCCCCCCGAAGGGGAGAAAGAGAAGAACAGCGACCCCGCTGGAGTCCCGGACGCGAGAGAGGCCAAGCCAGAAGGGAAGGAGAAAGCCGCCGCGGAGGAAATCAGAGATCACAAGGAGAGGTAGGGGACTGGAGGAGGGCAGAGTCTGGCACGTCACCCCTCCGGAGGAGGGAGGCTTGGGGTCTGGTTCCCATCACAGCATCAGGCCCTAAGGGTCTGGTACAGGTCGCATGGAAATCAGCAGGACTTTGCCCGTCTGTTTCAGGGGGAGAGGGATGTAAGAAACAGGGGAGGGTGCGTAACAAGGCCCCTGCCCTTCTGCTGAGTCAAAGGGCCAGGCTTGGTTACTCCTTGGATGGGAGAGCTCCAGGCAGGATCCAATGGCAGGAGCAGATCCCGCCCCCCGTTATCCTCCAGCATGCGGCCCTGATCCTGTTTGCTGCCACCGCAACGTTCATCATCCTTGATGTTCTTCCCTGTTCCTTCTCTGCTCCCGCAGTCTGTAGCTGGCCGGCCTTCCCAAGCTGAGCTCATCGTCTGGGCTGTTCCTTTCCTGCTGGGCTCCCTGGGTGCTAAACAGTTTCGTTCCTAGTCGGCTCGTCGCATCTGCAATTCGGGAAGAAAGAAATAAAAAGAAACCAGTAACACGAACCATCCCGTCCCCTGTCCCCGCCCACCCGTAGCAGGGCGCATGCTTGTAATAGTGATTTCTAGGGGGCGCTGATCAGTTGATTTGAAATAAAAGCGATTCATGCCTTTTTAAAATGTTTCCTATCACTTCCTACGAATTGCTTCCTCTTCAGTGGGGCTTTCGTGAGGGTTTAAAGTCAGGTGATCACCGGAAAGCCGGGGAGGAGAGGCAGAGTTGGAATCTGTCTCTTTCAAGAATTGCTGGATAGTTTTTTTTTGTTTTTGAGGGGTTTCCTCGATGTCCGGATAATTTAGATGAACTGAACCTCATTCTGCTTTACATCAAGGCCCCTGGGTGCTGCATGAGCTGTGTTAAAAGGGCCTTAAAATGCACACGAAGGGCCCTTTGCATGACCATTGGTCTGTTTCCAGTTCTGAATCCCGGAAGAGCAATGGCAGAGGGAGATGCACCAATCAGGTTTGGGAATCTTGCTCTTGTGAGGATACACCACAGAGATCCCTGACCTAACTGCATGCCCTACTCCATAAGTGGGATTCACCATTGGCTTCTGCTTCTTGCTCTGTTAATGGACACGAGTCCCTTTAAACAAGACCAGAGGCATAATATCCCGCTTTGCCCCAGCTGCTGTTTTCCATAGCCCCTGTCAGTCAGACAGTCTTTGGTCTCGTTCCTTGCAAGGTCTCCCCTCAAATTCGGTGGCAAGTGCTGCTCTGCTGTCGGTGCCCAAACCCCAGCCTTGCTGCCGTCCTAGGCTGACTACAGGATGTGCTAGCCATGTGCACCTCTGTCTTACCAGGTCATCTTTCAGCAGGTCGTTTGGCTGAGCCGGTACAGGATGGGATTGGATGGCTCAGGGATAGAGTTGGCTGAATTTTTTTTTTTTAATCCTGTGGAAAATTTAGATTTTTTGGCAGGAATTTCAATACCAAAAAAATTTGGGAAAAAACTGTAAAAAGGTCAACTGGGAAATGCTGTGGCAGAGGCTCATGGGAGTTGTAGTTCAGACCAGACTCCCTGATCAGAGTACATCTCCCATGATGCACCAGAGTCTTGCTTCTGAGAGAGAAGAAACAGTTCATCCTGGGAGCCCCTGGCCATGGTGCATTCTGGGAGATTCCCATGATGCACTGTGGCAGCATGTCCAAATCAACATATATCTGTTTTTGGGCATTTGGTTGTTCAGCCCCCCAAAAAATATGTATTCAAAATTTCCACAGCAAAACAGAAATTTTCCCCAAAATATTTCATTTAGCCACAAACCCAATTTTCTGTCAAAAACCAGTTTTGATGGAAAAAACTTTCAGCCAGCCCCAGACAGGAGATTAATGGGAGGTTGTGAAGTTCTTTGTCTCTGGGGCCCCATTTTGGAGCCAGTGCAATGGAGGATGGTTATGCCGTTTCGTAGCCTTCATGTGATGATTGACGGCTCTTGGACCAAGGGATAGGTGTGTCTGAAAGCCATCACCATTCACCCCTAAATTGCTGAGACTGCCAGAGAAGCCAATGGCCGAATGAGCCTCTGGGGAAACATGGTGGAATGATGTGTGTGGCCCAAGCTTATGAATCAAGTGGCCTTGGGCTGTCCCTCCAGTACCTTTCACCCAGCACTAAATTCATTTTCAAAATTTCAAAGGCGGCCGTGAGGATTGGCCTATTCGCCTGTAAGGAGATGGACGAGTTTTATCCGCCGTTTCCATCCTGTCTGTGATCCCAAGAATCCGGACAATCTGTCCCTGGTGTCATTCTGCAAGTTTCAGGGGAACTACAAGCAGATCTGAACTCTTTTGACAACAGCTCACAAACCCTTGCCTCCAAAGTGTTCAGCTAATCAGAAATCCCTCGATCGCTGCACACTCTGCCCCCTCTTCCTATTGGGGGAGGTAATGAGGGGGACTAGATGACCTCCTGAGGTCCCTTGCAACCCTGATATTCTATGAGTGAACCCATGGAAATCCATGAAGTGTGCACTCTGATATAGAGACCGCTCTTACTTTATTTCAGTAGGGTTTTTTTATTATTGTTTTTAACTGAATTGCTAAAGTGTTTTAACGCTTCTAGCATCCATGTGGTGGTTTGGAATTAGCGGAGACCTGTGATCGCTGCTAGTCCTAGGTTGGTCTGATCGGTGATGTTGTGGCCAATTGGGCTAGACGGGCATGTTGCTGTGTTTTATCTAGGTGTTTTCGTACGCTGCTGATGGGCACAAGATTTCCAGAATTCTTATGGGGGTGGGAATGAGGAAAATGCTGACCACTTGCATGCAATTTTACCCGTGTTTCAAGCTGCTGATTGACAGATTTTAAACTTTCAGTTGAAAATTTCCGTGGAGAAAAAGAATTGGAGATTTTTACCAATTAAAGCCCCTTCCTCCACCTCCCCATTAGACATCAGGGTGCAGTTAGCGACCTTCCTAGAACTCAGACGTCTGGGTTCACCAGTCTGGTTCAGTCTTTTAAGGGAAGCAAAGGAGCCACCCAAAGATTTGCTCAACGAGATGAGGGCTTTGATACAGCTGGTTGCCCACCCATGTAATGTTTCCGAAGCTTTCGCGACCAGAGCTGGTCAAAATTCCTGCTGGAGTTTTGAAATTGTGACACAACTCTTGTTGGAATGTTGACTTTTTGACACAATTCTTGCTGGAATTTCGAAACTTTTGCTGCCATTTTGACAAAAACTGAAATGTTGATGACAATTCTTTTTAAAAAATGGGGAAAATTTTCTATAGTTGAGAAAATTCAAAAACATTAATTTTCTTGAGGCAATAGAGGAAAAAATGTCCCCTCCATACTGGCCCTCCCACCCCCCACTTCCACCCGTAACCAGCTGTATTTGTGACTGTCTCGTGAAAGGACAAAGCTGGAAAAACCTTGGAGGCTATAGAGCAGTGATTCGCTGGCACTTTGCTGCTGATTGTTGCCCCGAGGCGGAATGAAGATCTGGGTTGAAAGTAGTTTTCATTGCGAATCTAGTGGCTTGGCTTGGCGTGGCTATGCAGCCATGGGGCCTGGGGTTCCGTGTAGATCCTGCGTGCTCACAGATGTCTCCCAGCAAGGTGGACGTGCGTTACTTGAGTTCTGGATTCTGGCCTTGCTGCAGGTTTTTCCGTTTGACATGAACAGGAACAGGAGCGGACTCTGCATCGCCTCTAGCCCAGTTTTTTGCCTGTCTAATGGGCCTGGTTCTCCAGTGCCCTGCGTCCTGTGCAGTCGTTTACATGGGTGCAAAATGATACTGATGCCACCTGCTTGTTTTGCACTGGTGTCGGGGATTGTCCCACGGGCAGGCCGGTGGATAGCTGGGTACCAGGTGTTTGCAGATCTCAGCGCCAGGAACGAGCAGGGCAGCTGCTGTTCCACAGAGACAGCTGGCAGATTTTCAAGTGCGGGCCCTCTGATTTTGCAGGACGTTTTTGGGAGGTGCATTTGAGCAGTCTGCTGGGCAACGGCAGGAGATGGGCTGTTGTTGGGCAGAGCCTTTCTAGGAAACATCTGTGTGAGGAGGAGTCTCCCCTAAAGGAGATCCCCTTTCTCCAAAAGCCCCACATTCCAGCAGTTCCTGTTGGCCAAGGGGAACCCATCAATGATGCCATTTTGGGGGTGCTCCCTTTGCTAGAAGCTCTGTGCTGTGCCCCTCCAGGGCTCCCAGACCCACAATCCCAGGAAGCGAAGGACAGGAATGGGGGCGTCCATGCCACAAGGAGTGTGCTGCCTTCGTGGTGCTTCCAGCCCTCACCAGATAGTCTAAGCGCCCTCAGGGGCGCTGCCAGACTCCTAAAAGGGGTAGCCAGAGACCAAGTCTAGGGCTGAAGCTTCAGAGAAAGACACTGGCTTGATTCTTGGTTGCTCTGTTCCTGTGCTCAGAGCAGGGGTTGTGTTTGGGATTGGAGGGGGAGTTGTTTTAGAGCTCCTTTATGTTCTCCGGGCCCAATTACCCTTCACCCATCACCTTGTGCACTTAGTTACACTAGTGACTGCGAATCAATACCAAAGCATCCTGCAGAAGGCACAGGGCAATGGAAAACCAGGTCTCCTGTGATCCATGGGCGTGCAGAAGCCCTGCCCAGCCTGCAGTTTAAATTAGAGCAGCCTTAGGGGCTGCTCTAACTTATGCTCTGCTCCCCGTGTCACTTAAGGGGCCCTGGGAAGCAGAGACTAGCCAGTGCACAGTATGCTTTGGTTACACCCCTAATCTTCCCTTTTACACCAACTCCCTGCCCCGGTGTGATTCCCAGAGAGCCAGTTCCACCTATATTAAGGCCCTGAACGGCCAACCTGAGCATGTCTGAGAGTCAGAGCGCTAACCTCAGGGGCCGCCAGTTTGACCCCAGGGAATGTGCCTATAAAATAACGGGAACTAGACCTCACTTGTGGTCCAAGTGGCAACCTGAGTCCAGGTCTCCAGGGGGATGTAAGACACATTCAGCGTCCGTTGTGGAAATATGCATGGAGGGTTGGTTTGTTTTTCCACAGCATGGCCTGTGGTCACGGATCTGAAAGGAAATTCAGAAGGTTTCTGGGGAATATTTATCAAAATATTTGTAAAAAAGAAAAAATACAATGACATTTTTACCAATATATATATATATATATTAAAAAAAAGTTCTTAAAAACGAAACTACGATGAGTAGCTGGAAAAGTCATTGGTTTAGCAATTTTTTTTCATAGTCTGCCTTATTTTTAAACTCGTGTTTCTACCTGTCCCTGAGCCCAGGTGTCTCCTCTTTTTCTCTCTCGCTCTCCCGTCCTTCTCGCCATGTGATGTAATCGTATTCCGATTTGGAAAATAAAAGACAAACAACCCTGCCTTGGTTCTGTCTGAGGCTGTGATGAACACCATTGTTGAATTTAGCTTTGGAATAGTACAGAGAATAAAAGAAACACAGAAAAATGTAGATTATTTTAATTCTCTAGGACAATAAAAAATGTTGGTTATTATAGGAGTGGCTGTTATTTATCGTTGGTTGTTCTGAGGCTCCGTGGCTTTGACTTTCAGTGGGCCATAGTACGTACTTCTCGGTGGTTTCTATTTATCTATGGAGGCAATTTCCCTCTGGTGTCTACCCACTTTCTGATCCAAGCATTTAGCTGGCTCCCATTAATTAGCACCTTCCAGTCTTTAATGTATTTATCCTCACAACCCCCTGTGAGGAAGGGCAGTGCTGTTATCCCCCTGTACAGATCTGAAGTCCAAAGTGGCTCAGAACCAGATTTTTAAAGAAATGGAGGCAACTACCTAAGAACAGATTTTTTGTCTTATTTTCTATCCCTTTCCTAATAGTTCCTACCATTCTGTTGGCTATTTTGACAGTCGCGGCACCTTGAGCGGATGTTTTCAAAGAACTATCCACGGTGACTCCAAGATCTCTGTCTTGAGCGGTGACCGCTAATTTAGAGCCCATCCTTTTGTATGGACAATTCATGATATCTTGCAATGTGCATTACTTTGCACTGATCAGCCTAGAATTACATCTCCATTATGCCACCCAGTTTTGTGAGATTGCTTTGTAACTCTTTGCAGTCTGTTTTGGACTTAACTATGCTGAGTAATTTTGTATCATCTGCAACTTTGCCACCTCTCTGTTTACCCCCTTTTCAAGTTCATTTATGAGTATGTTGAACAGCACTGGTCCCAGTACAGACCCCTGTCCCCCTGCCCCCTGCTCTATTTACTTCTTTCCGTTGTGAAAACTGACCATTTATTCTTGCCCTTTGTTTCCTATCTTTTAACCAGTCACTGAGTCAGGAGAAGACCTTCCCTCTTATCCCACGACAGCTTCCTTTGCTTTCCTTTGCTGAAAAGCCTTTGTTGAGGGACCTTGTCAAAGGCTTTCTGAAAGTCCAAGTACACTATATCCCCTGGATCCCCCTTGTCCACATGCTTATTAACACCCTCAAACAATTCTAAGAGGTTGGTGTGTCTTAGTTACCTTTAGCAAATCTGGGCTTAAGTGACTTCAAGGTCACACACGTGTGTGATTGATCTGGGGCTTCTAAATCCCAGATTAGCACCCTGCCCCGTGGGCTATGCCTGCCTGTGAGAGCGACCTACCTACTCCTCTCGATTCACTCTGTCCTTTTGGGCAAATTGCATTCCCACTCTGTGCTTCGGTTTCCCCAGCTGTAATGGGGAGCTCTTGCGTGCGCTGCTTTGAGAGCGAGGTGAGAAGCCAGCTGCAGGGGGGTTTTATGGCTAAGGCACTTGCCTGGCGCGCAGGAGAGCAGGGTTCAACGCCGGGCGGGGCTGTGGGCAAGTCATTCAATCTCTCTGTAAACCTCGCCGCTTCTGCTGGTGTTGTCGGCGCAGCAGCTGGCACAATAGGGCTGCGAAATGAGTCGGGGTTTTTGGCTGCTACTGCAGGGCAAATAATACTTCGTAAGACAAGGGAAGAACTCCCCCACTTTCCTGCCCCCGTTACCTGGGGCACGGTGAATGCAAACTGCTCTTGCTTAGATTCTGCACTGCATGGGAACGCGGACCTGGGCCACTGTTTGTAAAAAGCCCCACGCACAGCAATTGCTAAGAAATACTCAGGCTCACACCTGCCCTCCTCTGTGGCCCAGAGTTTTAGCCACAGCACGCGGGGGGAGCTGGAGGTCTTGGCGATGGGTTAAAATGTGCCACCTCTCTGCTAAAGGGAACGGAGGGTGACCAGATGTCCCGATTTTCTAGGGACCGTCCCGATTTTGGGGGCTTTTTCTTATAGGCTCCTATTATCCCCCACCCCTGTCCCGATTTTTCACATTTGCTGTCAGATCCCCCTAAGAGAGCGTGTGCTGAGCTACAAGCACATTCACTGCAAAGGAGAGGTCTCAGCCCAGCAGGCTGTGCAAAGCCCAGGGGAAGCAGAGCTGCCCAGGCTTGCAGCACCTAAGGGGAGAGAGCGTGAATAGAAAATGGAGATGAGCTGGAGTAGTTCCAAGTGCTTCCAGAAACTACATGTCCCAGCATGCCCCTGGAGCCTCTTCGGAGCATGTGCAATCATCCCTGGTGCTCGCATCTGATGCAGGGAGATGAGGAGTGAGCAAAGCGTTTTCAGAAAGCCTTTGACATAGAATCATAGGAACAGGCTCTTAAGCAAAGGAAGCTGTCATGGGATAAGGGGGACGGTTTTCTCATGGGTCGGTAACTGGTTAAAAGATTGGAAACAAAGAGTAGGAATAAATGGTCAGTTTTCAGAATGGAGAGAGGTAAATTGTGGTGTCCCCCGGGGTCTGTACTGGGACCAGTCCTATTCTGCTTATTCATAAATGATCTGGAAAAGGGGTAAATGGTGAGGTGGCAAAATTTGTAGATGATACAAAATTACTCAAGATAGTTAAGTTCAGGCAGACAGCGAAGAGCTACAAAAGGATGTCTCAGAACCAGGTGACTGGGCAACAAAATAGCAGATGAAATTCAGTCTTGATAAATGCAAATAATGCACATTGGGAAGCATAATCCCAACTATACTTATAAAATGATGGGGTCTGAATTAGCTGTTATAACCAAAGAAAGAGATCTTGGAGCCAGTGTGGCTGGTTCTCTGAAAACATCCACTCAGTGTGCAGTGGCAGTCAAAAAAGCAAACAAAATGTTGGGAATCATTAAGAAAGGGATAGATAATAAGACCGAAAATATCATATTGCCTCTGTATAAACCCATAGTATGTTCACATCTTGAATACTGTGTGCAGATGTGGTCGCCGCATCTGAAGATGTATTAGAATTGGAAAAGGTTCAGAAAAGGGCAACAAAAATGATTAGGGGTGTGGAACAGCTTCGGTATGAGGAAACATTTATAAGACTGGGGCTTTACAGCTGGGAAAAGAGACGGCTAAGGGGGGATATGATAGAGGTCTATAAAATCATCACTGGTGTGTAGAAAGTAAGTCAGGAGGTATTATTTACTCCTTGTCCTAACACAAGAACTAGGGGTGACCTAATGAAATTAATAGGCAGCAGGTTTAAAACAAACAAAAGGAAGTATTTGCACAGTCAACCTGTGGAACTCTTTGCCAGAGGATGTTGTGAAGGCCAAGACTATACCAGGGTTCAGAAAAGAACTAGATACATTCATGGAGGACAGGTGCATCAATGGCTGTTAGCCAGGGTGGACAGGGATAGTGTCCTTTCCTCTGTTTGTTGGAAGCTGGGAATGGGCGATAGGGGATGGATCCTTTGATGATTCCCTGTTCTGTTCATTCCCTCTGGGGCACTTGACATTGGCCACTGTTGGAAGAAAGGACACTGGACTAGATGGACCCTTGGTCTGAGCCACTGTGGCCATTCTTATGTTCTGACCCTGCACCCCTCTGTGATGAAGTCTCTGTTGAAAAGTGCTGAGGTCTGGCAGGCACAGCAGTTATGTTCCCCGGAGATCAGAGCGGAAATGCCCCAGCCAAAGCCAGCTCCCGATGTGCTGAGCCGTGTAGGCTTGATTCCTACAGCATGCGGCACAGTCACATCCCCGTAGGAATGTAATGGCCAGAATGGAAAGCGGCAGGGGTGTGGCTACTACAGTGTCAGGCAACCACATGCTCGGGGGGATGGCTGCAGGTCTGCATGGAACAAAACCACATGGGAATGTTGTATGATTCGAGCACGCACGCCAGAGACCCCAGGCAGAAGCAGGGCCCAATTGTGCTAGACGCTGGACAAGCACATACTAAAAGACAGTCTGGGTCTGGCAAAAGCAGCTGATGTATAAAATGAACCAAACCTGCCTAGCAAGGGAGGTTTCGGTTAGATATTAGGAAGAACTTTCTAACTGTAAGGGGAGTTCAGCTCTGGGACAGACATCCAAGGGAGGTTGTGGGATCCCTTCACTAGAGGTTTTTCAGAACCAGCTGGACAAACCCATCAGGGATGTTCTGGGTTTATTTGTTCTGGCCTCAGCACAAGGGATGGACCTGGTGACTTCTTGAGGTCCCTTCCCGTTCTATTCAATGGGTCCCGTTCTATTCAATGTCTTCATTAATGATCTTGATGGTGGGATAGCTTGCACATTAAGTAAATTTGCAGATGACACCAAGTTGGGGGGAGTGGTGGACACGCTGGAGGGCAGGGATAGGATTCAGGGAGACTTAGACAAATTGGAGAAGTGGGCCACAAGAAACCTCATGAAGTTCAACAAGGACAAGTGCAAAGTCCTGCACTTAGGACAGAAAAACCCCATGCACTGCTACAGGCTGGGGACTGTTTGGCTAAGTAGCAGTGCTGAAGAAAAGGATCTTGGGGTTACGGTAGATGGAAAGTTGAACATGAGCCTACAGTGTGCTCTTGTAGCCAAAAAGGCTAATAGCATACTGGGCTGTATTAGTAGGAGTGTTGCCAGCAGATCGAGGGATGTGATTATTCCCCTCTATTCGGCACTGGTGAGGCCGCATCTGGAATATTGTGTCCAGTTTTGGGTGCCACACTACAAAAAGGACGTGGAACAATTGGAGAGAGTCCAGCGGAGGGCAACAAAAATGATTAGAGGACTGGAGCACATGACTTATGAAGAGAGACTGAAGGAACTGGGCTTATTTAGCCTGCAGAAGAGAAGACTAAGGGGGGATTTGATAGCAACCTTCAACTACTTGAAGGGATGCTCCAAGGAGGAGGGAGCTAGGCTGTTCTCAGTGGTGACGGAGGACAGAACAAGGAGCAATGGTTTGAAGTTGCAGTTGCGGAAGTCGAGGCTGGATATTAGAAAAAACTTTCTGACTAGGAGAGTGGTGAAGTATTGGAATGGGTTACCTAGGGAGGTGGTAGAATCTCCATCTTTAGAGCTATTTAAAGTCCGGCTAGACCGCACCCTGGCTGGGA
Organism: Chelonoidis abingdonii; assembly: GCF_003597395.2. Classification (NCBI taxonomy): domain Eukaryota; kingdom Metazoa; phylum Chordata; order Testudines; family Testudinidae; genus Chelonoidis; species Chelonoidis abingdonii. The sequence continues at coordinate 47,349,617 of NC_133779.1, forward strand.
TTATTTAGGGAAAATGGTCCTGCCTTTAGCAGGGGGTTGGACTAGATGACCTCGTGAGGTCCCTTCCAACCTTATGATTCTATGATTCTATGATTCCAGCCTGACATTTCTATGAAGTGATGATCTGCGCAAAGGGGACAAAATAAATCGGGCTGTGTCTAGTGAAAGGCTTGCGGTGGGGCTGGTCAAAAAGTCTCCATCAAAAAACTGATGGAAAATTGGGGGGTGGGTGGGAGTGGGAAGGGGTTTGCTGAACCACTTTTTTTTTTTTTTTTGCAAAAAGTATCTGCTTTCCATGGAAAATTTGATTTTATGTATAAAGATGAACATCTGAAAACTTAAATATTTTGCTTTCCAGCCAACATTTTTCGGTATTCAAAAAAAAATATTTTTCCCCCTGAAACGTCAAAAATTCTGTTGGAAAATTGACAATTGTTTATAGCCTCATTTTTTACACATCTACACTGTGATATGTGTGTGTGTGGGCATCCCCTGAGGACATCTGGTGTTGCTTATTCCTTAGTGGGGTACAGGTTGCTAGAGGCTGCCAGTCTGTCCCCCCAGCTCTCTGTGGCCATTTCCCTAGCTAGTGACTGTCAGCCCCTATGGAAAGTGACCCCCTCGCATCCATCTACACCAGCGCACACACGGGTAACATGCTTCTGACATGCAACATGTCCTTTCTGCACAGGACGAGCGAGAACAGACCCGCCCCCAGAGGGCCAGAAAGCAGCGCCCCAAACTAGGACTACCAATCCCACAAAACACTGCAATGCAGCGGAGTGGGTGGTACTACCACACCCAGAATGCCAGGCAACACAACAAAGATGGGGCGCTGGGGGGTGCGATACCCAGAATGCAATGCAACAGGACAAGGCGGGGAGGAGGAGCTGTAATACCCAGAATGCAATACAGCAGGATAGATGGGGGGGCGGAATGCTGCAATACCCAGAATGCAATGCAATAGGACAAGGGGGGCGGAGCTGCAAAGCCCAGAATACAATGCAAGAGGACGGGAGAGAGGGGGTTGCAATACCCAGAATGCAATGCAAAAGGACAGGCGAGAGGGGGTGTAATACCCAGAATGCAATGCAACAGGACAAGGGGGGGAGGAGCTGCAAAGCCCAGAATGCAATGCAACCGGACAGAGGCCGGAAGATGGGAGTGCAACACCCAGAAATGCAACAAAACCCCGGGATGGGACTACAAATCCCAGAGTGCAACGCTGGAGGGCTACTATGACAGAAAATCCCAGGGTGCATTGCGAGTGGGCTCTCCCACGCAGGACTACAAGTCCCTGGCGTGCAATGCTGCTTGTCCTCTGAAAACTCATGTGCATAGCGTATTGCAACTGCAAACTGCTGCTGGAGGGGCCTGCGAGCAGCAGAAGAGCAAGGTGAGAAGGGGTGCGGCTCCCTCTGGCTCCTGGGGGCTGCCCCCGGGCTAGGTTGCTTGGCATGCACGCAGGGGCCGTGGGGCAGGGGAGTAGGGAGGATGCTGGGGAGGTAGGTGCTGCAAGAAGCAGGGTTACTGCGAATGGGGACTAGGGTGACTAGACAGCAAGTGTGAAAAATTGGGACATGAGGTGGGCGGTTATAGGAGCTAATATAAGAAAAAGAACCAAAAAGCGGGACTGTCTCTATAAAATCGGGATATCTGGTCACCCTAACGGGGACCTGAGCAGGCTTGAAACCCCCTGGGAAAAGCTAGCTCCCTGCTGGTGTCCCCCTTAAAATCTTTGCTTTCCCCCAGCCCGGACTCCTGGGTTCCTTCCCTGACTCTGGGAGGGGAGTGAGGCTTTGTGGGTTTGGGGATTGTGGGGAAGGGGAAGAGACCAGGAGGTAGGACACCTGGGTTCTGGTTCCTAGCGTAGCTGCTGATTTTCTTTGTGACTTTAGGCCTGGCCTTGGCTGGATCTGCTGACCTGTGACCGCCCTCGCGGAGCGGGACCATGCGTCTGACCGCCTTGGTCGCCATGGCGGCGAGGATGAAGTTGCCCCCAGACTATCGCCACGGCATCTATCGGCCCTGGACGGCGGCGGCCAAGGCCAACAACCCCCCCGGGCGGAGACGCAAGAAGGTGTTTGTGGAGCCCATCAGCAAGGAGGACTGGAAGGTGTTCCGCGGGGACACGGTGAGCCCTAGCCATAAGTCGTCCCCCTTTGGGATTGTCTAGCATGGGGCGTCGCTGAGTTTCCGTGCCCCGAGCCGGGGGGTCCCGAAAGGAGTTCTAATGGGGATTTGTTGGGTTTCAGGTGGAGATATTAATTGGGAAGGATGCTGGGAAGCAAGGAATGGTGAACCAGGTCATCCGAGCTCGCAACTGGGTCTTTGTGCAAGGTTTGAATACGGTAAGGGAAGGACAGGGGGAAAGCCTCAAATCTCCTATATGTTGGCCAGCTGGAATCAGAACTGCTCTGCTGTGTGTCACATGTCCCATACTGCCAATGAGGATTCTCCTTTGGCTCAGGCAGCTGGGGCTTGGGCTCTCAGTGCAGGAGGATCTGACTTCTATCCCCATTGCTGCTCGGGTAGTTCCAAGTCTCTGGTGTGCGGTGCCCAAGGAACCCCAAGAATGACTGTGCAGTGAGCCTGTTCCAAGCCCTGGGGCAAGTCACTCCCCTCTCTGTGCCTCAGTTTCCCCATCTGTAAGAAGGGCTAACCTACACTATGTGGGTTTGGCTGTGAGGATTAATCAGCTTGTAATGTGCTGCAGAATGGTGGTATTATTCCCCCCACTTCCCCCCAACAGTCACTGGTGTTAGTGACGTGAGAGTGTAAAAGGCCACAACCCGGTTCAGCCACTGCCCTGGCTGGGATGGTCTCCTTGCCCGAGGGACCCCGGGGCGAGGCCAGTGGGTGAGGAAGAGGTGGCAGGTTGAAACCCAGCTTTCCGTTTCTAGCATTACCACTACATAGGGAAAACCGCCGATTACCCGGGGACGTACATTGCCAGCGAGGCACCCCTGCTGCTCCGACAGATTGCCCTGGTTGACCCTACGGACAGGTAATCCCGCCCCAGGGCTCGGCTGGGCGCGCTGGCATCCTTCCAGCTGCCCGCGGGAGGCTGGCGCTGTTTTTAAACCCTCACCTAAGGCACTCCCTGCAGCCATGAACCTACCAGATCTGTCTAGCTAAGTAGCATTAGGCCTGGCCAGTACTTGGATGGGAGACACTCAAGGTTAGAGTCCAAACTCTTTGGGGGTAGGGCCTGTTTTTGTTTTCTCTGTACGGCACCTGGCACCGGGCGGGTTCTAGTCAATGACTCGGGCCGCTAGGTGCTCCTGCGAGGCAAAGGGTAATAAGGGAAACCAAGAGTTGGGCTGGACATGGCAAGGAATCGATAGGAAACGCAGAACTGACCTAGTGTCGTGCGAGGGGGACGCTGTGCCCCAGGGAGTGGGGGGCGGGGGCTCAGTAAGGGGTGCTCTGCCCTGCCCCAGGGAGTCTGTGCTGACCCCAATGCCCCAGCATGGTACTAGGGGACACTCCACTGGAGGGAACAGTAGAGGGTGCTCCTTCCTCTGGGTGAGCACTAACTGCAATGCCCTTGCTGCAGCAAGAGAGACTTCCAAAGATGCCAATAAAAACCTCCTCAAAGGCTTTTGGCTGGTCTGAGCAACCCCTCCGAGGTCTTGTCTGATCCCTCCACCCCCTGCCCTTTCCCCTAGGGAGCCCACCGAGGTGGAGTGGCGCTACACCGAAGAGGGTGAGCGAGTGAGGGTATCTCTGCGAACCGGCAGGATCATCCCTGCACCCGTCCACCAGCGCCGGGACGGCATCATCCCAGAGCAGTGGAAAGGTGAGCAGTTTGCCGGGGGCTTCTCCCAGCTGGCCCTGGGCGATCCGCCATTGCTTTCTGCTTGGGCACCTTTCAGCAGCTCCCATCAACAGGGCTGTAATGGGAAGGTGTGTGCAGCATGTGGCACACTTGGGGCCTGACTCTCAGTCGCTCCAGCCCTGTGGCTGGCTCTAAGCTGCCTTCGTGCTCTGTGTTCTGGAGCCGCACAGACCTTGGTGTAAGTGAGAGCAACCACAGAGCTGCTCTAATTTGCAATCTGCTTCCCAGGGCCAAGTGGCTTTCCAGTGGGCGCTGGTGACGTTTTCCTGAGGGCGTGGGGCTGAGAATCAGGCCGAGAGGTTTAAAGCATTCTGTGGAGCCCGCTTCGCTGCTGGGCCAGGGAGGGGAAAGTGTTTCTTTGAGTTGTTTGTACTGTCAGTCGCCCCACAGCCTGGAGCACTGACTGCATTTACAGCTGATGGCTCGGGTGAGGAGCCCAGGTCAGAAGAGCTGTGGCCTCGCCCAGACTCGAGGAAGCCAGGAGCGGGTTTTGTCACACTTCTCTCATTAGCCCTGTTTCCACTGATGTTCGTTTCCCCTCTGGGAAGCGACCGTATAAACCCACGTGGCTTTTGAGTGTGTGCCTTGGCGATCCCAGGTCCCAAGAGATGGGCCTGCTTCTTCCCTGCCCAGCATGTTGTGTCATTGCTGAAACCAGCATGGACCCGATCAGAACGGTGGCAAGCCCCTCCCCCCGGATCTGTGCCTCAAGCCGGGCTCGTTTCTTCCTACCCTGGCCATGATGTGGCCCGGTCCGATTCCCCTGAGATGTGAGCCGGACTAGAATTCGGCTACTCCCAGAGCTGGGCTGGCCCCACAGGGCTACCTTCGAGCTCCCTCGCACACAGCTGGGCTGGGCTGGCCTCATGGGAGCGAACCCCCTTCTTCCCCACAGCTGCCTCTGCTGTGCAGATCAGAGGTGAAAGGGATGCTGTTCTCTGCAGCGTCCTGGAGATGGGGCCAAGATCGAGGTTGTAACATGCTTCCTGTCCCCGGGCAGATGGGCCAAAGGACACCTCAGTGGATGATGCGCTGGACAGGACCTACCAGCCGTCCCTGAAACTATTCGAAGAAGAAGTCCTGGAGCTGCAGGGCATCGTGGAGACGCGCCGAGCCAAGAAGTCCTATTGGTATTAGCACCTCTGCAGCTGTCTCTGCCTGTGACCCTGGCGCTAATGCCACGTGGCTCGTGGGTGGCCCACTCTCCTGAAGTCCCCAGTTGCCTTCGTACGTCTGGACGGCAAAGGCCTTGCTGCCCAGCCCAAGGCGATAGCTGTGGCTGCAGGCCCTTTGCATTCAGGGCCTGCCCCTCCTGTCGGCTGGCAATAAAGACATCCTGACCCCTTTTGTACGCCAGCCTTGGCCATCTTTCTTTCTGAGCCACAGGGCGCGCATCCCTCCTGTGGCAGCGAACGTGGCCTCTCGCTGCCACCGCCTGGGCAGAGAGCCGAGCGGAACTGGGTCTGGCTTATGAATCCTGTTGGTTATGGCAGAGCGCAAGTGGGGGCCCGCTGTGCTCGGTGCTGTACAAAGCCAGTCCCTGCGCCGCAGAGTGGACAGTCTGACCAGCTGCGGGCTCGGGGAAAGGGGTACGGCATCCCCGAGGAGCCAGCACAGCAGTGGCATGGCAGTTTCCTGGGATTTTGTGGGTAGGTTTAGTTGGCAGGGGATGGACTGAACGCAAAGAAGGGGGGAGGGCATCTGAGAGAAGCAGGGTGGGAGGGGAAGGGGGGGCATGGAGCTGAGTCTGAGAGACGGTGGGGGAGGGCTGGAGCAAACAGCCAAGCCACACAGGCCGAGACAGTTGGATATCAATTCCCCCCCCCCAAGGCTAAACTGGGGAGGGCAGGGTAGCCCCATTTGGCCCCCGTGTTTGGTTCGGCCTCTGGGTACCGAGGAAGGAGGCCTGGTGTCTGGGGTGCCAGTTTGGGATCAGATCCCAGCTCTGCTACAGGCTGCATGGGTGACCTTAGGGCAGTCACTTAACCCTTGTTCCATTCTGTAAGGGGTGGGGTGGGGAATGATAATTCCTTCCACCATGAGGGGGGTGGGGTGGGGGGGAGTGGGATAAGTACCAGAGGAGTGAGCACCTCATAAGCTGGGATGTAAGGGGATCCATAAACTACCCCCATTAGGATTAAGACGGTGTGTTAACGGCAGCGCCCAGCCTCACTCATCGTGTTCTGCACAGACCCGTGGGAGAGTTGGTGCCTGTCCCCATGTAGACAAGGCAGGGAGCAGTGACAGACAATGCAAACCTGGTGGTACATCCCACTGCTCTTTTGGGGGGTGTTTATTTTGGTTGAGAGGATCAGCTGAAGGGGGGGAGGGATATGCAAGGCCAGGAAGATTGGGGAGGCAGGTGGAGGTGCAGAGCCTTGGCAACCAGCCAGTCAACATAAGAGCGGCCGTACCGGGTCAGACCAAAGGTCCATCCAGCCCACTATCCTGTCTACCAACAGTGGCCAATGTCAGGTGCCCCAGAGGGAGTGAACCTAACAGGCAGTGATCAAGTGATCTCTCTCCTGCCATCCATCTCCACCCTCTGACAAACAGAGGCTAGGGACACCATTCCTTAACCTTCCTAGCTAATAGCCATTATGGGACTTAGCCACCATGAATTTATCCAGTCTCTTTAAATGCTTATAGCCCTAGCCTTCATAATCCTCAAGGCAAGGAGTTCCACAGGTTGACCTGTGCGCTGCGTGCAGAAGAACTTCCTTTTATTTGTTTTAAACTGCTGCCCATTATTTCATTTCGTGACCCCCTAGTTCTTGTATTATGGAATAGTAAATAACTTTTCCTATCACTTTCTCCAATCACTCCATGATTTTATAGACCTCTATCATATCCCCTAGTCTCCTCTTTTCCAGCTGAGAGCGCTAGCCTCTTTAATCTTTCCTCATATGGGACCCTCTCCAAACCCCTAATCATTTTAGTTGCCCTTCTCTGAACCTTTTCTAGTGCTGGAATATCTTTTTTGAGGTGAGGTGACCACATCTGTACACAGTATGCGAGATGTGGGCGTCCCACGGATTTATATAAAGGCAATAATATATTCTCAGTCTTATTCTGTATCTCCTTGTTAATGATTCCTAACATCCTGTTTGCTTTTTTGACCACCTCTGCACACTGTGTGGACATCTTCAGAGAACTATCCACAATGACACCAAGATCTTTTTCCTGACTCATTGTAGCTAAATTAGCCCCCATCATATTGTATGTATAATCGAGGTTATTTTTTCCAATGTGCATTACTTTACATTTATCCACATTAAATTTCATTTGCCATTTTGTTGCCCAATCACTTAGTTTTGTTGTCCCTGATTCGCTGCTGCAGCAGGGCCCTGCTGGGCTTTTTCTGGTGCCCGAGGCTGGCTCCTCTTGGACTCTTCCAGCCCACAGCATGCCTTGCAGCCTCAGGAAACAGTGCCGGGAGGGAAGAAACCTCCCTGCCCTTGAGTGGGGCTGAAGGCGGGAGGATTGGTCCTGGGTGGGCCACATCATCTCGCTCCCCATCTGCAACTGCTGCTGAACTTTGTGAGGCTGCTACAGCCTGCCACAGGCAGACCCGCACTCCACCAGTGCCTGCCTCTTCTTACACCGAGCGCCTGCTCCTTTCCCATACGCTGTTAAACAGCTGCCACGTTCCTCCTCAGAGGCCGCAGCAGGCGATTCCCCTGCATCAGTGGAGGCTGGTGTGAGTCAGTCTTCCCCTGCCAGCGTGGATAACACAGAGTCCAGCCCAGCCTTGGCCGCCACCAGCACTAGGTTCCGGGGCGAGAAGCTGGGGTTAAACAGGGGAATCAACTGGCACTGGAAGCCTGCAGGGGAAGAGTGGGAGGGACACAAAGTAGTTCACGTGGGGGCAGCCCCTGGGTTTGTACTGAGTTCCTACGGGTCAGACGGCTTGTTCAAAAGGATCATTCCCCCCCACCCACCCCCAGACTCCCCAGCCGCACACGTTAGCCTGGCGAACAGGTGGCAGTAGAGACAGGAACACACGTGCTCGCTCACTGGGTGAACAGAAGGCCGTACGGCCGGACCCGCTCGCTACCCCAGCTAGTGGAAGCCGTACAGAGGGGGACACGGGCTCGCTCGCCCAGCGAGGAGGTAGCCTGGGGAGTTACTGTTACTGAGGCCAGGGCTCTGTGGCCTACAAAGGGCAGCTATTGGCGAGGCGAGGGACAGGGGAGGGGAAAACACTCGCCCGCTGCATCCAGCATCCCCAGGATGAACGTGCTTGTCCATGCCAGGTGTAGGGTTTAAATACCTCCACGCTGGAGACAGACGGCTACAAGGTGCAGCTCAGGGTAAGGGCAAGGGCAAAGGGCTGCAGCCCACTCACCCCCCAATGTGAAGGAGCCGGGTGTCGGTGCCCTGGATCCCAGGCCAGCACCGGAGGTGGGTTGGTCCGAGGCACTCACCTTGCTCCTGCAGGTAGATCATCCTATCCAGCAGGATGAGGGTCTCCACCAGTGGCGCCAGCAACAAGGCCAGGCTGAAGAAGGCCACAATGTTTTGTTGCTGAGCCAGCATGGTGTCCACACAGGCCCGATCCAGGGGGGCAGTGGAGTCCAGCCCCACGCGCTGCAAGCCCAGCCGGGCGTACCTGCCAAGGGGAAACAGCGTAGCCCTGTCAGCTCCAGCTGAGCTGACGGGACCCTGGCAGGGCCCCAACCCAAGACCCGCCCCTGCACTTGCCACCCTGCCACTAGCTCTAGCCTCCAAGCCGCATTCCCAGCCCCGAGCAGGGAAAGGAACCCAGGGGTTGTATACCACTCATGTATATACAGCTTTGGGCATCCGTTGTCAGCCATAGCATGGGGAGCAGACGGCCTGTGCCCAGAGCCCACGAACCTGAGTTACCCTCAGGTGAGCCAGTCAGATAGGGCGGATCAGTGATGGCATGTTCCTGTGCCTCAGTTTCCCCAATCTGTGAGAAGTGAAGAGTCGTGCCCCTAAGTTGTTTAAATAGCAATCAATGGGAGTGGAGAGACGGGTGCTAGGAACCAGGGGACAGTTGCCTTGGTCACTTTCAATGAGGTTCAAACAGCCCCCGAGTTCTGGGGAATTTCTGAGCAGGATCAGCTCTCCCATCTCCAGTAAGGAGCCAGAATTAGAGCCCTGCCTCTGGTCTCCCCGGCTTCTAGGGCTGTCGAGATGGGATGAGGCCTGTCTCTGCTGCGTGGCCGTTAGTCGGTGAGCTAGGCCAGACTATGCTAAGAGACACCGCGCCGGCTGACTCACTCCTCAAAGGCTAGCTGGTGGGCCTTGTTGATGGTCTGCACTCCAAGACGTCTCTTGGCTGGGTCAGCCGCCCGGATCAGTGTCTCCAGCATGGCGCGGTAGCAGTGAGTCCGCAGGACGCAGCTCTCGCTCCTCAGCCGCAGTACGTAGTCCTCCACGGCGTGGCAGGCCACTTCCCGCGCCTTGTAGGAGAGGGCGTGGCCCGGCAGGCCAGCCACCCAGGCGCTCAGGGGGTAGCCATACTCAGGTCGGTGGGTAGAAGGAGGAGCCGGTGCAGCAAGGCCAGGGGGGGTCGGCTCCTCCTGAGTGGTGAGCTTCATGTAGCAGCAGGCCACCGAGGTCATAGCCACCACGTGGGGGCAGCGGGTGAAGTGTCTGAGCAGGGCTACACTGAGGTCTCCGCATGCGTGGAGGCCGGTCAGGAGCAGCCTGCCCTGCGCCAGCGGTCCCAGGGGATTTACTGCCATTGGGTGGCTCGGTTGATAAAGAGGGTGAGGCCTGTTGGGAATGCAGCCACAGCGTCTGCTTCTGAAGGGATCTGGGGATCCCCCCTGCTCCTCTCTTGCAGCAGCCATGCAGCCACATCCTCCTGGCCCCTTCTCTCCAGCCTTGCCCGTCTCTGCCCCATCTCTGCCATCCCCACAAAGGGCAGTGGGAGGAATGATCTTCTGTGGCCCTGGCGAGTCGTAGATGGCACCGGCTTCCGGGGACAGGCTGCTTTCTGCCATGGGAGAATGAGCTGGGTCTATTCCTGACCGCGGTGGAAGGAGGAATTCCTGCCATGGTGCTTGGGGGTCGACCCACCCTGCCACGTGGCTCGGTCCACGGAGGGAGACCTCCCCCGGATCCTGCAGGAAGGGAGAAACAAGGAATCACAGCCAGCCACTCAGCGGTGGTTGTCTGAGCTCAATACTGCAGCAGCTGATCAGACTAAGGATCTGGCTAGGCTGGGGTTCTGCTTTCAAGAGAGGCCAATGCCGGCTGCCTGAGAGGCAGGTGCAAACTGCGCCGTCCCAGTGGGCCACCAAGGAATAAAGGGACGTTCCTTCGCCTCTGGCAGAAAAAGGTTAACTCCTGACTGACTGGTTATAGCCTGAGCACAGGATACCCTGGCTGTCCTGATCGGGGGCAGCTCAGACCCAGTAAGCTGTTAACAAAAAGTCACCCAGCAGAGCCAGGATGAAAACCCCAATCTCTGACACCCAGTCCCACGCCGCAGTTACTAGACCAGGGGTGGACAAACTTTTTGGCCCAAGGGTCACTTTGGGGTTGTAAAACTGTATGGAGGGCCGGGCAGCGAAGGCTGTGCCTCCCCAAACAGCCTGGCCCCCGCCCCCTCTCACTTTTTGCCCCCTGACTGCTCCCCTCAGAACCCCTGACCCATCCAGTCCCCCCTGCTCCTTGTCTCTTAACTGCCCCCTCCTACAACCCCTAGCGCCTAACCGCCCCCCAGGACCCTACCCCCATCCAACCTCTCCGATCCCAGTCCCCTGACTGCCCCCACGACCCTATCCACATCCCCACCCCGACAGGCCCCTTGACACCCCATGCCTATCCAACCCCCCCGTTCCCTGTCCCCTAACTCCTATCCACACCCCTGCCCCCCTGACCTCTGCCCCTTATCCAACCCCCTGGCACTGGCCCCCTTACCAGGCCACTCAGAGTAGAATGTCTGGCAGCCGTGCCGCCCAGCTGGAGCCAGACACGCTGCCGCGCTGCTCTGCGGGAGAGCGCAACCCCATTGCCCAGAGCACTGCCCACATGGCAGCTTGGCTGCAGGGGAGGGGGGACAGCAGAAGAGGGGCCGGGGGCTAGCTTCCCCGGCTGGTAGCTCTGGGGCCGGCAGAACGGTCCCGCAGGCCTGTAGTTTGCCCACCTCTGTACTAGACCATGCTCCCTCAGCTGGAGCCTGGCTTCTTCCCTAGACAGTCTTCAGGGTAAAAATATGAACATCGTCTCCTTGAATGGGCCGCATCCTGGCTTTCCTCGGGGCGGGAAGCGTCAGAAGGATATCTCTGTCCAGCACCGGGTTATCTGAGCACCTCACTAGAAGAGATGGACCCCTGGCAGGTAGGGGGCTTAGTCCCATTTCACAGATGGGGAACTGAGGCACAGGGTATATTAAGGGTCGCTCAAAGAGCCAAAAACACAACCCAAGTCTCTTGAGTCCTAAACCAGTGCCCTACCCACTAGGCTGTCTGTCCGACGTGAAGAGCCCACTGATCCGCACAGGGCATTAGCCTTGGGCCCCCTCCTCCGCCCCCCACTGCACCGTCTACCTGGGCTCGTCGCGCTTGCTCCTTCTCCAGCGCCCACACCAGTTCTCGGTCAAACTTAGTCGCCATGTCAACCAGGCGTCCGTCTCCCTCGATTGCCGTGACAGATAAACCCAGACCGAAGGCCAGAAAGCGAGAGAGATGGCCCTTAAAGGGGAACACGCCGACCGTCACCACTGCTGCTGCTTTGGGGGTTTCTGAAAGCTCCCTCCCCTCCCCCTGCACTGGAAGAGTCAAGATTACTAGGGAGGGAGGGGGATGCATTTCCCCACACTGGGGCGAGTCATGATTTTTGAGTGCTTGGTTTGGGGGCCTGTGGCAGAGTGCTGAGAACCAGCAGCCGAATCAGCACTCTGGTCACTGTACATCCAATTTCTTCCCCTCCCGCCTCACCAAAGGGCTTGATTGAGGGAGGGAATGGCTAATGTCTAGCTCAGCCTGAGCTGGGGAGAGCTAAGGAGATAATTAGCCCATTAACTGCAAGAGTAAGGAGCACAAGAGGGGAGTGAAAAGGCAAAAGAGAAAGCAAGGCAGGCCAGCAAAGCCAGGGTAAAGGGACCATAGAGAGACAACTCCTAGGTGAGTTTGGTCTCCATAATCCATTCAGTCCTTGGCCTCTCCACTAAGGCTGCCAGCGAGGGAAGCACCTGGCACTGATCATGCTGGTGAGTTTTGGGATACGGTCTCCTGGGAAGTGAGTTACTCCCCACTGTAGAGAAATCTCTGTATTAACTCTCTCTACAAATCTTGATAACATTGCACTGTGTTATTTTGTATTAAGTATCTTTCTATATTAAGTATCTTTATGACATTGCATCTTGCATGATGTTATTTTGTATTTCATATGACTTGGCATTGTGCCTCTCTCATACAACTTTGTATTAGAAAATTGGTAGAAAACTTTGTATCAAATGTTATAGCCCCTCAGGATAGTATAGTTAAAGTGAAAGAAACATGTGCCTTTTTGCTAGAAGTAGAATAAGATCTCCCCCCACTCTGTTAATCAATTGGCCCCATTGACTGAATGACGGTGTGAATGAGTGAGGCTTGGAAGACACCCACCTCGAACAGCTACAACAGTTAAAGGGAATGGAGCCAGAGCAAAAGACATACAACTTGTCAAGTGGGCCCAATAAAGAAGGCAGACATCTGACGACCTCAGGGATTAGAAGCAAGCACTCTCTTACAAAACGCCCTCTCTGAGCAGCATTGGGACAACACCAGAAAAAAAAGCACCAAAGACAACGGACAAGACCAACGACATAGACCAGATTTTGAACTGGTCTGGATTTGCGTAAGAGGAGCCTTAATACGAGGTGTCTTGCAGAGGACCCGGGTCCTCTTGTCACCATCGAGCATCGATCCGGATCGCAGAAGCCGGCTCACCCCTCCCATCTAATCACCTGGCCAGTGCAGTTAAGGGAGCAACTAGTTGGTACAACAGCAAGACGGATAGTGTGTGTGTGTGTGTGTGTGTGTGAATGCATGACTGTGATATATCATATGCATATGATAGAGTATTAATTAATACCTGTATTACTAAGAAATGTGCCTTAATCCCCCTGAAAAGATCCCGTACAGCACCTTGAGTACAACCCCACTATGTCACAGGCGCCATCAGCTGGCAAGGTCTTAGGGTCACCCACAGTCCAGGGCAGGACTCCAAATGGGTGACATGAAGGTGAAAGGAACCCTGTGAGCCAGCCTGTCACCCCTCCTATGCAGCAGGAGACAATGCACCTCATCCCTCCAGGGAAGGATCTGGGACACAGAATAATGCAAACTATGGAACTACAGGCTCCCAGCGACCTACCTGGCCAGAGCCAATATCTACCACCTGGTCACACCTTGTGATCTCGCTCAGTTTCTTCACCACCTGAAGAAAAGATAAAGATACAGACTCATCATGGAACTTGTCAGCAGAAAGGCCCAGGCTGTCCAGCTTCGGTGCAGAGAGTTAGCCACCGAAATCCATATTGCAACACCTAGGGAGCTGGCCTGCTTCTCAACGCAGCTTCCGCCAACTTCAGAGTACAACATCTTGACAAATCGGGCCTCTTTTATTGGGCTGCTCAGTCAAGGATGCAGCTAGGAGAACCCTCAGCTAGGAGAACATTGGCCAATGGCCTTCGCATTTTTCCTTACCGTGACTCTATGTTGCAACCGAAAAAACTGTGGGGACCCCCTGATCAAGGGAGGACAGCGGTGACTGCTCTCAGACCTGTGTGTGACCTCCTTTCCCTCTGGACCTGCAACTCCCCAGCTGGGAACCCATGATCTTGGCCTTTGCCAGAGGAAGGACTGGACTCCAGCGCTGGTCTTCCTGCTCCAAGAAATGCCATTCCTCAGAGCTGAGGAGAGTCACCTTCTAACTAATCTGATCACTTCATCACCCTGCTACTAGGAATTATACTATGGAGGCTGTTGCTCATTCTGGATTGATGGCATTCTAGTCACGTGGGCTGGAGACACAGTGGAGAAACGGGGAACAATACAGCCAGCCATAGTGGTGGATGGAAGGTGCATGATAATGGAGTGACTTGGTGGCACGTTAGGCTGCCTTTGCCTACGATACAGCATTGCTCTTAATGACTTGTGCTATCCTAGTGCTAGGAGACTCAGTCATGGACCAGAACCCTGTGCTGCTAGGAATCTTCTCTCTGTGGCTCTGTTCCTGAGCACTCCGCACCTGTTCCAATCAATAAGCATCTTTACATCATCTTCAGAGGGCTTTGGGTTAGGCCCCTCATGAACACTCTTTTCCCGCAGGCTGTCTTTCAGCATAGCTTATGGGGCTTTAATAAGCAGAGACACAAAGTTCTGGTGAGCTCAGTGCTGCAGGCAATACCGAGACCTCAACATTCACCACACTGGCCACAGTACCATGCTGTCTTCTTTTCTGCCTACAGGGAGATAGAGCCTGAGCCAAAGGCCTTTGGATTTGATGGAAAGACTCCCGCTGCCTTCAGCAAATGCATCTTGATGCTCCTGGGGATGTGAAGTGGGGGAGGAGGCTAGGATGGGAGAAAGCGAGACCCTAGAGATGGGGATAGACCCAAGGGCTGCTGGATTGGAGTCATCATTCCTACTGGGGACAAGAAATGTTAGCCACAGACCTTCCCGAGCTGCCAGATTTCATGCTGCTTTTTTGGCTTGACGTGCTTCCGGAAAAGGGGGTTAAGCTTCGAGCTCTGACATCGGTTCTCCCTGAACTCCTCTGGCCTCCCGTTCGCCGACGTGCCGCCTCTGCCACGAGGTGTTCTAGAGAAAGCCAATGTGTGCGCTGTAGCTTTAAAGGCCAGCAAGGAGAGCGGCCACACCACGCTGTAACTGGAAGAACAAGGACCGCAGTTAGTGTATGGACAAGGAGTTCCCATTGCTGTCACACCAAAGGGACTGAACAGACTACAGCTGTACAGATCACTTCACCCACCGGGGAAATGCGGCCACCTCTGGAGTAGAATGCGACAGCTGTTTAACAGCACAGAGGAACAGTATGTGGAAGTTCAGGATGGGCGGTAACGAAGCAAATCATATCCAAGTTGAACTGCATGGGGAATTTAAGGAGGCAGAATGCTGGATTTAGGCCACTGGGAATACCATCCTGACTCTTGCGAACAAAAAAAAATTCTGTGGTGTCTTTAACGGCCACAAGTCTCTGCCTATCTGTATCTCTAAGCCTTTCCAAAGCACCTGTCAACATATCCAGCCACTGAGTGGTCAGGGTTTCATATCCTCTCTGATAGGCATTTCCCCTATCACCACAGCACTCCCTAGCACCATGCAAGGGCTTTGGTCTAGGACTGACTCAGAGAGAAAAACATCCTCTGTTATAACTGACAATGCAGCCTGCAGACACAAGCCCTGCCTGAGGTCCTATGCCCCTTGCAAACCCCTGCAGCTAAAACAAGCCCGCAGAGGACACTAGTAAAGCCCCTTTAACAGGAGCATGTTCTTACCAAACTTCCTCTGGTTTTCCTTTCTCGAGCAAGACAGCAGCGAGTTGCGGGGAGGGGAGATCGGTGAGCACTGCCTGCCAGGAATAAGGAAGCTTCTCCCAAAGATTATCGGTGAAAAACTCCTAAGGGAAGAAAGGGTGATGGGGAAAGGGAAATTTTAGGCAACAGCATTCATCATCCCAGCCCATCCCCAGCACTCAAACCCCAACTGAGATAATGGCCCCATTGTGCTAGGCGCTGTTCATATACATAGTGAGAGACAGTCCCTGCCCCAAATTGTTTATAATCTAAATAGACAAAACTGACAAAGAGTGGGAGGGGAAACTGAGGCACAGAGTAGGGCAGTGACTTGACAAAGGTCACAGCAGGTTGATGGCAGAGGCAGGAATGAATCCCCAGTCTTCTAAGTCCCTGGCCAGTGCCCTACATGCTGGACCATGCTGCCTCTCAGCAAAGCCCAATCGTGGTTTGAATAGGTCTCACAATGACGTAGGAGTCCACAATGGAGCCATAGAGAGAGAGGACATGGGTGATGTTCACTGCTAACTGCTTCTGCTCCTCCAAAGAGAGGGGTTGGCCGGAGAGCCCCGTCATGGCAGTGGCTGTAGGGTGAACCTGAGAGATGGGAAATGGTGCATGAAGAAAGAGTTACAACCTCCTAAAAGGAAAAAGGGAGCGACTCACTGAGCAGGAAGGTCTGAATGAATGCGCTTGGCTCCTTTAATTACTCTTTGCAGCCAGGGGCTTCTTATGTAAAGGGTATGGGGGTGAGGGACACTTCCTGGGGGAGAGGCAAGACCAGTCCAATGGGGCATTCACCCCCTGACGTCTCTGCCAGGTTTGGGAGTGGGTTGGTGACGTGGGCTCCTTTACACTAGCAAATGGGCTGAGGTCCAGCCAACTCATTTCCCGTACGATGCTGAAGAGCCCTCTTAAGGTCTGGATCCAAGCTGGTGCCTGAGAGGGGAAGGCCCGTAGCCCATTGCCTCGTGCCACTGCTGCGCTGTGCCGTGCCATTCTGACATTGGCTGGGTGGGGCACTGTGGCTGCACCGTCACACGGCACACCGTGCGTCACCAGGGGTTCCCGTGACGTTACACTCACAGGACGTTGTTGTGATGTCATGACATGGGGCGCCAGTGTGGCATCACTCAGTGAGGTGTGGCCGTGACACTGTGCTGTGACACCACGTCACTGTGACATCACCCATGACACTACATTGCAACATCGCAATGTATGGGGCATCAGTGCAATATCACTCAGTGAGGCATTGCCATGACACTGGGCTGTGACATCACCAGAAGATGTTGTCATGGCATTACACAGGATAACTGTGACATCATGCTGTGATGCACCCCGTGACACACATGTAGTATCGTGACGTCACAACACTGTGATGTCATCGCATGGCGCAACGATATGACATCACCCATGATGCATTTCTGTCTGTGTCGCCAGCAGACGTCACCAGCCCCTGTCCCCGCCCGAGGGAGGCACAGCCCGAGGCTCCTGGCCCCGCCCCCTCCCGCGACGCCTTTGGCCCCATAGAGCTCACCCTCCGCAGCGCTAGAGTGCCCGACGGCACATCGCATGTACTCACCGCCAGCTCTCTATGGTCTCCCTCCCCGCAGGACCGCGCACGCGCAAGCGCCCTCCCAGCCCCGCGCGCCTCCCGAGGTGCACACGCATGCGCACAATCTCGCCTCTGTGCCTCAGCAGCCTCGGCGCATGCGTAAACTGTTTCACGGCTGACCGCCCCCCCCTCCACCTCACACACACACACCGCCGCCGCGCTCGCGCCTGACGCATGCGCACGACTCTCCGCTGCCCATGCTGCTTCCTGACTTTCGTTGTGCGTCCCTCCCCGTGTGCCCAGCGGCGGGGCAGTTTTCACTTCCGCTTCCGGCTGCAGCTGCCCGGCTTGGTCTGACCGGCCGAGGAGAGAGGGTGAGGGGGGATGGGGGCCAGTGGGGGAGGGGATCAATAGGGTGATGGGGTCAATGTGGGGGGTTGGGATCAGTGGGGGAGGGGGATCAGTGGGGTGATGGGTCACGGGAGGGGATGTTGGGTTGGGATCAGTGGGGGAGGGGGATCAGTGGGGTGATGGGGTCACTGGGGAGGGGGATGTTGGGTTGGGATCAGTGGGGGATGGGGTCACTGGGGAGGGGATGTGGTTGGGATCAGTGGGGGGAGGGGGATCAGTGGGTGATGGGGTCACTGGGGGGGGATGTTGGGTGGGATCAGTGGGGGATGGGGTCACTGGAGGGGATGTTGGTGGGATCAGTGGGTGGGGATCAGTGGGGTGAGGGTCACTGGAGGGAGTTGGTTGGGACAGTGGGGTGATGGGACAGTGGGGGATGGTCACTGGGAGGGATTTTGGTGGATCAGTGGGGAGGGGACTGGGAGGGAGTTGGATTGTGGGATCAGTGGGGGATGGGTCACGGGAGGGGATGGTTGGGTTGGGGATCAGTGTGGGAGGGCGTTGGGATCAGTGGGGGTGGGGTCACTGGGGAGGGGGATTGGATTGGGTCAGTGTGGGGAGGGGTTGGGGATCAGTGGGGTGATGGGGTCACTGGGAGGGGATGTTGGGTTGGGGATCAGTGGGTGATGGGGTCACTGGGAGGGGATGTTGGTTGGGATCAGTGGGGGATGGGGTCATGGGAGGGGATGTTGGTTGGGATCATGTGGGAGGGTGGGGATCAGTGGGGGATGTGGTCACTGGGAGGGGAATGTTGGATTGGGGATCAGTGGGGGATGGGTCACTGGGAGGGGATGTTGGGTTGGAGCAGTGGGGATGGGTCACTGGGGGGGATGTGGGTTGGGATCAGTGGGGGTGGGGATCAGTGGGTGATGGGTCACTGGGGAGGGGATGTTGGTGTTGGGATCAGTGGGGGGTGGGATCAGGGGTGATGGGGGATCAGTGGGGGGATGGGGTCACTGGGAAGGGGGGTTTGGTTGGGATCAGTGTGGGGAGGGCGTGGATCAGTGGGGTGATGGGATCAGTGGGTGATGGGGTCACTGGGGAGGGGATGTTGGATTGGGATCAGTGTGGGAGGGGTGGGGATCAGTGGGTGAGGGGATCAGGGGTGATGGGGTCACTGGGAGGGGGATGTTGGGTTGGGAACAGTGGGTGGGGGATCGTGGGGTATGGGGTCACTGGGAGGGGATGTTGGGTGGGATCAGTGGGGTGATGGGGATCAGTGGGGGATGGGTCACTGGAGGGGATGTTGGATTGGGATCAGTGGGGGGAGAGGGTTGGGACAGTGGGTGATGGGGATCAGTGGGGTGGTCACTGGGAGGGGGATGTTGGATTGGGATCAGTGTGGGGATGGATGGAGATCAGTGGGGGAGGGTTTAGGGATCAATAGAGGAATGGATGGGAGATCAGTGGGGGAGGCGGTGGGATCATGGGGATGGGGGGGATTAGTGGGGATGGGATGTTGGAGGGGATCAGTGGGGGAGGGATCTGTGGGGATGGAGATCAGTGGGAGGATGGATGGAAGATCAGTGGGGGGAGGGGAGATATTGACGATGAGCATCAGTGGGTGGTGGGGGAGGGGGAATATTGAGATGGGGATCAGTGGAGGAGGAGGAAGCTTTGGGATAGAAAAGGGTCAGTGAGGGAAGAAGGCATTAGGAATGAGAGGAGACCGGTCGGGGGGGTGGGGTATTGAGAGGAGCAGTTGGGGGAGTGCTGTGTAGGGACGGGGGAAGAGTAATCACAGAGGGGGTTGGGGGTTGATCAATGATAGGGTGGGGAGCAGCAGTGTTGTTGGGGCTGGTAAGGGGTGATCAGTGAGGGAGGGCCGAGGAGGGAGTCAGAAGGGAAGGGATGTTGGTGAAAAAGGAGGTCATTGGGTGCGGGTGAATGAGGGAGATGGTTACTCTCTTGGGGGAGAAGTGTCACTGAAGAGGTTATGGGTTCATGGGGGAGGGGATGAGCAAGAGGCGGGGGTCAGCACAGTGTATCATTTTTTAAAAACCCACAAAGAACAAGACACTTCACTGCACCTGCATCTCCCCTGGGGAGATGATGAGAGAACAAACAAGTGGCAGATGTGGGTGCCGTTGCTTAATGCATAACTGGAAGGTGCCCAGACATGGCGCTGAGTGTACGACCCGGACAGAGACTAGACTAGGCAGTAGCAGGGAGTTTGAGTGGAGCAGGCTGCACTAATGAAGCACTTGGGGGTTAGTGGGTGGGAGGGTTGGAAGGGGTGAATCATGGAGTCAGAGTGGGCTGGGACTGGGGGAGTTTGTTAGTAAACTTCTCTCAGCTCCCGTGGAGATGCGGGCATTGGCAGTGCCCCTAGAGTCACTTGCCACTTCTCAGGTACCAGCACAAAACTGATTGGTTGCGTCTCCAGCACTTCACTGGAAGGTTTCAATCCAGATTAAAATGGGTTATGTTGAAGGAGTGAAAGCAGTGTCTGTCGTTCTACACACATTGGAGGTTTGTTCTTTTACACACCCCGTATACGTTCCCTAAACCTACATTTTGGTTGGGTATTTTCCACACACAAGGCTAAGGAAACAAACCAAACCAAACCAAACCCCAAAGATGAGTCTTTCATTACTGGTTGATTGATAAACCGTCTAACAAGCTGTCGGATGCCACTCATCCAAATTTCTCATGGTGGTTGTATCTGCTATAGTGCCACAGACTGATTTCATCAGGTCACAGGCTGAGCAGGGTTGAGTCAGCTTCACAATAGTGTCAAACTAGAAGAGAAACCCAGGGAGTTCCCTGCAGTGTGGTCAGATATTTACTAAATGTTGCACCTACCCTCTGGGGAAAAGTCCCGGGGCCCATATGCTTTTCTACTGCCAGTGTTGATTTTCAGTTGAGACATAACGTGGAGACCTTGATTATTTCGACAAAGGTAAGTGTGTTAGTCTTGGTGGCCTGGCCAAAGCCCTGGATCTCAGACCTCCCTGTACTTTCAGCTGGTTGCCGGATTCTTCTTTACTTCCTGGCTTCGTATGTGGTGTAGCACACACCAAGGTGGGGGCAATTCACTGGGGCGTGGAGTGATTCTAATGTGGAGAGCGTTTCTCAAGCACTGAATTCTTCTGATGAGGAGTGTCAACGGTCTTGATTTTCTATTTCAGGTGTGGGCGTGAACCTCTGTCGAGCCGTGTGTATGGGGCTGGCTGCTTGAGGAGTGAAAGAGACCGGGGGCCCTTCTCCATCTTCCCTCCTCCTCATGTTTGCTGTGTTCCTCCTGAACCCACCATGTCGAATTTGATCATCAACCTGGACTTGGGCCTCCAGCAGGCTCCCAAGAGGGGAACCGACAGCAACCAGAAACACCAGCGCTTTGTGAAACGGCGCCGTTTCCTGGAGAGGAGGGG
Source organism: Chelonoidis abingdonii (assembly GCF_003597395.2). Taxonomy (NCBI): domain Eukaryota; kingdom Metazoa; phylum Chordata; order Testudines; family Testudinidae; genus Chelonoidis; species Chelonoidis abingdonii. The sequence goes on from NC_133779.1 coordinate 47,370,298, forward strand.
TTTTCTGAAGCAGAAGCAGCTGCCGCCACCCCAGCATCACCCCCCCAAAGGCCAAGTCTCCCATCAGGACTCCTGCTCGTGGGGGAGGACCAAGAAGAAATGGCTCGCTGAGGATCAGAACTCTTTCCAGACAGATGGGCTTTCCCATCAGCTAAAAACCTTCCCCAAGGCAAATAACCATTGTTGCTTTGACCAGCCCAGCGCCACCAGAGACTCTGGCTCCGCTCTGCCTTGTTTTCCATCAGGAACGAGGAAGGTGACGTGCAGATCAGCAAAGGTCAGTGGGACCCCTGGGAACCACAGCGCCCAGCCCCTCGCTGGCGTGCAGAAAGCCAGCCTGCTGAGCGAGTATGACAGCGGCCTGCCCCTAGTGCCCCGGCCGGGCAAGCCCAGCAAAGTGGTGGCCATAGACTGCGAGATGGTGGGCACGGGCCCTGGCGGCCGGATCAGTGACCTGGCCAGGTGCAGCATCGTGAGTTACCATGGTGACGTGGTGTATGACAAGTACGTCCGGCCCGTTGACCCCATCACTGACTATCGCACCCGGTGGAGCGGCATCAGAAAACATCACATGAAGAACGCCACCCCGTTCAAAACAGCCCAGAAAGAGGTAAGTGCCCAGGGCATCGGCTGGGCTTATAGGGATTCAGTGGGGGGCGCTCTGCTCTCTCAGCCCAGCACCGTGGCTGGGAGCACAGTGATGTGCTTGACTCAGGAGGGGGCGCTCTCTCTTCGCAGTCGGTTTGGGGTAAAGGTTTCTGGTGCCTCTGGGAGCTGCCCTTCAGAGGCCTTAAGTCCCTGCCCTGCTGGGGCTGGGGGGCCCTTTGCTTCTCCATGACTGGCATGAGGCCTCGCACATCCTTTCCTGAGGTCCATCAGCCCCGATCTCGGCTGGGCCCTCTAGGCATTACCAGACTAAGAGAGCTACAGGACCAGGGAGGTCGGGGCTCTCAGCATCTCTGAGGAACAGACCGTTTGCGGCAACACTAGAGGTTTCAACCAATGCTAAGCTCGCACTGGCTATCCCCAGGCAGTCAGCACCTCCAAACTAGCCATGCCCGAGGGGGCCAGCGTCCTCTGCTTAAACACCCTCCCTGACCACTGAGAAGCATTGACTCTGCCTGTAACCTGTTTTGTCCAAAGCTCACTAGGGGGCGCTCCAGCCCTCCCTTCAATCAAATGTGCTGAGGCCTTTTTGTTGTTGCCTCTGAGACATGTTGGTGGGTGACGGGTTGCCCCAGCGTCAGCTCGGTGTAGCTGGCTCTTGGTGGCTTTTCAGCACCTTGTGTAACGGTCCAGGGCGCAGCCACTTCGAAGGCCGGTACTAGCGAAGCTCTAAAACGATGGAGATGGGGTTCTGGCCGCGCTGGGGTGAAATAAGCCGACAGGCAGAGCTTCCAGACAAAGTTGGGTCACTGCTGGAACCAGAGACCAGAGGAGCTCGTGGGGTGGTTCAGGAGCAGTGTGGGTGACTCAGCAGGGGATGCTCTCCCTTCTGAGCCGGTGCTGACCCCGGTGCTAGGGAGTGGTGTGGGTTTCTCAGGAGGCACTGTCCCTTGGCAGTCAGTGCTGATCCCAAAGCACCGGCATGGGGCTGGCGGTGCTGTGCTGCAAGGAGCAGCATGGGTGACTCAGTAGGGAGCGCCTTCCCCCTCAGAGCCAGCGTCGACCCCGATCAGACGGCCGTGGCACGTTCCTTGTTGCCTGAGCACCAGTCCCTGGCTTCCCCAGCCCCTGAGCCGCCCTGGTTCTCTCTCAGATCCTGAAGCTCCTAGCGGGAAAGATCGTGGTCGGCCACGCCATCCACAATGACTTCAAGGCGCTGAAGTATTTCCATCCGAAATCGGTGACCAGGGACACGTCAAAAATCCCACTGCTGAACCGCAAGGCCGGCTTCCCGGAGAACGAGTCGGCCTCGCTGAAACGCCTCACCAAACAGCTACTGCACAAAGACATCCAGGTACCTTCTGCCTCTGGGGCAGGCCCCCAGGCACCAACCATGCCCATGCTTAGCAATGCCCCAGGCCATGCAGGCAGCCCTAGAAATCTGGGCCCAGGCCCACGTCTTCTCTCCTCCTTGCTGCCTGTGCTGTGTCTGGCCACTTCCCCATCCTGAAAGTTTCCTGTGGTTCCCAGCATCAGCCACAGGGAGTCGCTCTAGAGCTGAGCTGCTACTTCAGGGAGAGACGCCCTCGAGAAGCCAAGGGAGACGCAGTACCTGAATGGAAAAATAAAGTGCAGTCCCCTGGCTAGCCAGGAGGCCTCACTAGAGACTGAGGTGAGGTATTTCCTTTCCCAGGAGTTGCTTGCTCTGTGGCCTAGTGGATAGAGCACAGGACTGGAGCCCAGGAATTCTATTCCCCTGCTCTGTCACTGGGTGACCTTGGGCAAGTCATATCCCCTGTCTGGGACTCAGTTTCCCCATCTGTGCAGCTGGGCTAATGAGGTCGCCGGCTGTTCTGAGTGTGCTGATCACCTGGGGAAGCAGCGAGTGAGGATCAGAGCTGTCGGACGGTCACACTGGCTAGTGTTTCTGATTCTAGCACCCCTCATGGATCGTGTCTCTCTTCCCTTGTTCCTCGCAGGTCGGCAAAAACGGCCACTCCTCAGTGGAAGACGCCAAAGCTACCATGGAGCTGTACCGGGTGATCGAAGCTGAGTGGGAGAGGCAGCTGGCGCTGAACCCCGAGCAGGAGTGAGTGGCCTTGGGGCTTGCCCCAGTGCTGCCAAGAAAGGAGCAGGCCCCGAACCCCAGAGCAAGCGAAAAGGGGATCAGCAAAGCGCCAGGCAGGAGGATCCTAGGCCAGGCTGGGAGTAGGAGTACGGACCAGCTGCCTGGGGCCAGTGAAAGCAGGCGAGGGAGAGGTGGGCGGGCAGCTAGGAGCCTGGTGCAGTGTGTCTGACGCAGGTGGGAGTCAGAGGCACAAGGAAGTAGCAGCTATCATGCGTCACCTCCAGGTCTCTGTTAGCGCACGTGCCTCACCAAGTGCCGCCTCTTCCGTCTTGTCTTAACCCCGGAGGGGAACTGTGCTACCTCCTAGCTGGGGAGCCCATACTTTGCCCGCCCCCCAGTGTTCCCTGCCCGGGTCACGCCGTGGGTTCTGCTGGCTGCCCCTCGTGTCCTAGAACCTGCTTGGTCCAGGCCTCCGGGTGGGATTCGTGCCCTCTTCCCATGTGGACAGGCCCCACATTCTGTTCTCATTCTGATCTGATTTCCATAGGGGGCACGGGTCAGGCAGTGAGTTCGAATCAGACCTTTAGAGGAGAAGATCTCGGGGTCTGAAAGTGACGCTGGTAAATAAATGTCTCCAAAGGTCCTTTCCCTGGGAAGGTTTCTGTGGCACCTCAGTGGTGTTTGGTGGCTTCCCCCCAACACTCCTCCCACCATAGCTTTATTTTGGATCAGAAGTAAGGGACTCTCAAGAGTTCCCCCACCCTGGGGGGAGGAGGGATGGGTTGACCCAGCTGTTTGCGAGTCTCAGTGCCTCTAAGGGGCCTGATGAACGGCCCTGCAGAGCCCCAGCTGGTCAGTTAGTGGTGCTCCACTGGCACTGCACTGATTTATCCCAGAGAATCCGGTCCCAAATTCTAGACCCTGGGCATCGGGGTCTGTGCCACCTGCCATTGCTGGGGGATTCTGCGAGTCAATCCTCCCCGGCCCGTTCCCTCCTTGGCCCCCCACTGAGGCTGGCAGTTATGCTGGAGACGGCGGTGGCTTGTTAATGCGGGCAGCGGGTGAGACCCACCAAACTCATCTCACACAGGGAGAAAGACTCTGCCGAGACACCCAGCCTGTTCTAGGGTCAGGGCAGCATCCAGCAGTGAGGCTCTGTACCCCGTCTTTCGTCCCCTGAGCCAGCTGGCACCACAATGGTGGCCTCTCTAGGGCAGCATGGGGTCACTTGGGCCACTGAAAATCTCCATTACAGGTCAAGGCCGCAGCTGACTCATCTCTGCCCCCACCCAGCCTTTGCCTCTGCGAGGGCCGTGCCTCAGCCTGGGGGAACCCCTCCGGGGTGACGAATCATCTCCCAGCACCATATGTGCGGGCCACCCGGAGCTGCTGCCTTCACCCCCTTGAGTTCAGCAAAGGCCCTGATCTTCTGATTCTAGCCAGGAGGTGGTCTACTACGATTCCCTCAGGCTCTGGGGCTGGGCTTGGCTGAGCGTGGATCATGGGTAGGACTGTCACTGCGGGTTTTGGGACAAGACCCAGGGGGTGGCCCTGAGTTCGAGACAGCAACGGGTGAGATCTTTGAGGTGGAGCAGTGTCCGATCCGCAGTGCCTGGGGGCAGGCCACCAGACAGAGAGGGGCTTCTGGGTCTGTTCCAGCAGGCAGGACGCGGGTAGCAGACACACAGTCTGGATAAGCTTAAGGAAATCAGCAGAGATACCCGCTCCCCCAAACAACCCCTCAGGCTCCATGGGTGAACTTTGCCAAACAGGGAACTTTCGCTATAAGGGACGAAGGGAGGAACTTCAGAGACAAGTCTGTAGGAGAGGAAGCATGGTCTAGCGGTTACAGCGGTCACCCAGGGCGTTGGGAGGGTGAGGTTCTAATCACTGGGGTCATCCTGGGTCCAATTCGGCTCTCATTTACATGGGCGGAAGTCCTTTTGACTTCAGTGGAGCTACTCCTGATTTACATTGACGTGACCGAGAAGCAGCTCAGGCCCAACGGGTGACCTTGTGCAAGTCACACTGCTGCTCTGTGCCTCAGTTTTCCCACCTGTGAAATGGGGAGGATGATCCTGACCTCAGTGCGGTGCTGCGAGTAGAGCTAGCAAATGATTTCCAAACCCACCACTCTTCATGAATTTGACACACAATTTCGGCTGGTCACCAGATGGCTCAAGGTGGCGGTGGGAGTGGTGTTGCCCTCACCCGAGGGGTGGGGGAGACGGGCTCAGATTCCCGTTTCACAAACAGACCTGAAATGGCCTTTTTGCCACTGAACCCCAAAAGTGAATTATTCGCCCCGCTGGAATTGTGAAGTAAAGTCCTTTGTGATCCTTCACTGGGACGACTCTCATTTGGCAGATTGCATTTCAATTTATGATCTCTTTCAAGTAGATTGGCACTGACTTCTTTAAAGGGCTGGATCCTCTGGCATTGTCATTTCCACCAGTGGAAAGTGGGGGTGAAATGCTGCCTGTTCTGAGCTGCCTCTGTTTCTCCTTTGCTTTGTGTTGGTGTCGGTGAAGACAGGAGCAGCAGAGTGCTGGAGAACTGGATCCCAGCTCTAGCAGTGTGGCAGGGCTGGCGTCAGCTCTGTGGTTGAGCCGTTTGGTGAGAAGGCTTGCCCAAGTAACAGTTACTCGAATTCGCCTTTGCCGTAGTGCTCGGACCAAACTGTTTGTCTGGGGAATGGAGCACGGTGCTTTTCACATACATGTACAGCTCTGTGCACAAGCATTTTTCGAAATCAGAATGTTTCCGAGCCCTTTAATCCCTGCAGCAATGAACCATTCAGTCCTTTGAGGGAGTGAGTTGGGTTGTTTGAAAATGAAATATGTCACTATCAAAATCACTTGTCGAAAAATAAATCCTAAAAGATCATTTCATTTCTGCGTCTGCACTGGGTGTGTGCTCGCGGGGGGCTCAGAGTATCCGCAGGGGAGCTGTAGGTCTGGTTCTCGCTAGGGGCACTCTACTACAATTCCCATCAGACTCCAGGGCAGGGCTTGACAGTGCTGGTTCATGTTCCTGATGCCCAGCTACTATGGTGATGGGCACCCTTATGAAACTCTACTTTTGATAGAGTTGCCTGTTCTGGGGTCTGGGCAGTGTCTGGCACAACAGGGCCCTGATCTCAGTTGGCGTCTGGGCAGCGTCTGGCACAAGGGGGCCCTGATCTCGGTTGGGGTCTGGGCAGCGCCTGGCACAGTGGGGCCCTGCTTTTGGTTGGGATCTGTACATCCCAAGGGGGTGGGATCTTGGTTAGACCTCTAGGTGCTACTGTCCCTCTCCCCAGCCCCTTTGCTAAGCCAAATTGAACTGTATGATGCACCTCCCCCCCCGTACCAGCTCCCCAGTCAAACCTGGGGAACAGAGAGGAAATCATTGCTTGCACCACCACCACCCCTGGTGCCTAGAGAGGAAATGACACGTGGGGGTCTTTAAAGATCTGGGGCTTTTGTTCAGACTCTCAGCGAATTAGCGGCTCTTCTCCGGTTCAGATGGGGCCAGACTAATGCAGCGGAGCAGCTGCATCCTAGGGGAGGGTTTTGATTCCAATCAGGCCCAAAGCTGCCAGGATTTTGGCTGAATTTCTTCTTGCTACTCTCCAGAGTGGAGGAGAGGGGGATGATGGGCAAAGGGGAGGAAGTTGGGGGGTGTCTGAGAAAGGGGGAGGGGGGAGCGTGTATTGGAGAGGGTTATATGGGCATGAACAGAATGGGGAGGGGAATGCATAGGGGTGTAAGGGGCAGGGTGTAGAAAGGGGGACGGAGTGTATGTGTGGGGAGGTGGGTGTATAAGGGGGGGTATTCACACTAGTAGAAGTCAGATGATGAAACCCAAGGGCTTGCTCCTCCTCCCCTTCCCGCCCCCCGGATCTCCCCGTCTCTGCCCCCCTGGAGCTGGGCTGGGCTGGGCTGTACCTCCCCTGACAGCTGAGGCTGAGCAGGCCCTGGAGTTGATGGGGGTGGGAGCATTTCCCACATCTTTGCTGCATTGGGGCCGAGTGCTTGGTTCCCCTTGATATTGCTTTTCCAAATCTAAACCAGTCCGGGAAGGGGGTCAGCGAAGGGCCACCGGGGGTTGGGGGAGTGGGTGGGAGGGGAGTGTGGTTGCAACAGCAGCTTTGTACACTGGGCGGGGCTGCTGGAACAAAGCACAACCCCCCCCTCCCCCAATGCACGGTGCAGGGTGGTTTGGTGGGGCTGGGATAGCAGGGGGCTGTGGGGCAGCGGCAGAGCTGGGGAAGAGGGGGGGGTCCCAGAAGGGGAACAGCAGGGCCAGGGCCAGCGGATAGCACTGTGGCCAGGGGCCACATAGACCAGAGGGACTGAACTCTCCTCCGGCTCTTGCAGGGAGGGACCCATGGCAGGCTGATGTGTTTGGGGAGGAGGGGGTGTGCCCTGTGCTGCCCTCCCTCTCTGGGCTCAGCCCGAGGCCTCCCTCCTCTCTGGACTCCTGGGGCAGGAGAAAAACCTCCACTGAACAGCCCTGTTCCCGGGCTCCCAGCGAGAACGGCTGCGTCTGTGGCTGCTGAGCTGTTCTGCAGGTATTTAGGCCCGTGGGTGCAGCGCTGGGGAGCGTGGGGGCCACTAGCCCTGTGGCCAGAGCCCTCTCTCGACACCGCTCTTTGTGCTGCCTTAGGCGCTCTTTAGCAGGAGACGGGACTGATTATAACATCTTCGTGTGGTTACAGCAGGGGGGCTCTGGGGAGCTGTTCCCAGCCCTGGGAGTTTGAGCTAATGGTTAGAGCAGTGACCTGGGAGCCAGGACTCCTGGGTTCTAGGCCCAGCTCTGGGAGTGGATGTGCTGAAGCAGTTAGAGCACGTGGCCGCAGGAGATCTGCTCCCTCCCACCGTTGGATATAGACCCCAGGTATCCTGACTCTCAGCCCCCTTGTATTAACCCGTGCACAGCTCCCGTTGCATTCAGATGGCCCCCAGGGCGCTGCAGGTCGAGGCGGCTGGGCGAGCCAGGGGCTGATGGCGATTCCAGTCAGCTGGCCCTGCTCCAGCCCTTGCAGAATGGGCTGCGTGACTCTGAGCCAGCTGGGAAATAGCAAGCCGAGGAGGTTTTCCACGGGAAGCACTTTTGAATCCACTCCTCCTCCCTCACCCCCGGCTGCAGAGCGGAGGGGAAGGGCAAGCCGGTGTTAGGAGGCTTGGGGTGGCTGCAGCTCCTGGGCTGAGCTGTAGCCGGGCAACACTTGACAATACGAGTGAGCAACGGGAGGTGGGAGTTGAAGACACCGATCTCCACACAGGCCCTAGTGCCATGTGGGCAGCGAATGCCCCACCCCAGCCTCCTGTCAGTGCTGGGGGATGATTCTCAGTGTTGCTGGGGGACAGCAGGTGGAAATGGCCCCATAAGAATCCCCACCCCACCCTATTCAGGTGTGGAACTGGGGGAAGGGCCCTGCATCCACTCTGCTCCAGCCCCCCGTGGCTACTCTCTGCCTCCTGGGGCCATGGGGAGCCAAGTGTAAATTAGAGCAGCCCAGAGGCTGCTCTGACTGACCTGAGGGCTGGGCTGTACAGCCCCATACAGGGAATCCAGAGGAGACTTAAAGCTACCTTCCCACTTGCCCACTGAAAGCACAGGGGTGGGGCAATGTGGAACAGAGGCCTGTGGTTTTTCCTTTGGGCCTGATCCTGATGTAAATCAGGAGCAGCTCCGTTCCCTTTAACCCCTTCTCTTCTGCAGTTCCCTCAAACCGTCCCCTGCCTGCCTGGAAGGGCCCCTCGTCCCTTTGCCTTCGTAATCCCTTCGCTCTGCTGTCTAGCCGCACCTCTGCCTGTTCCACAGCAATGACGGCCTTTCCCCTGAGCCACGGCCCCGACGAGTTAGAACAGGGGGATTTCTCTTGTCTGCACAGCTGGGAAAAGCCAGCCCTGCTTCCTGGGGGGCCCGTGTTCTAACCCTGGGGGAGACTCTGGGACCCTCCCCCCTCATGGGGTCTCAGACCCCGAATGTCTACACTGCGGTTTCATAGCCCTGAAGCCCAAGCCCCAGTCAGCTGCCCCCAGCCGTGCCATGGGTCTTTGCAGAGCAGATGTACCCACAGGCGAGCTAAACGAGGGCTATCCTGACGGGTTACACAGGGAGATGCTGAAGGGAGGACCTTGCCCATCCCCCAATGTTTGGCACTTAGCTCTGCTTCTCCAGTAACTGGGGAAGGCAGGCGTCGGGGCACCTACATTGTGGGTGGGTCCCAATCCAGTAGATGTGCTTGGGGGGGGCGCTGCCGGATTGGGCCCCACAAGTGAAGTCACACAAACCAGCTGGTGGGGGAAGTGGGGAGGGCACCTCCCTCTAGCCTGGTGGGATGGGGGAGACCCCGTATAAGTCCCTCACTCTGCCTGATGTGACAGGATTTGCAGCTGCCAGCCTGTCAGCTATCCATCCACTCTGTCTCCCAATCCAACACCGTAATTAAATAGCTGAATAATTAACTAGGAAGAAACCTAGTCAGTGGGGAGGACAAGCACTGGAGAGGTGGCTGATCCTCACCAGGTGGGGGGGGGGGATGGGCCCAGGGGTGTCCCAGGTGAGTACCTGCACTACTGGACTATAGGCTGTAAGAGAGGTGAGGGTGTCCCACCCTCCCAGCTGAGTGTTTGGGGTGACTGCTCTGAGGGCCCCGAGCTGGTAGGTGGCTGCTGAGACACCAACTAGATCAGGCTCCATGAGTGAGGTGGGAAGCCGAACGCCCGACCTGGTTCCTGGATCGCTCAGGTGGGAGCTGAGGGTCTGGGTGCCTGGACTTGGAGACACCTGGGATCCTTTTGCTGCAGAGTCGTAGGCGCGGAGCGGACTTAGGAGCCTGCGGGTTCAGCAGGACCATGGATCGCAGCAGGATCTCAGAACGGGACGTAGCTGTCTGCGTGAAGCCCATCCCAAGTCTCTTGACCTCAGGTTCCATCTGGAAAAGGGGGCCAGTTCTCCTTTGTCTGCTTTGATTGCAAGCTCTGCCGGGTGGAGACTGTACAGCACCCAGCACAGTGGGACCCTGATCTTGATGATCAGGTGCCCTTTGCCTGGGGACAGGGCTGTGTGGATAAATACAGAAAAGGTTGCGAGGAGCCCAGATGCTACGGGTAATGGGCGCCCTGGATAGATAGGAAGCCATGGGAAAGGTGCAAGGCTGGGACTCAGAGCCAGCTCCTCAAAGGGATTTGGGTTCCTAGGCGTTAGTTGTCTAGATACTTTCCCGGATCGGGGCCTACATCCCCAGCCAGGGTGGAAGTGAACCCAGATTTCCAGAGTCCCAGCCCTGCCCTGGCCAGCCCTGAACCCTAGGACATGGGCCAGTACCCCTAGGTGGAAGAGCCGAGCTAATACCCCCCCCTGGATAAAGCAGCTGCAAGCTCCGGCCTGTCTGAAGTGCTGGGTGGGGGATGCAGGCGGGTAAGTGGTGGTGTGATTAATTAGGGAGGTGCTCCCTCCCCACAGAGAGATGGCTCCTGCTGATAGCACCCAACACCCCTCTGACTTGCCTTTTGATCTTCCTGTTGCCTGTCACATCCCGGAGCCAACTCTTCAAGTTTTTCTGTGGATCAGGATGGTTTTGGAGATGAGTGTGTTTTGCCTCAAGCGGTGGGGGGTGGGTGGGCTTGTATTCCCAGCTCTGCAGGGGTGAGTTGTGATCTAGCAGAGTGTCAGACTGAGAGTCAGGACTGTGTGTGTGTGTGTCTGTGTGTGTGTGTGTGAGAGAGAGAGAGAGCGCAACTCTGGGAGGGAAGTGGGGTCTAGTGGTTAGAGCAGAGGACTAGCACTCAGGATTCTGGGTTCCACTCCCTCCTTTCCTACTGACTTTCTGTGGCAGCTGATCAAGTTGCCGCTCTGTGCCTCAGGTTCCCTATCTATAAATTAGAGATCATATTTCCCTGCCTTACTGGGGTAAGATCAGGCTAGTTTAGGAAGGGCAGAGTTGGCTGTGAAGGCTGTGTACAGTAGTGGAATACTGTGCCAGGCATGGGATCTGTCATTCCTTTCACTGCAGCTCTGTCCTCTTATGGTGAGGTGTGACAGCTGTTTATTAGCACTGCTCCCCAGGATTCAGTCACCCAGCACTAAAATGCAGCCACCTCTGGGGTGGGACACAGTACTGGCTTAACAGCCCTCAGCAACGCTGCGCAGGGTTCACTCATCCAACACTGAAATGCAACTGCCTCTGGGATGGGGTGTTGCAGTGGTTTAACAGTACTTAGCAACACTGCACAACGAAGGAAGGGAAATTTGGGGAGGCAGGCCATGGAATGAATCTAATTAGAATTTGGCCAGCAAATCAGTGTGCTGAAGGGAACTGCCCGGTGACCCCTCTTTAAAAATGTCTCCCATAAAATACAGCTGTCTAATGTTTGCGTCCAACTTTTCTTAGCCGATTTGCTGAGGATTTCCAGGACCTAGTATGCACCTAGTGGGGGGCAGGATGGATTCTGTCAGGCAGCTCTGCAGGCATCACCAGTCACCCACCAGCATCTGCTTCCCCAAGCCCTCTTTTCTCCTGTGCCTCGCGCCTGTTACAAATGAGCTTCCCCTGCCCGACCCACAAACCCTGAAACAGGTTGTGCCAGAGAGGCTGACAGCCTGGCTAAGTGTTGATGAAAGATGGCTTGGTGGGGCACTGAGGGGAGGGAAACCCACCGTGCGGCTATAACCTTTCCTGCTGTCAGGCCAAACCATGTGTGAAAATCCAGCTGATGCAGAGGGGGTGCTGTGCTGTGCTGTGCTGTGCTGCAGCAAGCTCAGTAGGAGGCGCTGTTCTCTGGATCAGTACTGACCCCTGTGTCCCTGTTGCAGGGAGCAATATCTTCCCTTTCAGAGCTGAGAAACCGGCTCTGACCCCTTTTGCTCTGGAAAGACCAACACCTACACAGGGAATGAGCTGGAGGTCCTCAGAGCCGACACTACTGGGGTACCTGAATTTCCAGGAGGGTTATTTTTAGTGATATTTAGGTGCAACAGAATTCCGTTGCTAGAATCCCGACGTTTCTTTTTTAGCATGTTTTGAGATTTTTATTCCATTTACATTTTCACCAGGGTGCAAAACGATGGGCTGTGTTGAGGCATGATGCCATCATTATGTATTGATCAGAGATGTTGAGACTGACCAAGTTAAAGCGACCTAACTGGCGCCGCTGCCCCAGCCCCATTGAGGCCAGCCTGACGACACATGAAGGCAGGACTCGAAGAAGTTCAGTTTTCTTACATTGCCAGACTGTAAATTTCAATTATCTTCTTTCCTGGGCTCGAGTGTGTAGGGTGAAACTGACGTTTGTCGCCAATAACAGTCGGACCCTTCCAAGCCTATTTGTATCTCAGTAGCACAAAGAGATCTTTCCCCAAATCAGGTCCCCATGACGCTGGGCGCTGCACAGACACTCTGAGACAGCCCCTGTCCCAATTCGCTTGCAGCCTAAGCAGACAAAGGGAGGCTTTCGAGCTCTATTCAACAGAGGGAAAGCGGAGGACCAGAGAGATGAGGGGAAGCTGTGGCAGAGCTGGGATTTGAAGCCAGTGCCCATCCGCTGCCTCAAACACAAAGCTGTCCGTTTGTCCTCAGAGTGTCTCCAGTCTGTCTTTACCCCTGCACAGCATTGGATGAAATCCAGCCAGTGCTTTGCAAACAACCCCAGGCCCCCACCACCCCTTTGCGTGCTCTTCCTGCATGCCCTGACCCCAGGAATAAATGAAACAAGCCATAAGGCAAATAACTTTGGGGTCAAGTCCCTGCTGCCCCTTACTCCAAACTCAACCGGACCACCTCTGTGCTGACCCCCCCGCCTCCTCCCAGAGCCTTTGATCTGTATAGGTTTGTGGGTGTCCTTCATCCCTCCAGAGTCATAACAAAAAATCCTATCTGAGATCTGCTCAAGACACTGCCAGGAAAGACCCCCGGCTCAGCTTTCGTTTGCTTAAGTGTTTTCAATCTCCCCTGTGCCGTGGGAATGGCTGGGATGGCGTGAAGGTTAGAAACAGGCCCTGTTTACCCTCCGTCCTCACCCTGGGGGCCCCGCGAACAATGAAAAGTGAAAACACCCGCCTGGCGTTATGATTGCAAAACCTCAGGACATGCCAAACTAATTAGGGCCTTTGGCTAGCTCCTTTCACATCTGCAGGGTTTCTCACACCACTCAGGGAGCTGTGTTTGGGATGGGGGCGCTGCATGGCTACAGGGCAGTGGGGGCATTGGAAACAGGATACAGAGTCTGTCACCTTAAGGTCACCAGTTTGAATCTCAGCCGGGCTGGGTGTGAGCAAAAACTGTCACAGATTTGTTCAGTGACTTGTGTGAAATGAGTTGAGGGGTGGGAAGGGTTGTCTCAGACAGCCCCTTCACTGGACAGGGGACCCCATGAGGCTTGTGGGTCCAGATGTCATGGGGGTGGGAGGAAGGCTGGTCCAGTGGTTAGGATGCTAGCCTGCAAAGTAGGTGATAAAGGTTCCAGTCCTTGCTCTGCCACAGACTTTATTTTCGCTCTGTGCCTCAGTTTCCCCATCTGCACAATGAGGATAACAGGACTGCCCTGCCCACAGGGTGCTGTGAGAATAAATACATCAAAGAAGGTGAGGTGCTCAGATACTCGTACAGCCCCTAGCACCGTAGGGGATGCTTTGGTAATAGCGGGAGCCTTAGATAGATGCAATTGACTCCCCAGCCTGTTGCACCCGCTGTGGGTGTGGTAGAGGGACCCCTGTGTAGTGGCTGGGCACAGGAGAGTCATGGGGAGAGAATGGGCTGCATAGAAAAACAGGGCTTCTGTCTGTGAGGCTGGGCTTCAGTGGAGCAGATGCCAAGGGCATCAGGAGAACAGAGATCTTGCAGTGCCCAAGTCCAGCCACTGCATCTAATGCCCCTGCCTGGCTGGAAATAGATGCTGAGGCAGACGGGACCAACATGACCATCTAGTCTGACCCTCCTGAATAGCCTATTGGCATCCCAGGGGAGGGCGGGCGAAGCCCGCCCACTTCTAAAGGACCTCCCCCCAGCCTAAGGGGAGGATCCACAGGGCTAGAACACCAAGTGATTCCGGGGGACAACGAATGAAAAAAACAGGATCAGGAGTGAGGTCAGAGGGCTAAATTAAGGGAACCGGATGGGGAAACCGAGCAGAGAACCCCGGACAACGCCCACTGCTCCTCAAAGGCGTCAAGGGAGCCAGTGGACGCCGCCCAGAGGAACTCCGCCCGGATGCGTGAACAGACGGAGGAACGGAAATAGGCCCTACAGTCGCAGGAAGTCCCGTCGGCCAACCTCCTCTCCCGGGTGTTGTAGATGGCTAGTTTGGCCAGGGCCAAGAGGAGGTTGAGAAGGAGATCCCGCGACTTCGTGGGGCCACGGATGGGGAGTGCATAGATAAAAAGGTGAGGGGAAAAGTGCAACCAGAAACGTAAAAAGATATTCAGGAGGAGCCGGAACAGGGGCTGCAACCTGGCGCACTCCAAGTAAACGTGCGCCAAGGTCTCCTTCACGCCACAGAAAGGGCAGGTGTCGGGGACGGGGGTGAACCGCGCCAAGACCCTCCTGAATAGCACTAGGCAGAGACCATCCCCACAATAATGCCCAGGGCAGATCTTTGAGAATGGAGCCGCCTCTTGGTCAATTGTTCCAATGGTTAAGAATTCCTACTGTTAAAAATGTACAGTCTGAATTTGTCCAGATGCACCTCCCAGCTGCTGGCTCACTGGAGCCCTTTCTCTGTGAGATAGAAGAGCCCGTTCATTGCCCGTGTAGGGACCGTAATCAATTCACCCCTTCACCTTCTCTTTGTTACCCTGAAGAGATGGAGCCCCTTGAGTTTACCACTGGAAGGCAGGTTTTTGAATCTCTCCCGAGGCTTTTCTCTGAATCCTCCCCAATTTACCCCTCTTGAATTGTGGACACCAGGCCTGTACATGGGATCCTAGCAGCAGTTGCACCAGTGCCAAATACAGAGGCAAAATAACCTCTCTGCTCCTACTCGAGATTTCCCTGTTTCTGCATCCCAGGATCATGTTAGCTCTCTTGGCCCAGGGGCATGCTGAGAGCTCTTGTTCAGCTGATTATCCACCATGACCCCCAGATCTTTTTCAGGGTCCCTTTTCCAGGCTGTTCTTCAGCTGCAGCAAGCGAATGGCAGCATGGCCCAATGGGTAAGTCTAGCCTGCGAGTGAGGAGTCCTGAGTTCCAGTCCCAACTCCACTCCTCCCCTGCTGTATGACCTTTGTCACAGCCCTGCTCCATGCCTCAGTTTCCCTGCTCCCTCTTTGGTCTGTTCAGATGGTGAGCTCACCGGGGCAGGAACTGTCTCACTACATGTCTGTGCAGCGCCTGGCAGAAAGCGGCTCTGATCTCAGGTGTGGCTTCTCTGGACAAGACTGTACCACAAACAAAAACACAGTCATTGACCCAGAGCCTCTTGCAATTGCAAGATGCTGACTGGGTGGGTTTGCTCCTATGGGGCAGTCCCTGCTCCATGTTTCGAAGGAAGGAGATGCTGTCCTTTATCCAGGGTCTCTGCTAACGTGGTCTCAGATTTTGAGCATCAGGATAAAACCGCTGATTCTGAGCAAGAGTCACCCCTGGCTTACCCGCTAGGCATGGAATCCCAAATCACCACCAGACTGCCTGCTCCTGCTGCCTTTAGGCGTGTCTACATTGTGTGCTTCCAATCAATCAATCAATCAATCAGGTGCAGCCCAGGGGCCTTTACAAACACAGTTCTTTCCCCTTCCCTCTGGCCAAGTTTTTGCCTTAGTAACAGCCTGAGCAGCGAAGCCGGAGAGGGAGAAATCTGTCAGCAATTGCACTCTGCCCTGGTGCCAAAAACAACAGCCCCTGCCTGGACCCATGGCACCAATGCAAAGGTAAGGGGTGCGGAGGGGCTGGTGGGATGTGTGATAGCATGGGGTTATCATCGCTTAGCCAGCAAACATGTCCAACTTAACAGAGGGTGTTGGCCAGAGGTCCTGATGATGGGAGCAGAACTGCAGAGCCTGCATGTGATCCTTCTGTCAGCTAGTCTTTGGGGAAACCCTGTCTGGTGACCTATATAGCCCAGCCTAGTGGCAAGGTCTGTCTGCGCCTAGCAGCTCTCTTCATATTCGTCACAGCCCAGCCCAGCCCTGCCTCTCGCCTAGCACCAGGGCTGCTACAGGCAGCTGTAGGCTTTAGTAACATTTGATGTGGTGGCTGCATTGAGCTCAGCGGGTTTTCTAGCCCAGGAGCTGAAGCTCTGGAAAAGCAGGAAGCCTGCCATGGGATGTTCTTGTAAGGTTTACTGTATTCTCTGGCCAGCAAGGGTATCTGGGAGTCTCCCTTCCTCCCTGCCAGCACAGAGAGCTTGCTCAGTATCGGCAGCCCCAAGTGTTTTGAATTCATGAGTTGGGCCCCTAAAGTTGAGATGGGATTAACACCACAATGTATTGGGTTCTTTTTATTTTCCATCTGATGTCTGAGCCTTCAGGGGGAGGGGGGCACGCTTTTCAGCTTGGCTTTTCTTTTCTTTAAATGGAAGTGGAGACTCTGCCCTAACCACGTGACCCCAGGAGCTGGGGATTAAAGGGCATTGCCAAATATGGTGGAAGCTGGCAAGCGATGGGTGGAGGAAAAAAATGCAAGCCAACAGGAGCCTCTGTCCAAAGCAAAACATGCTTTTCCTCCGTCCGCTCATCCCTCCTTCCAGGGCGAACAGATGGGCTTTGCAGTGGGACCTGAAGGCTCACACGTGTTGGCTGTGGTGGAGCGGCAGGGGATGTGAGCTGTAGAAAGTGCTGTAATGCTAGAAGTACCCTCCGTGCTGATAAAACACAAAAAATGTTTCTCCCGGCCATTGAAGATCCTTGGTGCCTTCTTGCGTGTGCAAGAGTTGGGGCTTTAACGCCAGAGGGCTGGCCGAATTCTGAAAGGTGTCATTACATTTCACCTCCATAACTCCTCTCTGCTTTCAGTTGTATCCAAACGCGCCCAACTTCCTGTCCCTACCGTTAAACAGCTGTTGTCCCCTACCCCAGAGATTGCTGCGTTACATGTGAATGATCTATGTGCTATGTTCTGTGTGGCTGTTGTATGGTTACCATGCCCCACCCCAGAGGTGGCTGCATTCCAGGGACAGTTTTGTAAAATCTTTGCCTCTAGAGAAATTTGGGGTCCATTAGCTGTACCACCCAAGAGGAATTTAAAATATTCCCCTTTAGAATCATACTCCTGCATATCATGTCCTGGAAGATTTTTACTTTGATTGTTAGCTGCTGCAAACATATCACACCCACAAAGGAAACATGGCCTTTGCATTTATATTTAATTTCTGTGGCATTTTATGGTCTGGGATGTTTGTAGCATAGATTTTTTTTTCCTGTTACCATGGTGTGATAGTTAAACTGAACTAAGCAGTGGTGCTTAAAGCATCCAACCTTCCAGATGTTCGACCTTATTAGAGAAATAATGGAGAGGTGAAATAGACATTAAAACAATTGATCCCCAGAAATATTTCAGCCGTTGGAAAGGACCCACTAGCCACAACATAGTTGGAATAGTTAGTGCGTGTATCCAGGGGTCAGGGGGAGTGTATGGGAGACCAGATGTGGAGAAGGAAATGTTCTGATGATGGATGGAGGAGCTTCATGTGGGAGCGTGTACCAGAGGAATGGGCTAGCTAGTTCAGGTGTTCCAGAGTCTTTCCCAGCCTGTTCAGGGGTTCAAAGCTAGCCCCAAGGCAGTGGTGATTAAAAGCTGTTTCAGAACAACTGTTCAGCTTCCAGGTTCCACTTCAGAGGTAGATGCATTGCACTGATGGAAGGGCTATCCCTCTGTGGGAAAGCCGTGGCAGTTGCTTAAGCACAGAGAGGAAGGGCGGTGTTAGACTCAAGAGCCCTGGGCTTGGTTCCTGGCTCTGCCTCAGACTCTCTGCCTCGGTAAATTACTTCATCTCTGCCTGTGCCTCAGTTTTCCGTCCCAATAATGAAACTTCCTGACTTCATAGTGAGAGAAGTGGCAGCCTGACATAGAAATGTGCTGTGAGTGGGGGAGCCCTCTCAACATTGCAGAGACCTCCCCCAATGCTGTCCTGGCCAAGGTGGCACACGGCCACTGGCAGAGGTGATCCATGGCCAGCTGCCACAGTTACCAGATGACCATCCCCTAGGTGCTCGGTGAACACTGGTTTGGCCGGGACACCGGGGACCTGAGCTGATCTAAAGAGCCAGGGCTGCCGACCTGTCCAGCGTGACCAGCACAACATCTCTGCCCCGAAACAGAAGAGGACCCATGATGCGCACGCTCACCAGTGAGTTACAGCTGCACGGGACACCTCCTCCTCTAAAGCCATGGGGTCTGGTATGTCCCCTTTTGACCCTCTGAGCTTGGAGTGCTGCTTGAGGCATGACAAAGTGGGGATCATTTGTAATATTTTTATGATGCTTGTGTGTGCCTCAGTTTCCCCTATATGTGCATGGTTACCGAGTGGATGGACAAGGGCTGTCTGCTCTCGGGGTAGGCTAGAACACTGGTGACAATGGTGCTTAGCTGTCCAGCGCTTATGCCCCACCTCAGTGGAGCAGCTGAGAAAACCATGGCAAATCCAATTGCCCCGACGACTAGCAACCAACAACCCAGGGGGATATGGATTTTTCCTCTCCTCCGGGAGGCCGAGCAGCATTTCCCCAGCAAAGGGCTGGGAGGTGAGATGGGGGATCTGAGCTGGCTGCTGGAAGGAGTCAGGACTCTCAGCGGGAGTCGGAGGAAGGAGGCCAAGCGGACGGTCAGACAGAGCTTGAACCGAGGGCTAATCACATTGGATCCCTAAGGTTCTGACAGCAGCTGTGCGAGTGTCGCCACAGATGCTGAACAAGGGGCATGAATCCCCGAAGATCGTATAAGTCTCCATCAGCATCTGTCTCAGTGGCCCTCGCTGACCGGAGTTCACGGTGTGAAGCAGGGGTGCTGCTGGCCCAGAGGCCGGTTCTAAAGAGGCAGTGAAGCCACCTGCCCTACCCTGGAGGGAGTGTGAGACGCCTCGGGGATCTGGCACTGAGGGGCTCCTCCCAAAGACAGTTCCAAAGCTGGGGCCCTGTCACGGATCCGTGCTAGAAGCCTAGGATATACCCTGCAAAATCAGACTCATGGGTCTTCTGTTGTGCTGCATCTGCCTGTCACCTAGAACGATGACTGCACTAATTAGCAACCAAAGGTTTCCACAGCACCTGGGGAGTTTGTATGTAGAAATCACCACCAGGGCCAGGAAATAAAGTTTATTCTGTTACTAACCCTCTGGTGTGTTATGCAGCTGTCTCGGGGGTGGAGCATGCTGGGTTGCGTCAGCGTTACTATGGGCTTTGGTAACACACAGTGCAGAAGAGAAAAAGTGAGGAAGCCCATGGAAGTAGGAGGAGCCTGAGGTAGACTTGGCTCAGGTTGTGGCTTTAAATCTTGCAGAGAAAGTACCACTGGCTCTAGCTGTAGCTCCAGCATTGCTGAGAGCCTCACAATCACTAATGGATTTGACCCTCCCAGCACCCCTGGGGGGTGGGTTTTACTCCTATCCCCATTTTACAGATGTGGGACTAAGAACCAAAGAGATCTGGTGACTTCCCTAGGGACTCTGGCTAAGCTGAGAGTTCAACCACTTCTCCTAAGTCCCAGCCTCATGCACCATCCCTTAGACATATTTTCCCTGAAGGGGATGAGAAATTGCTCTTCCCCTCCCTGTCAGGGCACGGGTTGGCTGAACCTACTTGCTGCGTTAGTTACCTCCCAACAAGTCTCTGATGCAGTCTAGCTCAGGAGGGGGGGTGATAAGGTGATAGCAGAAGTTACTTGCCCCGTTGCTCCAGGAAATGTGTAACCTGGGGGGCGTTATGTCTAGGTAACAACCCCTCCCTGGGTAAGCTGCAGGGAGCAGGACCTTTCTGAGGGAGGTGACTATGCACAGCAAGTTGAGGCGGAGGCAGGAACAGATCCCATGTCTCCCAAACCCCAGTCCAGAGACTTAACAGCAGGGCTATCCTTCCCCTTTCTCTGGTTGTGCTCTCGTGATCAGATCTCGGCTGGATCCCTGCACAGCGGCCCGTTGTCGTGCAAGGAAGCAGGCTGAGTGGCCCCCGTGCCAGAGCGACCTAGACGAAGACGTGGAATTGACTAGCACCAGGAGCTGTTTTGCATAATGCCTGCTCGCAAAGATGAACTGTATTATATGGCTCCTCTTTGTGTTGTCTCCAAGGCCTTGCCAGTTCCTCAGGCATGCCTAGCATCTCTCTAAGGCCTCGTCTATGCTAGGAGATTAGGTCGGTATAACTACATCGCTATGGGGTAAAAAAAATCCACACCCCTGAAAGACGCCATTAACTCAACCCAACGTAACCAGCAGTGTAGACAGTACTAGGTTGGTGGGAGAAGTCTCCTGTTGACCTAGCTGCTGCCTCCTGGGGAGGTGGGAGCCAAATCCCTGTGGTTTTAAATGTAGACAAGATCTAAGAAGCTGAATTGGGATGGTCTTAATACAGAACTCAGCTCCTGTTTAGCCGCAGAAATAAGTGGTTTGATTTTTCAGAGCTCAAGGCCTTGTGCACTGATCCTCTTTCACAATCTGACCCTCATGGTGGGTCCTGAGGCCTGGACTATCTGGCTACACGCGTCTTGTTCCATAGCGATCACTACTGGTCCTGCGACAGCATCTCCCGTCTGAGGAGCTGTATGGATGCCAGCCCTCCAGGATTGTCCTGGAGTCTCCAGGAAAGAAAGAGTCATCTTTAATTGAAGATTGTCATGTGATGAAACCTCCAGGAATGCATCCAGCCAAAACTGGCAACTGTAGATCTCCCTGGGCTTTCCAAAAGGATGGGTGGGGCTGGTTTTCCTGCAGCCCTGCCAGGAATTGGCTGGAGGTGACAACCTCTAATGGAAGGTTCAATAGCCACACTCTGGCGTGGAATGTAGGAATTAACAGACTGGTCTCTAAGGCCTTGTCTAAATGGCAGGGGGAGGGCAGGGCCAAGGGATCTCGCACTGAGTGTTTTGCACACTAACTGTTGCAGTTGAGAGAACCTGCAGTACTTGCGTCCGCATGCAGCTATTTCCTACTTCGTTGTGTCTGCGCAGCGGGGACTTAATCTGGAGTAAAGCGTTCTGGAGGGTGCTTTGCCTTGCTGCTGAGCTCTCTGCATTCTGGGATGTTTCTTGCTGTGAGGTACAAGCAACTGGAATTCTGGGATTTAGGAGGATCAAATTCAAAAATTCCCCGATTCAGAGGGAGGCGCAAGAAACTCCTTAGCGAGAACCTACAGAATAATCTTGCCTATGGAAGAAATTTCTTCCGAAGCCCCGGTGGTTGGAGCTTCGACCCAAAGAATCGAAGGTGACAGGTGCTTTCACAGACATCTAGGGTTGGATTCTCAGCTGGGATAAATCCACCTCTGAAGTCAATGGCGCTCCAGCAGTTCACGCTGGCTGAGGATCTGGCCCCAAAGGCAGCTGCATGCCCATAGAGGACACATGTCCACCAGACCCTAATCTCCTGGGTTACAACTTTATGATCAAATGTTCCTTGAACACAAACTAACCAAACATATTAATTCAATTGTTAAAACCACATTCGTTCTCGCAGCCTTTGAACATAAACTTTTATTTTTGTTATACAAGCTGCTGAAAGCCATTTGATAAAGTCACACACGGGATGGATCAAGGGTTACGGTCTCATCTGGAAGGATTTATGGCCGCCCATAACAGAGATCTTAGACACCACTCCGTCTTACTGGCTCCAGAAATGTAGCAACTTGGGGATTTGTTCTGTAACTGTCTGCACTAGCCTGAGACTCAGGGATTGACTCCTGGATTCTTTCCTGGCTCTGCTAGGTCAAGTCACTTAATCTCTGTGCCTCAGTTTCCCCTCTCCTTTTGTTTGCAAGCTCTTTGGGGCAGGGGTCTGGGGGAGGTGTGGCCTCTGATTTAGCCATTCTCTGTTGCTACAAGTTGCAAGGGGAGGGTGCATGATAGGCCACACCCCTATTCCTAACCTTGGGCTGCCCAAGCTTATAACATGGCCTTCCCAGCAGCAATCTAGGGGACGTGCAAACATAGCCTGCTGAGTGTGTAACAGGCCCCCCTCGGTGCTGATCCACAGAGGAGATGACTCTGTTACAGCCCCAACTAGATGGATGGTTCTGGAGATCCCTGGCTCAACCCCTGATTCATCTACTATGGTCTGGGGCAGGGGCCAGTCTGGCCCTGTATGTGTCTGGGATGATAGAGCTCAGAGCTCATTCAGGCTAAAGGAACAAAGCCTGACATCACCCAGTGTCTCTGCTTCATAAGTAAGTTAAATCACTTGGTTTTTTATGACCCTGGCAAGGTAAAGGGGAAAACTCCTGTTGCTGCCTGCACAATGTCCATGTGCTTCCGGAATCCAACCCTCTTCTGGCCTCTTCTCTCTCCGTCTGCCTGATTCCTAGAAAAGCTTCTTCCAGCTCCTCCCCTGCACTGATCGCCAGCCTGTGGTGAAATGGATGTGGCCCAGGCACCAGCTGTTGACTCAAAGTCCCCCATAAGAGGAACATCTGAATCCAAACAGAAGAAAAGGAATATGGAACATAGGGATCACCCAGCTGGATCAGATCACAGGGTCTATCTGTTCTACTGTCTTTATTCTGATACTCACCAGTACCAGCGGCTTTAGAGAACCCAGCAACAGCAAAGATTAAATTTTTCCCCAAATGTTCCTTCCTGACCCCCATTAATTAGTTGTTGGCTGATGCCCTGAAGCATGAAGATTGGACTTTATATCCCTTTCAAAAGCTGTTTTTGGGAAAGCCAAGTTCCTAAACTCCATGGTCACAAATGACTTAATATGATCACCATGCTATTTGCATGCAGGGCTGTGCTCTGCTGGGTCAGATGTCACCCTGCGCTGGGGGCTGGGTTTTTATTTCCTTAGGCTAGATGGAGGGAAGGACTGGAGGGTGGCAGTGGAGTAGCCTGGAACAGCTGACCCTGACTCATAGACTCATAGGTCAGAAGGGACCAATATGATCATCTAGTCTGACCTCCTGCACAAGGCAGGCCACAAAACCCTGCCCATACACATTTATAACAACCCCGAACCCATGACTGAGTTATTGAAATCCTCAAAATTGAGATTTGAAGACCTCAAGCTGCAGGGAATCCACCAGCAAGCGAC
>NC_133779.1:47395900-47436135 GCF_003597395.2 Chelonoidis abingdonii
GTCTGTAGCACACCCCAAGCACTATCTCAGGGGAAGCTCTAGTAGCTTTTTTACCCAGCGTGAATTTTACCCAGACAGACTCCGTCTTATCTATTCCATCACTTCTTATTTCATTACAGTTCACCCCATCATTGATGTACAAGGCTACTCCACCACCTTTGCCTTTCTTCCTGTCTTTTCTGACGCCAGGGATGGACAAAGGGATTTGGGTGGAATAAGCCATCCTTGTGGATTGTATTGCAGCAATGCCTAAAAACTCTTACCCAGATTAGGGCACCATTGTGCTAGGGGCTGTACATATACCTAGTGAGAAATAGTCTCTGCCCCCAAGAGTTTATCTAAATAGAGAAAGGGTGGGTAGGGAAACTGAGTCACAGAGCGGGGAACTTGCCCAAGGTCACCCAGCAACTGTGGCAGAACCAGGAATGGTACCAAAGTGTCCTAGTTCACTGCACAGAAGCCCAGCCTCTCCTCTGGAGGGATCTGCTCAGAGTATCCCCTGAGGACAGTTCTCTGCCCCCTTTACAAGAAGGCCAGTGCCTTCTCCCCGCCCCACTCCACCCCCGTGGTTGATCCAGGCAGGTTACCCAATCTGGCCTTTCTGTTTGTGAGGGTACCACTTAAAACAACCCGGAATCAGATTCCTTCCTTTTTTCTCCCTACGAGGTCCTTTCCGCTACTCTCATGCCGAGATGTTCCTGGGTCACTTTGCAGGTACCTGATCCTCGAGGCCTGGCCCCCACTTCCCCTAGCTCATTCCCACGAGCCCCAAGGCCCAGGCAGATGAACAGCGCAAGGAAGCTCTCAGAAGAACTTTCGTTAGGACGGAGGCAACAACTTCCTTCCTTGTCACTGAAACAGGAAGTTGTAGAAACGTCTGAGAGCTCCAGGGCATAAAAATGATAGCTGGCCACAGAATGGCAGGAAAGTCATCTACATGCTCCGAAAGCAACCCTGTCCTGCAATCCTCGAGCATCTGCAAACGCACTCGGGGGGGGCTGGATGGCTCCGAGTAATTCAGGGGCTCGCCCTGTGCTGAGGACAGCTCCCCCGCAGCATGTTTTCAGGCCGGATTCTACTCCCAGTTCCACCTGGAGTAACACTAATCATAGCAATGGAGGCTGCAGGGTCTAGATTTATTTATCTTTTTTTTTTTTTTTAAGAACAATCAGGACTGGTTCTTCATGGGGCCCTTGATTTCTCCCGTACCCTGGCTTGAGAACCCCTGGCTCAAGGGACTGCAGATGGCGCACCAGGATCAGCCCAAGCCAAGTTGGCAAAACTGTTGTCAGCTGACAGACGTTCGGTGGCTCTGTGTGAAAGGAAAGTGGGGGTTTCTAAGGGGTAAACCTTCTCAAGGCAAAACAAAAGGGTCTTTTTGGTGCAGTTCCTGGCCTGCTGAGTGTCGCTTCCCTGCTTCGTGCCTCAGTTTCCTCATCCGTAAAATCTGACCTCCTTGGTAAAGCGCTTTGCGGTCTGTGGATGGAAAGTGCTACGTATTGTTGTTACTTACTAAAGCCGCTGGTGCTAACCAACTGCATGGTTGGCCGTCCGGGCACAATAGCCACGTGTGGAATGAGTCCTGGAGAGTGACTCCCCCAGATCAGGCGCAGGGATGCTGTGTTGGACACGCTGCCCAGGACAGTGCTGGTGTGGCTTTTCCCAGCACTGCATCTGCAATCTGATGCTCAATGGAAGCCATTCGCCTCCGGTTATGTTAGACCCCTCCAGCCCCAGGACCTTTCCTTGTCCTGGGGCTGGAGGGCTCCGTAAATTAGCCAACAACGTGGTCTTTCCCAAGTCGCAGAAATCAAGAGGACACAGTGAGTTTACCCAGCACGCAGGCACCTGCCATGGCATTTACCCTGGCTCTTTCCTCTATGTCCCAGCACAATGCTAGATTTTACCCCCACTTGGTACCGGTGGAGGCATGGAGCCATGGGGAGTCAGTCTGCCTAGGGGTGAGAAGTCAGTGGCGCGGTCCTGCTGTCTGAAAGCTGAGGCGGGCAACGTGTCCTGTTCACACTGATGCTCCTTTCTAGCCAGTGTAAGGCAACGCTGCTCGTTGCGAGGCAGGAGTGGGGGTGAGGTGCATCCCCTTAGCTCATCCAGGGAGGTCCAGGGGTGGTAGCTGGACACAGTCCAAGGCAAAATTGCTTTAAGAGTAATGCTGACTCAGAGGCCTGGTTCTCCGGCTAGCAAAGGCCGGGAGACAAGATAGTCCCCTAACAGCCGATGCTCACAGCTAAAGGGGCTGGTGGCATCTCCCAGGCTGCCTGGGGGGCCAAAGTGGGGTCTCTGCATAAGTGCTGGAGCTAGGGGTGCAGGGGGTGCTGCAGCACTCCTGAACTTAGAAGTGGTTTCCATTATATACAGGATTTACAATTTGGTTCAATGGCTCACCACACCCCCAGTATAAAAATTGTTCCAGAACCCCTTGATCTCTGTTGACTGGGCTGAGCTAATTCTGTCCCCCAGCCCACCCCCAGCAGAGCCGGCCTGAGGCGCTGACCGTTATTAAAGAAAGACAGGGTGATCAGACTGGGTACACGTGAGAGTGGGAAAGCAGGAGAGGGAAGCAGGGAGCTTTTGTTCTGGCCTGTGTTGCTTTCCCAGCCGAGGTCAGCCAGGGTTCAGAGCCGGCTGCTTATCACCCAGACGGGCGTCCTTGGGGAGCCGGTCACCGCAGGTTCCCCCCTTGCTCCTCGCTAGCACTCAGACTCCTGGCTGCCGGTGGCACCACCGGGCAGGAAATGTGGAGCGAGGCCAGCGGGGCACGGCCGGGGGTGGTGGGTTCCGAATCTTGCCCTCTGAGCCGCGGTTACGTGCTGGAACCCATTCGCCTCCTGGGGGAAGGAGAGGGACCGGACCACCCCCTTTGGAGAAACAACCGTCTTCCTTTCCCCGCCCGTGGCCGTGGGGCTGGGGCCTGATTTACTTTCGTTTAACCGGAGAGGAAGGGGCCTTCCATGCCCGGCCACAGCATGGAGCAGGAGCCAGAGGACTAGGTCCCTGCCACCCCAGGCATGCTCGCCCCCTGCCCCTCAGTCAAGCGATGCATGAGAAACCCAGAACCCTGGGCAAGGTACGGGTCTGCAGAGGGACTCACGGGAGCTGGGCCTCCAACCTGGGCCCTTGGAAGCTAAAGGACCAGGCCTGTTAACGCCGAGGCAGGTGCAGTTGGTGGGTTAGGCGCGAGTTACCCCAACCCCCAGCCTGTCCCTGAATCACACAGAATTGGAGGTCACTTTATCCACCTTCCTGCCTCGCCCCGTGGGTTGGTAGGGAGCGGGGAGCTCTGGAGGGTGGGGTCCAACTGTGTTTCCACTGGGACACCTGAGGCCTGGCTTCTGTTCCTAGCTCTGCTGGCTGCCCTTGACCAAGTGTCACGGAGTCCCCGGGCGATGCTCTGGAACTGCTCCCCACTAAGCCAGTCAGGACCTTGGGGAGCCTCCTCTCCCTTGGAGCAGACTTGTTCAGGGCAAGAAGCTCACACGTCTTCACCTCCTGGGTCTCTCCTTGGAGCATTCAGCATCCTCTGCCCCTCCGTGTGCTTCCCACAGCGAGCCCACCCAGGCGGGGTCCTGGGGAAGCCACAGGGTTCTGCACCCCCACTTTGCAGTCAGACGTGACTCTCAGCCAGCAAAACAGAGGTTTATTCGATGACAGGAACAGGGTGTAAAACAGAGCTTGTAGATACAGCGAACCAGACCCCTCGGCCGGGTCCATTCTGGGGGGCAGTGAGCCAGACCCCTAGGTCTGCACTTCACTCCTTGTCCCCAGGTAGCTCCAGACTCACCAACCCCTCCAGCCCCTCCTCTCTGCTCAGCTCCTTTCCCGGGCCAGGAGGTCACCTGATCCCTTTGTCTCCAACACCTTCAGTTGGCACCTTTGCAGAGGAGGGGCCCAGGCCATCAGTTGCTAGGAGACAGAGTGCCAGGCATTTAGGTGCACTGGCCCTTTGCTCTGCCAGATACTTAAGAACTGCCATGGGGACACTGAGGCACCAACACAGTATTTAGAGAAAACATTAAGAACATTCCCAGTTCGTCACACCAAGTCACTGTGCTGCCCTGTGCCTCAGTTTCCCCACCTGTACAGAAAGTGATACTAACTTCCTTTGTTAATGTGCTTTAAGATCCACCTCTGACAAGTACTAGATAGCAGCTGGGTCTTTATTTCCTCCAGGGAATATAGTGACAAATGCTCATTGTGGCAGCCCAAGAACCGTGGGTACGGCCAGCGAACTGGCAGCAGCCAGCAAAGCGCCTGTTACCCCCCCCATTCCGTGCTTCACTCTTGGCCTGAAGAAGGCCTGGACGGGGTGAGACAGCAGAAAGGAGGAGGGCTGGCCTGGTGATTAAGGCACAAGGCTTGGTCTCCAGAGATCAACTCCCAGCTCTGCCACAGTCTCCCTGTGTGCCCTTGAGCAGATCGCTTTGTCTCTGCGCCTCAGTTTCCCCATGTGTAAAATGAGTTTGCCAACTTGTCCCCAGTTGAGTCTGTAAAAGTGTCTCGGGCAGAGCCGCAGCCTCTTGTATGCGGAGTTGGCATCTCCAGACAAACAGGCCCAAAGCCTGGGGTGCAGATCTGAGCAGAAGAGTGGGGGCTTTGCATGCACCCGTGTGAAGGACAGTGTGGGATGTGTGTGTGTGTCAAGTTCACGGTGTTAAACGCTTCTGAACGGACACGCAGCGGGGGCGTTCACTCCCCCGGTGCTGGCCTTGGGAGCTCTGCCCCATGGTTGGATGAATTCCAGCCTCTTGGAAAACTCTCTCAAAACTGGCCCCAGCCCCATAGCCTGGTCTCCTCCCCGTCCAATGTATCACCTGCCAGCTGATGGGCCACAAAGAGAGACAAAGCTGGTGTCTGCTGCCCCCATAGAGAGACCCCCAGCCCACCCCAAAGCTCTCGTGGGCTGAATAGACCAAGAAAGGACCATGCTGTTCATGGAGGAGGCAGGGATGGAACCCAAATCTGGTGCCCCGTGGCCATTCTTCCTTTTGTCCAGCTGCGCCATCTCATCACCCCCACAGCTGGCAGCGCGCGGTACCTCGCCACCAGGCACAGCCCACCGCTCTCCCTGAGCCCACGAGAGATGAAAGGCCCGTCTGCTAATCCGGGCTGGGGGAGAAGGAAGTGCCTGTCAGGTGGGCTGGCTTTCTTCATTCCTTTCCATCAATTAACACCCCCCTGGGGCAAAAGACCTTGCTGCTGCAGAGGGCTGGCCAGCCAGGGGAAGGGGAGCAGGAGGCTGGACGTGCGGGGGTGGTGGGCAGGGGAGAGCCGATTTTTTTCCAGGCCTAAGCAAATGTTGAGAAAGGGGGCAGGGTGGTGGGCTTGGATCCACAAATTGCCCCCCTCCCCGGTTCACCTTTCCCTCTGCAGGCCCTGCTCTACTGGCTGTTTATTCCCCAACTGATCCCACAGGGTTTTATCCCCCCCCTCCCCCAGACACTCCCCTGGGAAATAGGGGATAGCATCTGGGTGGCACCTGCATCTAGCCATGCCGTCCACCCCTGCCCAGCATGGAAACCGAGATTGTGCCGCTTAGCTCAGCCAAATGGTGGGGGGGTGTGTGTGTGTGTGTGTGTGGGAGGGTGGGTCTTCAATTCTCCCCTGGCTGGAGCAACCTCCATCCATTGCTCTAGCTCATCCTCTGGTTCCCAGATCCCTCTTCCCCTTCCCTCGTTGCTCCCCCAGCGCTACCTCGGCCAGAGTTAAATGGAAAAGGCAGCTGAGGCCAACCCGGGGAGCAATTCCCTGTACTGCTTCCAGAATCCATCCCCCATTAGCTGTGGGGTTTTGTGGGGGGGCCTTTATGAAACGGACTTCTCCCCCCTTTACAAATAGACCTTCATTAGAGTACAAAGGAAGCATATCCTGACAGTCACCCCAGGGGAGGGCGGGTGTGCAGTGGAAGCCCCGGGGGAGCAAACTGCTTATTTATTTGCCAAGGAGGAGGGGAAAAGAAAAGCCGTTAAAGTTGGAGGCACAAAGGAAGGTGAGAATCGAGAGGAGAGTGCTCAGGAGCCGTTGTGTCTGGGCTAGATTGGGAGGCAATTGAAGCAGAGGGTTTACGACCCGGGTTATAAATGGCTGGTCATTAAAATTTTTTACGTCTTTTGGAAATTAGAACCAGGCAGGCCCGGCCCCATCTTGTCTGCAGATGTTGGACGAGCCCCTTCGAACATGGGGGAAGGCTCCCTGGGTTGGGTTGTTGGCACGAAACGTAGACAGTGGGTCAGAGAGCAGCTGGCACGTGGGAGGGGTCGCAGCTGGGCGAGGTTTGGCCCAGAGAGATCTTGCTGGCATGGAAACTAAGCAGCGAGTGGACCAAGTTGGGATCCGGAGCTAGTGACAGCTCAGGAAGGGGAACCTGAGCTAATGTGGCTCTGAATCTGGGAAGTTTTATGTCTCTGTTGGAAACAGAGCCCTTGCGAAAAGGAATCCCCGGGACCTGTGAGATCGTGCACTTTAAAGGGCCTTGATGTCTGTTCTATGTGAGTTCTTCTGCGTGTGCAGTGGAGTGTCTTGTCTTGATAGGGTCTTTGGGGGTGAGGGTTTTGTTTACTGCAGACAGGTCAGGCCAAAGAAATGGATCGGAGGGTGGGGGGAGTTTGTGATGGGGCCTTAGTTCCTGGAATTCATTCCCCTGGCATGGACTGGCCCCAGAGACGTGCCTCTCTCCTGCCCCGATGGGACAGGTTCCATTTGGCCAGAGGAGCGGCCTTGTGGATCGAGGTCTTTTTGATTTGCAGGGCCCAGACACCGGAGCACCTTGACATAAAGGGCCGAGACCTTGGCATTTTTACTGCCGTGTGTGTTGGGTTGTCGTGTCCACCAGGGCAAAGCGGGCGTATGCTGCTGGTGTATCAGAATGTGTGTCAGTGTAAACAACAGTGTCAGGTGCTGGGCAATGAGGAGTTGGGCCCTTTATCTTGGCTGTAAAAGGTGCCTTCCTGCAGGAGAGCAATTACGGCAGCAACCAGCAAAGCACATATGAAACCACCCCTAACTTGGGGACTTTGGAACTCACAACCTTTCCTGGCAGGGGGATGATGCATTGGCATCCTGTTGATTGACTCTGACAGCCTTCAGCCTGGCAAGGAAGCTCTGCTTTCTCCCTGCCCTTCCCAAAAGGGACGTGAGCAGGTGTCACGAGCCCTGTCCCTACGCTTGTGCCGGAACAGGCCGGTTCTGCCACTCTCTGGACACTCTGGACCGTTACACTTATTCCCAGGGGGCAAGCGATTTGGGGGGAAGGGCCGGTTGCTAGTGGAGGAGTGGGGGGTATGAAACAACCCACTGAATCCTTTGTCTAGCCACAGCAGGCCTGATGCTCAGATATTTCATTCCGGCACTTGAGCAGGGAACGGGGAGTTAAAGTGGCTTTAAGCTCCTAATGTGCGTCCCAAATTCTGGGAGCGTGCAGGACCCTGCTCAGCATCCAGTGTCACTTAGAGCAGCCTCGGGGCTGCTTTAATTTACTCTGCCTTTCATGGCCTCTGGGAAGCACAGAATACCCGTAATGCACTGTGCTCTGGCCATGCCCCCATGCTGGAGTCTGGAAGCAGGGCTGGGGCAGGTCACTTACATCAGGTCCACGCTGGCTGGGTAAGCCCCCTGCATAGGGAGAGGGAATCTGGGGGGTCATTTCCATCCTTTTAAGGCTCCTTTAGGCTCCAGAGCTGCACGCAGGGGCCCAACTGTGACTGAGAATCTGTATTAGTAAAGAGGGAAATTTCTCCACTCACTCTAATGGGAACTGGGTCAGGCCCTGAAAGGTGGTGACATGTGCTCGCTTTTCATGTGGCTACGTGGCACCCGGGTCTCTACCACCGGCCCAGGCTGGCAGGGCCCCAATTTCACCCTCCTTTCTGTCTTTGTGGGATGCGTCACAGCAAGTGTGTCCAGCTGCATTTCATTTCCTCCTGCAGAGCAGGGAGCGTGGAGCGGAGTCAGTCCTGCTTGTCCAAACAGAGGAGCTGGCTAGGTCTTTCTATGGCACACGGGACCTCGGCTTGGGGCCAGTGGGAAGGGATGAGAGGCTGGGACTGGGAAGCCACTGGCTGGGCCAGGGCATTGAGTTGAGCTGGGATGAGTTTGCATTGGGATACAGGGAGAGGGGATAACTTTCCATGTCTAGCAAGGGAATCAATCTCTCAGGTGTGGCCAGTCGTGGTGACCACAGGGGATGGCATGGGAAGGGTGTGGAACCTGGGAAAGAGAAATTAGCCAGCTCCACCCAAATCCCAGTGGAAAATACTGGCTAGATCAGGTTTTCAAGAATCTCCAGGTGGCTTATAGAGGATTTCAGGATTGCTGGCCCCAAACCTCCAAATATCACGAGCTTTTCTTAACCCCCCCCCCCCACATTAGATATGAATAAATCACAGTTGGGTTCTTCTTTGCCTTCCACTTTTTTGAGCCTTTAGGGGTCAGGTTTTCAAGCTTTTATGATTATTAGGTGCATTACTGTAGAGCCATAAACCCCTTTGTGCCAGGGACTGTACAGACAGAACAAAACCACAGCCCCCAGCCATGAGTAAGTGACTGCCTGGGGTGCCAGGTAAATGTGAAACATGCCAGTGCAGTGGAGAATCAGGTCAAGATTATTTTTTTTCTTCCCCCTGAATACAACCTCTTTTGCAAAATTGAGTTGCGCTAATTGAAATGATTGGATGCAGTTTCCTTGACTTTTGGGACTCACCGTGCTCTGAATCGTCACGTTGCCTCCCCCAAGGAAGATCTTAAGGCCAATAATCACATTAAGATGTGAAGGGCTGAAGGTCCCCGGGGTCTGTCATTACAAAAATACGCTCCTCTCGTCTCTCGCCAGACCTCCGATGTGATGAAGGGGAGATTAGCGGGAAGCCAGAACTGGGGTGTTTGTAGCCAGGATCTGGGCCCCTTTGCTCATAGTGAGAGACAGTCCCTGCCCCAAAGAGTTTATTACCTAAACAGACAAAGTGAACAAATGAGGGGAGGGGAAACTGAGGGACAGGGAGGGGAAGTAACTTGCCCAAAGTCACACAGCAGGTCAGTGGCGGGGCTGGGAATAGAACCAAGGTCTCCCATTTTTGTGCCTTATCCCTGAACAACACTATTTCCTTATACATTAATGTCCAGCCCCCAGGCCAAAGTGAATTGTATAATATCTCAAGGTGCCGTCCTGCTATGGTGTTGATCCCTGAGCCCCTCTGAAGTCAGCAGAGCTCTGCCTATCCAGGGCTTTTTGCAGAGCTGGGATCCAAGGGCTTGGTGTATCCTGGCCCATAGGCGCTGCCAGGCTGCGTGAGACCTCAGGTCTGTCTCATCCTGTCTCTGATGGTGGCCAGCAGAAGCTGCTTCAGGGGAAGGCGTAAGAACTTTGCGGTAGCAGATGTGAGATAATCTGTACCCGGAACATTAGGGCTTATTCTGATCTCTGAAAACTAGATCTGCATTTATACCCTGAAGCATAAGGTTTAATTTTCCCCTCTCATAATTATCATTAATTATGGTACCTCTGGATAGTCTTGTTATGGAGTTCAACAAAGTGTTGTGTAGTCTAGTGGATAGAAGACTGAAATAGAAATCACGAGACTGGCCTCCGTTCCCAGTTCTCTCACTGGCTTGCTGGGTGACCTGGTGCAAGTCACTTTCCTGCTCTGTGCCTCAGTTTCCCCATCTGTAAAATGGAGCTAATGATACTGACCTCCTTTGGAAAGTACTTGGAGATTGACTGCTGAAAACCTCTATGGAAGAAGTGGTAATAATATTTAATAAGTATTCAATGTTTTATTCATATTTTATATTAATATCTGTATTTATTGGGGTGTATGGGGTTGTCAGGGAGGGGGAGTACCACTGATGGGGGAGCAGTCGTACTCCTAGGAGTAGCTCATCCACTTGACACCCAGGTCTGACCTGTGGCTCCAAGTAGCTGTCAGCATTTGACAGTGGCCACACCCCGTCTCGACTGGCGGGCTAAACCAGGTGAGGGTAGCTGATGAGTCTGAGACCCTCCGTGACTTAGGGCCTGTCTACCCATTGCATGCGAAGGCTGGATCCGGCTGACTGAGGAAACCTGGTTCAATGGTCAGGAAGGCGGGGACAGCAAGCGTTGTGGAACGCTCAAGAGCACGACAAGACACATAGGCATCCTGGTCATCCACTGTGCCCTGCCCTGTCTCCAGCCGTCTCGACTCTTGTCCTGCCACTGGATACAGACAGGACCTGGGAAGAGAAAGTGAGGTTGACGTCGTGCAACTCTCCCTCACTTTAATCCAATTCACGTGCAAATCTCGACATCATATCATATCACATCCTGTGGTGATGGGCGAGCGACGAAGCAGCAGGGATGGATACACTGGGAGCTGTAGCCGCAGACCTGCATACAGGCGGCTCAGGTATAATGGTCGTTCCTCACTGACCGAAGCAGCAGTGGAGCTCGGTGTCTTCTTGAGTGACTGAGCAGCCCTATTCTGGATTGCACTGCTCACCTCCGTAGAATGAGGAGGGGGCTAGAAAAGGTGCCCTAAACGTTGCCTGCTTCACCTTACACTGGCCAGCATACCGCGGCTGGCGGGGATCCCATAAAAGTGGTCGAACAAAAACAAAATTTAATGACACCGATCGCCATTGGCACATGGAATGTGTGCACGCTACTGGACAACATCATGGCAGACAGACCGGAGAGAAGAACAGCACTTGTCACCAGAGAGCTCGCACGCTACAACATTGACAT
Source organism: Chelonoidis abingdonii (assembly GCF_003597395.2). Lineage (NCBI taxonomy): Eukaryota > Metazoa > Chordata > Testudines > Testudinidae > Chelonoidis > Chelonoidis abingdonii. The sequence continues at coordinate 47,406,633 of NC_133779.1, forward strand.
TGCAGCCCTTAGCGAAACTCGCCTTGCTAATGAAGGACGGCTGTCCGAGTCAGGCGGAGGCTGTACATTCTTCTGCAGTGGTCGCAGCAGTGATGAGCGTTGCGAATCTGGAGTTGGCTTTGCCATCAAGAATCATCGTGTTCGGAAATTTGCCAGGCCCCCCAAGGGTGTGAATGACTGACTCATGACAATGCAGCTTCTGCTCCAAAAAGAAAAAAAAGCTACTTTGATCAGCGCATACGCTCCCACAATGACCAACCCAGAAGATGTGAAGGATAAATTCTTTGAAGAACTAGATGCTCTGCTATCATCAGTGCACTGCACAGACAAGCTGATCCTGCTTGGCGATTTTAATGCAAGAGTCAGATGCGATGCTGCAGCCTGGGAAGGAGTTATCGGGGAAAAATGCAGTGGGAAAGTGTAACTGCAATGGCCTGTTACTGCTGAAAACTTGTGCAGCACATGACCTTATGATCACCAATACGGTCTTCCGCCTCCCTACCCGTAACAGGACTTCGTGGATGCATTCCCGTTCCAAGCACTGGCATCTGATCGACTATGTCATCATCAGGAGAAGGGACAGACAAGATGTCAGGGTTACAAAAGCTATGCGCGGTGCTGACTGTTGGATGGATCACAGGCTCATAGTATCCAAAATGAAGCTCTGTATCATGCCAAAGAGATGACCACAAGGCTGTAAGGCTCTCAAAAGGATCAACATGTCGAAGCTGAAGAACAGCCGTGTCACTGAAAATCTAGCAGAAGACCTAGAGAATGAGCTTGCTGATCTCCATATTGTGGATGACGCTGAGAGAGATCTGGGAGCGATTCCACAACACTGTCCATACAGCTGCATCGAAGGTATTGGGGTCCTCCACACGCAGGTGGCAAGACTGGTTTGATGAAAATGATGCAGAAATCTAGGCTTTACTTGCTGAGAAGCACCGCCTGCATCGTGCATATCAGAACGACCCATCCTCAGCGGCAAAGATGACCGCCTTTATCAACGCTCGCAGAACAGTACAGAACCAACTGCGCAAAATGCGGGACTTGTGGCTGAGCGCCAGAGCAGATGAAATACAGGTGTATGCAGACAGGAACGACTATAAGCAGTGCTATGAAGCCCTCAGCACACTATGGTCCACAGTCTTCTGGGAGCTTTCCCCTCCTGAACTCTGATGGCACTGTGCTCCTTACAGAGAAGACGCAGATTCTCCAGAGATGGGCTGAACATTTTGAAGCAGTTCTCAACTGTCCCTCAGTCATCAATGATGAGGCCATTGACAAGATGCCCCAGGTCGCAGTCAATGACTCCATGGATGCTTCACCAAAGAGGACGAAGTGAAGAAAGCCATCAACCAGCTGTCAAGTGGCAAAGCCCAGGGTCAGATGCCATACCAGCAGAGGTGTACAAAGTCGGTGGACCCTGTGCTGCTATGGAAACTCACTGAGCTGTTTCAGTCCTTCTGGAAGCAGGGATCCATTCCACAGGAATTTAGAGACACGTCCATCGTGCACCTCTATAAGAGGAAGGGCAATCGCCAGGTATGCTGACAATCACCGTGGAATCTCGCTGCTCTCTACAGCACGGGGAAAGTTCTTGCACGGGTTCTGTTGAACTGATTGATCACTCACCTGGAGCAGGGCTTACTGCCAGAATCACAGTGCGGCTTCGCAAGGGATGTGGGACTATTGACATGATCTTCGCTGAACATCAGCTACAGGAGAAATGTCAAGAGCAGAAATGTACACAAACTTTTGTGGACCTCACGAAAGCGTTTGACTCTGTCAGTCGCCAGGGCCTGTGGAGGATCATGTCGAAATTCAGCTGTCCAGACAGATTCATACGAATGGTACATCAATTTCATCACGGTATGATGGCTCGTGTCCTGGATGACAGTGAAACATCTGAGGCCTTCCCCAGTCACCAACGGCGTCAAGCAAGGGTGTGTTTTAGCACCCACTTTGTTCAGCATGATATTCTCTGCCACTCTGACTGATGCCTTTCAACACTGCACTGAAGGAGTAGGCCTGAAGGTACAGAACTGACAGGAAACTATTCAATCTGAGGCGACTGTGTGCCATCACCAAGGTGAAGGAAACTGTACTTCGAGACTTTCTCTTTGCGATGATTGTGCTCTGAATGCTAGTACAGAGCCAGAAATGCAAGCCAGTATGGACAAGTTTTCATCTGCATGCAACAACTTCGGTCTCACCATTAACATCAAGAAGACTCAGGTCATGCACCAGCCAGCTCCCCACGCTCCGTACTCGAAACCGTCCATCACTGTAAATGGACAGAGACTTCAGGCAGTGGACCACTTCACATATCTGGGCAGTACCTTTTCCCGAGCAGTGTCAATCGATGAAGTAAACTGCCGAATTGCTAAAGCCAGCTCTGCATTTGGCCAATTGCTCTCCAACGTCTGGGAACGTCGAGGGATCAGCCTACCAACGAAGCTGAAGGTCTACCGAGCAGTGGTACTTCCAACTCTACTGTATACCTGCGAGACGTGGACTGTCTATCGGAGTCATGCACGAAGGCCCAATCTCTCCCACATTTCCTGTTTGCAAAAGCTTCTAAAATTCAGATGGCAGGACAAAGTGCCTGATACTGAAGTCCTTACCAGAGCCAGTCTGCCGTCAGTTGACACACTGCTGATGAGAGCCCAGACCAGATGGGCTGGACATGTCATGAGGAATGTCAGATGAGCGCATTCCTCAACAGCTCTTCTACGGAGAACTCACCCAGGGAAAGAGCTCCTATGGAGGACAAAAGAAGCAGTTCAAGGACACACTGAAGACCTCTTTGAAGTCCCTTGAGATCAACACCGCCACATGGGAAACCATCACACTGAACCGTCCAGCATGGCGCAGCCTCATTCACACAGGCAGTAATACCTGAAGCGAGGCATACTGCTGAGGCTGAAAGAAAGCGTGAGCTGTGCAAGTCCAGAGCTGCCTGCACATCATCGACGGTGCCATCACGTCTGCCCGACGTGTGACAGGACGTTCCACACCCGAATCGGACTAATCAGTCATCAGGCACAGAGCCCAGCCATCGAACAAAAGAGTTGAGTCTTCATCAATAACGATGGACAAACATCATCATCTGTATTTATTATTGTCTAAACGTCCAATCCTTTCTTTTCCACTCAAAATGACTTTTTGTGTAGAAATGTTTGTTCAGATATAGTTAAACCCTTATTTAAAAAATAAAGAAGATTGACATTGAAAAGAAATGTCTTGAAATGAGCAAACTGAAAACTGATATTTTTTTTTTCTTTTGATCTTTTGGGTGTGAAAATTTTCAAGATTTTGAATTTTTTTTGTCCCAATTCAGCATTGGACTTTTTGAAATCCTTGAAAATTTTCCTGGGACGGGAAACCCATTTCCTGCCCATCGGTGTGTGTTTGTTTGTTTTTACTCAGGGAATGAGTATAAATTATGCTGGTAAAAGCACTTAAGCAGTATCAGCTGTCTCTACGTTAGAAAGACGAGCATAGTGTAGATCTGGCTTTGATGTACAGATTCTGAGTCATGGAAGGAATCTCTTCCAATGGCTAATTACCCAGCATGGCCAACCTTCTGTGCTCAGAAATCATGAGTCAGATCTGGCCTCTAAAATCATGACATTTTTTAAAAAAATAATTATAACTATGGGGTTCTTCTTCTTTGCCTGCTGGATCACACTCAGGTCACATTTTCAGTCTTGTCTGCAGCCACACGGGCTAGAAACTTCCTATATATATGTAAGATTTATTTAATGCAAGCTGAGATTCTCCCATGATGCCAGGACCTGGAGCTTTAAGAGAAACACCAATTTATTGTGAGATATGTCATAAAATTGCAAGAGCTGAAAACACTGGTTCTCCTCCTTGTGAAAGAGAGTGGCCTTTTTTTCTTCTTCTTTGTTCCCAATCTGAATTTTTTCCAGCTTCTCTGCTACTTTATGCCCTAATACAAAGCAATGTGCGTCTGAACTTCCAGCTCAGATTAAGGTGAGAGGCTGGAGTCACTTGCTCCTTATTTTCACTTTGAAATCGGTTGCTTATTTCCAGATTCCAGTGGTGCATTCTGAAAGCATCACTGCTGCAGGCTCCGAAGGCCTGGGTCATTCTTAGGATGTGCAAGAAGACTAACAGCATTTTGGACTGTACAAGTAGGGGCACTGCCAGCAGATTGAGGGACGTGATCATTCCCCTCTATTTTGGCATTGGTGAGGCCTCATCTGGATACTGTGTCCAGTTTTGGGTCCCACACTACAAGAAGGATGTGGAAAAATTGGAAAGAGTCCAGTGGAGGGCAACAAAAATGATTAGGGGGCTGGAGCACATGACTTATGAGGAGAGGCTGAGGGAACTGGGATTGTTTAGTCTGCAGAAGAGAAGAATGAGGGGGACACGACTGAAGACCATCTCTTTGAAGTCCTTGAGATCCAACACAATCACCAGGTTGTGCCCACATCCCGGAAACCATCCACGAACCGTTACGCAGCATGGCGCAGCCTCACATTCACACAGGCCAGTAATACCTGACAGGCGAGAACTGCCTGAAGCTCGCAAGAAAGCGTGGCGTGGCAAAGTCCAGAGCTGATCTGCTCACATCATCTGTATCTGTGGCCATCTAATCTGCCCGACGTGTGGACAGACGTTTCCACACCCGAATCGGACTATCAGTCATAGGCACAGAGCCCAGCCATCGAACAAAACAGTCGAGTCTTACATTTCTAAAAATAAGATCTGGACTGCGGACAACGACAGTCATTCTATTCCTGTATTTATTAATCAACGTCCAATCCTTTCTTTTTCCACTCACAAATGACCTTTATGTGGAGGAGGCTGTTCCAGATACTACGTATCTAAACCACCGTAATTCTAAAAAAAATACAAAATGCGACACAATCTATTGAACAAAGAATGTTGGCGCCTGAAAATGACCAAACTTGTACAAAACAAATATACTGGATAACAACTACTTTTTGGTGTGTTTCTTTTTCCTTTTTGATTCTCTTTGGGCGTGCTGAAATTTTCAAGATTGCAATTTTTTTTTGTCCCAATTCCTCAGGCGAGTGCAGCCGTGACTTATTTCGGAAAATATCCTTAACTGAAAAAAAAATTTTTCCCTGGGACGCTCGGGTATACCTCCTCCTATGGTTCCTGACATGATCCCGATTTGTGGTGTTTGTTTGTATTTTACAGTCAAGGTCCGGAATGAGTATAAATCCTCACGTGCTATCTCGCGGTAAAAACATCCACAACAAGATTCTGACCTTATTATCTACGCACTCAATTGCAGTAATCAGCTGTCCTCTACGTTAGAAAAGACGAGCATAGTGTAGATCTGGCTTTGATGTACAGCATTCTGATCGAGTCGATAGTGAATCGTACCAAGGCGCTAATTACCTGCCCCATCTTCAGGGCCCTAAACCCGAGGGGCAGTTATATCTGGGCCCAATACACCAGTTATTGATGTCTCCAGGGCCCGTACCATCCACATGCGACGGCCCCACCACCCACTTTTTCCCTTAACTGACCAAGCTGTTTCTTTACTATACACACAGCCATGGCCAACCTTCTTGTCTCAGAAATCCAATGTAGTCAATTCTTGAGCCTTCAGATTAAGAGATCAGGGACATTTTAAAAAAAATAATTATAAAGACGATTGTTCCTATACCACTTCGTTTGAAGGCCTGCTGCATCCCCTACACTCATGATCGTCACACCTTTATCAGTCATTGTCTGCAGCCCACACGGGCCATAGAAAACTTAATACCCCTTCCTACTATTTCAGTATTATGAAGTCATTTTATTAAATGTCAAGGGCCACCGCCAAGCTTGAAGATTCTCCCATGAGCCGAGGACCTGCACGCTTGAAGAGAAACCACCGAATATTTTGTGCCATGTTCAAAAAATTGCAAGATGACTGAAAACACTGGTTTCCTCCTTGTGAAAGAGAGTGGCCTTTTTCTTCTATCTTGTCCCAATCTGAATTTTTCCAGCTTCTCTGCTACCTTATACACAACTGAGGGATACAATAGCAATGTGGTCTGAACTCTCCACTCAGTATTAGGTTCGAGAGGCTGGAGTCATTCTGCGCCCTTATTTTCCAAATTGAAATCGGTTGCCCTTATTTCCAGATTCCAGTGGTGCATTCTGAAAGCAATCACTGCTGCACTGGCCCGAAGCCTGGGTCAGTCCTTAGGATGTGCAAGTCAGAACTAGAGGAGCAGCGATTTAGGACTGTGACACCAGTACTAGTGCACTGCACCAGGCCAGGATTGCGACCGCGCGACCGGTGTAACATTCCCCTCTTATTTTGGATCTGGTGAGCCTCGACTCCGGAGTACTTGGCTCCGAGATTTTTGGTCCCACTATGCTACAAGAAGGAACTGTGGCAAAGATATTGAAACAGCCACAGTGAGGGCACACCAATAAGCCTGATTAGGTCCGGGCTGGAATGCACATGACTATGCAGGCAAGAGGCTGAGGGAAGTGGGATTACGTTTCGCAGTTGCTTCTTTATCCTCGCAGAACCGAGAAATCGATACTGAAGTGAATTTGATACCAGTACCTTCAACTACCTAAAGGGGGGTTCCAAAGAGGATGGATTCTAGACTGTTCTCAGGGACCCTGAATGACAGAACAAAGGAGTAATGGTCTCAAGTGCAGCGGGGGAGTCTAGTTGGATATTAGAAACACTATTCACAAGGAAGGCGAGGATGGAACCACTGAAATCGGGGTTACCTAGGAGGTGGTGGACATTCCGCATCCTTAGAGTTTTTAAGGCGCCAGCTTAAAAGTCCTGGCGGGATGATTTAGTTGGGACAAATGGTCCTGCTTTGACGAGGGTTGGACTAAAACACCAACTTGAAAGGTCCCAATTCCAACCCATGATAGTCCTATGATTCTTGAATCATTGTGTGGCAGCCGCATCCCATTCCTGAGAGGACGATACGGAAAAAGCTGGGAGAAGGAATGGGGACTGAGGGTGGCACGGGGTGCGGAGGTGGGATGGGATTTGCTGCGGGAGACAAAGTTGGATTGGGCGGAGGCTTAAAGCGCCTGTGGTAATGGGATCATGGTGCACTGTACTCCTCCATGGAGCCACTGGTAGGAGAGCCCGCTGGACTGAGTCTCGTTCAGATCGTTGCAGAGTCTTATAGCTGGTAGTAATCGGGGTGGGTCCCCCTGGGTTGGCTCAAAGGCCCCAAATTTTACGAACCTCGGAAACAGGCTGGTGATCATACAGAGGTAACACATTAGAGTCCTAAGCACATGCCAAAACTGTGCCTGCCTGCAAGTGGGGTGGGAGGACACAGCCCCAAACGGCCAGGGGCCAGAGAATGAAACTGCGTCCATCCCAGGGCGAGATCCAGCTGTTTGGCCCTCTGCCACCCACCAACTCGCGCTAGCCGTGGAAGGGGACCAGTGGTTGCTTGGGAGAAGTTCATGCTCTTGTAGGGTGACCAGAGTCCCGATTTATAGGAACAGTCCTCTATTTTTCTTATATAGGCCCTATTAACCCCTCACCCTCTTCCCCCCCCCCCCCCCGCCACCGTCCCGACTTTTGACATTTGCTGACTGGTCACCCTAGCTCCTTGCCTGTAGTGTGTCAGGTGTCTCCTGACTGCTCCCAGCGCCCAGCCTTCCCCTCGATTTACTGCGCAATTTTGTTTTATGCGAGGATCAGAGTGTGGAATGTTGGTCTCTGAAAATCCCGCCTGCCCTGGGGGCTCCCAGAGGAGAGGGAAAGGAAGAGAAGGGAGGTAGGGGGAAGAATAGGAAAAAGGGTTGATCTGACCTTTAAAAGTAGAATTCTTTCCAGATGCGCGAGTCTGCCAGCTCGCGTTCGCTCTCTTTGTTCTGGCCTTGCTGAATAACCAACTCCAGCGCCAGGTGGCTTTCCCTTCCCTGTCCCATTTGCTGAGCAGAGGCTAAAGCTGGATCAGATGGGAACGGGCCGCGGATCTAATCAGCAAGTTCTTGTAACAGGAAAAAGTGCAGGATGCAGACTGCTGGTTAGAGCCAGGGGCTTGGCACTCAGGGTACCAGTTCTGGCATGGAGATCTAGTGGTTAGAGCGGAGGGGGCTGTGAATCAGGGCTCCGTGTTCTGTTCAGAGCTCTGGGTGGGAGTGGGATCTAGTGGTTAGAGTGGGGGGGCTAGGAATTGGGGCTCTGCATTCTGTTCAGAGCTCTGGGAGGGGAGGGCTGCCTAGTGCTTAGAGCAGGGCAGGTTGGGGGTCAAGACTCCTGGGTTCAGTTTCTGACTCTAGACATGTCGCTTCCCTACTTGTCTAATAGGAGTGAGGACGCGGAGCCTCCTCAGGGATGTGCTGTGAGGTTTTATCCCCCGTTGCTGAGCTCTTCGAGTGGGTGCAAAGGACTGGTGGGGTTACTGTGTGGGAAAACAGCCTTTCCGTTTGCATCCTCTTTGGAGCCTGCACCGGGTCCACCTGCTTTATATTTATCCTGCGGCTGGAGGGAGGAGTGCAAAATTGCTTGCGAATAGAGAGATTTTTTTCCATTCTCCAGAAACACTAGGGTTCGCATTTCAGCATATGACTCAGGTCCTGGCCGCTTGTGGCCAGCCCCAGATGTCACAGCATTGTTCATAACAGCAGGGTCCTGAGCAAATTCCGACTGGGTTCACTAGATTCAGGCGCCCTACACTTCTCCCTGGAGTTTCAGCCACACGCAGGATCCTTTTCTCTTCGTTCTCTGACCTGCAGGAGCCTTTCCCCAAATGCGAGACCCTCATAAACTTTAAGGTCAGAAGGGACCATGGTGATCATCTAGTCTGACCTCCTGCACATCCCAGGCCACAGAACCTCGCCCATCCACCCACTCCTCTGTGAACCTCTGCCTGAGTCTGCAGGGAGCCTGGGACAGTTACTCCAAGTGGTGAGCTGCCCCATTCACTTCGCTGGAGGCTGGCTCAGGGATGATACTTGACATGCTGAAGTGTTCATGAAACGGGACAGAGGATCTGAGTATGGGGCTCGCAGCCTGTCTACACTGAGCGAGCACTCAGAAAAATGTAGGGTGGGGTTGAAAAGGGGTAGGGGCAGGGTGTGATGGCCTTAGTTTTTCTAAAGAGAGGCTTGGCTTTCAAAAATCTGGGAAACACGGGGCTAGAGAGTCCTTCACTTTTTGTTCAAACCTGTATTTTGACTGGAGCTAGGATTCTGCTTTACTTCCTGTCCTAAACGTCTTTTCCAGCTGGTGACAGTATTCTTCACTTCCGGTCCTAAACTGAATGCATCTTGTATCTTTGTTTGCTCCCTGGCTGAATCCGTAGCATTGCTGGGAAGCTTTTAGACAGCTGCCGTGCCCCACCCCAGAGGTGGCTGCATTTCAGTGCTAGGGGAGCGATTTCCTCCCCCCCCGCCCCAGCATTGCTGCGTGCTGTTTAACAGCGACCACATTCCACTCTAGAGGCAGCCGCATATAATGGTTTGCGGGATGAGAGGGGCTATATAGACCTATGGTATCATTAGAGGATCTGTGTATTTGTCGTTTCAGTTTCATGTATTTTGCTGCGAGCTAGGAGCATATATCGGACCACCCACCCAAACGCTGCTTGCACCAGCTCCTCCTGTAACCCCAATGTCCTCTTCGCACCATAGCTCACTGGTAACATCATCCTTTCCCTCCGTTCATTTATTATAGTTTTGCATTTGCAATGCTGTAGGTAGGGTAATGTCAGCCCGTTCTGTTATAAATCCCTTTCTTTGGGGGATTAGAGCTTGACAGTGTAAAAAAAAAAAAAAAAACAGCAAAAAAAAAACGCACTGCAGGCCAAAATTCCCAGCCTAGGAACTTAGGGTAGGGGGATGTGGGGAGGGGGAGGGGGAACAATCAATCCAGCTGTTTCGCTGAGACAGAAATCATACAAAGAGCTTTCAAAGCAGAGAAGGAGAATTTGGACCATCTAAGCTGCCTTGAAAGCAGCAAATACTTTGCTATTGTATTACTTTTTAAACCCATTTGTGCAGCCGCTGGGTCTCCAGGGCTGAGATGTCATCTGGCTCGGCTTAGTTAACCGTTTTTAAAATGTAAAAACAATTGTAATAATTAATAAGCTACAGAGGTTGCATGGCAAGAAGTCTGTGGTCATGCATGGAAGAGGAGGGAAACAGCAACAAAAAAGATTGTGCTCACCTGTGTGCAGAGATGTGGATTGGGATTGGGGTCCCATTGTGTAAACACACAGGGTCTGTCTTAAATGCACAGTTAACCTGGAGTTTAGCCCCAACCTCCCATACTGTCCACGAGCACAAACACTAACTCGGGTTTGGAGGTGCTTTAAGCTCAGCTCAGCTGACCAGCGTTAGAACCTGGCTCTGGTTTCACTTGGGCTGGAATGCACTCAGTTCCCAGGAAGGATGAGTGCATCTAGACCTCTGGTGCCTTTCCACAATTCCCCCCAAAGGATGGACAAGTTTCCCCATGATTGACTGGGAAAGGATCCCAGCGCATCTCAGCATAAAGACCCATGGGGTCTGCTCCCAGGCGCACAGGGACGGGTACAGAAACAAGGACACAGTGGGATGGGCAGGGCTTTGCAGTGCGGATGCTTGCACCTAGGCCTGGCTAATTCAGGTGCTCAGATACAGCTGAGAGTCATCCAGGTTAATGCTAATGAAGCCTCACCATGAGAGCCAGTCCCTGCTCCAAGGAGTTTACAGTCTAAACAGACAAGGCCGACAGAGGGAAGGTGAAAGGATGGATCCTTATCCTCATTTTGCAGCGGGGGGAAACTGAGGCCCCGAGAGCAATTCTCAGATGACCTGAGGGCCAGATTTATAGCAGCTCCGCACTCCCAATGGAAGCAGGTTTTCCAAAGACTGCAGCTTCTGTGCCTGGTGCAGTCACTTACCCCAAAGCAGCAGGGGTGTAAAAAGCACCTGTTCTGAGCTCAGTGTGTTTCATCCTCCCTTTGCACTGGCAGAAATGGCTGCACGGCAAGCAGAGCAATGGAGAGTTGGGCCCGGAGTGTGGAAAAAGCCCAACCTCCTGAACCATGAGTTTTTTGCAAAATTTGAAGTTTTATAGTGGGACCTGATAGACAGCCTGTTCTCATATTTCAGTTTTAGCCAGTGCAGAGTCAACCAGCCAACCCATGAATAAATCAAAGAAACTTCTCCATGGGGGGAGAACACAGTGTGTGTGTCTCCTCTAATGTGCTGCGTTGGCTCTGCTACGCAAAATGGCCGACGTTGCAGCCAGTAGACTCCTGTGAAGAAAAGGCGATTTGCACAATGAAGATCAGCTAGGTGGGTGTACTCTGAGCAGAGCGAGAATCTGATTAGATAGATAACTTATGATGATTAGACAGCTAATCTCATTTGATAGATGGTAATCTAACTGATAGACAAACACTGATCTATTAATTTTAATAACTGCAGCTAATCTCACTAGATAATCTGATACAAATGCATAGATTATCTAGCTATCGGCCTTTTAATCCAGTCAGCCATTGTTAGGTTGACCAGATGTCCCGATTTTATAGGGATAGTCCCGATTATTTGGGGCTCTTTCTTGTATAGGCTCCTATTGCCCCCCACCCCCGTCCCGATTTTTCACACTTGCTATCTGGGCACCCTATCCATTGTGAAAGCACCTTCTACCCTGGCATCAAGATGTGTAATGAGATGTAAAACCAGCAACAAAATCCATAAACATCCCACACTGCATTGATGACATCGTGTTCCAAATTCTGCAAGGACATTGGGCGACGTGCTCCAGTCAGGACATGGCGCCCGTTTCATGAGGGGATCTCCTGGGAACACGCTAGCTGTTGTGGTCAGGAGACAAGTTGGCGTAGTAGCGGGTGGGTTGGTTTGTTAAAGGGAGAGCAGTTGCTTTTATACAGGCCAAGGATGGGCTCGGGGCTGGGATTCGAGGGGGCCCTGGGATGAACTTTTGGCTCTGTCATGGGCACTTTAGGGACACGTTTCTTCATGTCTCTGAGCTTCTTTGGCTCGCAAGTCCCCCTTTGTCTACCTCGTCTCTGTAGACTGGAAACTCTCCAGGGCAGGGAAGGTTTCTTATGCTCTGGGCTGTGCCTGGCACAATGGCCCAACGAGGCAATACTGTGATACAAATCAAAGCCAATGGCATTCCCGCTACAGGTTGGCTCCACCCACATGCGGTTAAGGCTGTTAGGCCCAGAGGCTCCAAATTATTTAGGAGCCTAAATCACCTGGGAAGTTAGTGCCTAAATACCTTTGAGGTGCTTGGTGTTAAGACTCAAAAGACCCGGGTCAAATACCTTGCTTTGCTCTAGTCTCCCCACGGTGATCTTGGGCTTTTGTTTTTCTGTGCCTCAGTTTCCCCATCTGTGACATAGAGGAGATGAAACCTTCCCCTCCCCTGGGTTGTGAGGAAGTGGTGGTGAGGTGCTCAGAGGCCAGGCCAAGGAGGAGAATTTAAGTATTTAAAAAAGCATCTCGCCTCTTGAAATATTCCCATTGCCACTGTTATAGGCTTGCTCTGGCGCCGGAGGCTTTGGGCCTCAAGATGAGTGATACGAGAACAGGATTTTGCTTTTAGTCTTTGACTCAACATCCTGCAGCAGAAGGGTCCCCCAAGGCGGCAAAGACCTTCAGTGTTTAAATAAATATGGAGAAACTCCACAAAATTAATCACTAGAGTGAGGCCTAATTTCTCCATGTTTCTAATCCAGCATTAGCAGTTAATCTTCGTTCTTTACCCCAGGCCCGGAGCCAAAGCAAACTTGACACAGCACAGTACAGTCTCGTTTTTTAAAGGGACAATGGCAGAGCTGACAGGCTCCAGATTTTCTTTAATGAAAATGCCATTCCTTTCACCCCCCACCCCCAAAAAAGCTGACCTTCTGACCCTGGAACAATCAATCGGGGTTACTTCCAAAAATGTCACCCGTTAGCTGGTGTGTATCGCTGCTTCCCCCTATTAGATGGAACCAGACCAGGCCAACTATGTGTCCTGGACCCAATACTGCTAATGGTTGAGGGGGATTCTCCCTAGCTCAGGTGGCAGGAGGCTGGGTGGGCAGGGGAAGGATCCGAGTTCTGTTTTCCATTGCTGCCTGGATGTTCTCAGTGGCCTGGTAACAACTGTGAAGTCCTCTGTCACTGATTCCTTGTGTGGCCTTGGGCATCTCACTTACTCTTCCTGTGCCTCACTTCTCCCTGGAAAGTGAGAACACTTCTTCCTTTCTCCTACTCTTTGTCTTGTCTACTTACATTATAAACTCCTTGGAGCAGGGACTGTCTACTTTTGTGTCTGTGCAGTGGTATCATTAGTCCCTTAGCACGTGCAAGAAGGGGGAAACTGAGGCATGGGGGCCATGGCTTCCCCTGCAGTGTGGTTATTAGCATGTCCTAGCACCTTGCAGTTCCCATGGAGCTCAGGGCCCCATTGTGCTGGGACAAGAGTCAGGCACTGCCAGGAGGAGCTTACAATCTAAAGCAATAAGCCAGAGATGATGGCTGATGCTCCCCAAAGATACCTGCCTAAAAAGGGTAGGAGGGAACAGCACCTGAGGTCACACAGCAGCGCAGGGGCAGCGGTGGGATTAGGTCTCACCTCTGCTGACACACAGCCCCATGTGTGAGCTGCTGGGCCCCACTGCTCCTGGCTGTCATGGGTAGTGGAATATTTTGAAAGCGGTGCTATTTTCCCCTTTGAGCTGCTCCAGCCAGAGGTGTGACAGCTGCTGTCTTTGCAGGTGACACCAAAAGCAGACAGCCCAAAACCCAGACCCCTGCCGGCTTAGAAGGAGGGTGATGTGTGGAATCCCACTCCCGCGCCTGAGATCCAGCTGGCGCCAAATGCCCTCTGCTTCCCCTACACCGAGTCCTGGGGCTGAGGCAGGAGATTAAGCTTTTACAAGCTGGAGGAGAGCTGCCGAGAGCTGTTGCTGAGAGAACAAGAACTGGAGAAAAAGGGAGAATAACCCGAGTGGATGATCTCGCCACCTGAGCCGGCCTGGCCCCCCTGGAGATAGCGGAGACTCTCGCCAGAGGGAGGAAATCGCCTTTGCTTACTTCCATTTTATTTCAGAAACAATCTGAATTCTTGGGACCGGATTCCCATTTGCAGACCACGGTCCCTTCACACTGGCCGTGGGTGGGTTTTCCTTTGTGCCAAATAAGATTGCTCAAAAATCAACCTCTGATCAACTTAACTGTGTGGATTCCCTGCTCCCACTGCCACTGCTTTATTATTATTTGTAGCATCGATGAGCCCCAGTCACAGGCCTGGACTCCAGGGCACTGGGCCCTGTACAAACACAGAACAAACCAATGATCCCTGCCCCGGAGCGCTTCCAATCTGAGTATAAGACGGAAGTATAAAGTCTGTCTTTTGTTCTGTCTGTACAGCTCCTAGCGCCATGGGGTTGTGGGCCATACAAAAAGCCAGTGCTACTGTGAAAAGTGATATTAACAAATATACAAAGATCACTTTTCACAGTAGCATTGGCTTTTTGTATGGCCCACCACCCATGGCTGAAGCCCAAGTCCAAGCCCCGCTGCCCCCGAAGCTGTGGCTTCAAGAAAAGCCCTTGGTGGCCACATGCGGCCACAGTGACCACATTTGAGAAACACTGGTTTTGACCCAGAAGCTCTGCTGTTTCAAGGATGACTTTTCTAAGTGCTCCACTAATGAGATACAGCTGGGGGTAGGCAAGGAAGCTGTATTTCATCTTGCAGTGGCAGCCAGCTAAGTTCAGGGTCCCATTGTGCCGGGCGTGGCACAGACACATAAGAGTTTGTAGCCTCTCGGTCCCCTTTTCCAGATGGGAATACTGAGGCCAAGAGAGACGTGACTTGCCCAAGGGGCACAGAGGAAATTAACAGCAGTACTAGGAACAGGAAGGCGGATTTCCCGAGGCCACAGGGTCAGTGCTGTCACCCACAGGCCTGTCCCTCTCCTTTCAAGGCCCAGCTTGTTACAGGGGCTTGGATGGAAAGTCAATAACTCAATCCTATAGACAAGCAAGCCTTGTCCGTTCAATCTGGTGGGGCTTTTCCTGGAGAGAGTGGTTCTGTTCTGGGGGATGTTATAACCACCTGCCTTCCTCTCAATCCAGCAGAGGGATCTTTTGTTTATTTCATGACATGCAGCCCCCTGACCCCATAATCTCGACACTGTCCCTTTAAGATTCCCCCCATCCCCAGTCATCACTCCTTGCTCCTTGGTTTCCACCCTGCCCTGCTCAACGTAGTTCTGCCCTGGGACTATTCTGTTCACTGCCACCAGGCGGAGCTGTTGCTTCACTAGAGGTCCTAACATCCCCCTTCCCCACCCCAAGTCTGGTCTTAAAGAAAAGCTTATCTCGCCCCCTCAGAGGGTCTGTCTACACTGCCCAGGGCTCTGACTCGGGTTTGACCCCGAAGTTCCACTTCTGTCCACACACAAATCAGTCTGACTTGGGTCGACAAGCGCTCAGGACTCAGGTCCCGGGACCCTGCTAGCGGAGGTGGGTCAGAGCCCGAGTCCTCCCCCTGACTCTGGTCCAAACTCGGTCATTTTGCAGAGTGGATGCAGCTCAAGCCACGGACCCGAGTCAGACGCAGGTGCGTGCAGGGCAGTATGGACGCCTTAGCGCTGCCCTGAGACCTGGCTCCAGCAGTTGCAAGCCCAGGTTTACAAGGCAATATGGACGCTCAAGCACAGGCTTGGAAACATGGTAACTGGAGCTGGGAAGGGCTTAGTCCATTGTAGCCTGTCCCCTTGCCGGGGTGGGGATTGCTTAATATTTGACGGTAGTGCCTACAGGCTCTAGCTGACCCCCATAGTGCTAGGTGCTGTATGTCCCTGCAGCAGAGATGAGTGCCTGCCCTGGAGAGTCTAAAGTCTCTAGAGGCAGAAGATTATTTGTCCCACTTACAGCTGGGGAACAGAGAGAGAGTTTAAGTGACTTGTCCAAGGTCACCCAAGCTGGCTGTAGCCGAGAATTGAACCCCTAGTCTGCTGAGTGCCAGGTAAGGGCCTGCCCACAAAGCCGCCCTCCCGCTCTGTCAGAGGAAGCTCAATGCTGGTTTCATTAAAGCCAACAATAAAACATCCACTGGTTTCACTGGGGAGAGATGGTTTTGCCCCAGAGCTGCCAGTATGTAACAGCTAGACCAGGCTGGAACTAGAGTATTGATTGTGATGGGCCTGAACGAAACCCCAGATCCTCATGTCATGGCATTTTGAACCAAACCAAGTTTTGCAGGTGGCCTGTATCTTTATAATGGTCAGAGCCAAAAATCCTGGGACACAAACCCTCTGGGATGATGGGGAGTTTTGGAACCTGGATCTGGACTTTGCAACTGGAGTCCAGCTTCCATATTGATTTTTGTGTGGGTGGGGAGGAGATTTGGTTTGGGTCCAAACGCTCCCCCAGTTCTTCGGGAGTGGGGCTGCGATATGGCTCGGTCACAACCTCTCTGGGTTCAGATCCTCGCTCAAATCAGCAGATGATTTGGTCCAATTCAATAGCTGAGCAGAGTCAGAGAGTTAAGAAGGAAACTTGTGTTGCTGGGAGTCACGACTCCTGCGGTCTAGTCCCAGCTCTGCCACTGATCTGCTGGGTGACCTTGGGTATGTCACTTCCCAGTCCCCTCCCTGCGCCTCAGTTTGCTTATTGATCAAATGATTCTTTGAGCTCTATGGATGAGAAGTGCTATATAAGAGCTAGGTATTGGCATTAACGCATCTAATCCTGCCCCCCCCCCCCCGCCCCAGTCTGTACTGATCGGTATGCTCCCTAAGGGCCAGATTCTGCTGTAAGTTAGAGCGGTGTAAATCTGGACTAGCTCTCAACGACAGCGGAGTTACTGCGGATTTACATCAGCGGGAACGCAGATGCGTTCCCATCCCACCATTCCAGAGGAGCTCCCAGTCACTGAGCCGCCGTTGCCCCCATCTTTCCACGGGTTTCAATCCCGACTTTCCCCCTCTGCGGTGTGTGCTGCGGAGACGATCCGAATCTCGGTGGAAATAGCACCATGCTACTGAAAGGAGCAGCGGGCCCAGAGGAGAGGAGGTGGCCCAGGCTGGGTGGGACAGGACGCATGGCCCAGGTCAGAGTCAGGCTTTATTATCAGTGTGGGGCTGTGCAAATGGAGGAGTGAGTCTGGATTGCTTCCGAACTGGGCAGGCAGGGAGCTCTGCCAGGCAGGCAGCTGCCCTGCTGTTTAAAGGACACCCACACTCATTTTTTCTTTGCAAGGGGTGTGCGTGTGTATGTGTGTGTGGGGGGATCAGGGGCTCCCCCCCAGACAGGTGAGCCTGGAGACATTTTTCTCTCCTCCCAGAGGCCGGGGGGAGGGACTAGACAGGGAGGCTGAGCAATAACATGACACATAAAGGGATGGGGGAGAAAGCGCTGGAGAGCAGAGGGAGAAAGGAGGCTCCTGTGTGGGGCAGGGGAGCAGCCAGCCGAGCCCAGGCTTGCGGGAAGCCTCATTAGGAGACAGAGCAAGAAGGGAGGCGTCGATCAGCCAGGGGTGGGAGGAAGGGGCGCTAGGTCCTATCCAAGGCTCGGGGAGAGCAGAGGGGCCAGTAGGTTAGTCGGTGACTAGCCAGTGCAAAAGCTTTGCTTCCCCCATCACCCCCCGGCCCCCAGCTAAGAGCTGCTCGGTGCATTTCTCCCCTCCCCCCCCGCCCCGCTTCAAGATGCCCAATTTCTCCGGGAACTGGAAGATGAAGCACTCGGAGAACTTCGAGGAGCTGCTGAAAGCTTTGGGTGAGTCAGTGGGAGCTTTGCCCCTGCCCTGCCCCGGGATCCCTGAGCGCTGGGGCCAGCCCGAGCCGGGGGTGGGGGGAGAATAACTGATGACTCAGGGTGAGACGAAGCAGCCGCTCGAAATGAACCCGGCATCACCTCGTGGGGCAGGGAGCGGACTGGGTCCTGGGAGCGCATCTAGCCACGGGCTCGCGGAGGGGGGCAGGAAACTGACCCTCTGGGGCCGCGTTCTGACCTCACTCACGCTAGCCTGAATCCGGAGTCACTCCACTCCCGGCTGCTCCGGGTGTATCTGAAACCGGGGGAAATCTCCTGGACGGAATTGCTCTGGGTTGACACCAGGAGTCACGCCGCTGAATGGTATTGCTCTGGATTTACACCAGAGCTGGCGGAGTAACTCTGCTCTGGATTTACACTGGGAGGAACGGAGACCAGAAATCCAGCCCTGAGATCACAGAAGGATCTGTGAGCTACTTCTCCTTGATTTCCCCTGCTGTAAATCTTGGAGTCACTTCAGTGGAGTGGCTCTGGATTTACACTGGCGAAACGGAGATCAGGATCCGGTCCCATGGTGGAACCGAAGGGAGCCTGTGGCTGGATTATACCGAATCTCAGGGGTGACTGTGAACTACAATGGGCCTGATTCTCCTGGCAAACTGGTGTAAATCAGGAGTAGCCCTTGAAAAACCACTGGGGAGTGAGTGGAGAATTGGCCCCAGTGGCTAAGGTAGCGGGGACCAAACTGCCTGATGGGGACAGGGAAATTTTTCCTTTTCTTCACCTCCTTTTTTCTGGTTCTGTCCTTCAGCTTCCCTCGCCAGTGCCCTTCTCACACCAAGCCCCCTCTCCTGTCTGATCTACCAGCAGGAGACAGGTTAGGACTGGCCCTGTTGCAGTTCTTCCTGTTGGGATGCCGGCTGAAGCAGCTGGGAATCGAACCGGAATTCTCCCTCATGGGAGACAGAGCCCAGTGCTACCCTCTGGCCATTTGCTGCCACGCATGGGTGCAGAGTGCTCTGTCCAGCGCTCTGGGGTGGGTCTGCCTGCCTCAGCTCTGATCTCCAGCTGGCTTCTTCTCCCCTGTGCACCCCACCAGCGCTGGGGCAGGAGGAAGATGGGACTTTCCAGCCAGCCCCACATATCTGCAGAGGAAGTGAGTAAATGCTGAGCGTGCGAGGGAGTGACGCACTCTCGGATGGGCTTGTGATGGGCTATGTGATGAGCTCAGCCTGTGACTTCAGGAGCATTTGACTCCGTGCCTCAGTTTCTCCATCTAACGACACTGCTCCCTAGAGGGGGTTGTGAGGCAAAATGAATCGGCGCTTCATTTCTGCAGAGAGAGGTGTGGTAAAAAAACCCTTGGATGCTGCAGGGAGGGGGTGACTGGGTGGCTTGGTCTGGATCCAGCGTTCAGGGCTGTGCTGGGATCTGGGGTCCTGGCATGACTCATTAGCCCCCTTGTTATATCTGTGAAGTTTCAGTTGGCGTTTCAACTGCTCCTTCCCACTCAGCCCCTCTAAAGTCTAGGGGCTCCAAGGAGGTGGTGGGGGGAGTGGGCTGCTCCCATTGCATGCCCCCTGCCACCATAGACAATACTCTGCCTGCCTGTTGGTTTTTATAGACTCAGAGACTTTAAAGTCAGAAGGGACCATCATGACGATCTAGTCTGACCTCCTGCCCATCGCAGGCCATGGACCCTCGCCCATCCTCTCCTGTAACGGGGACTGTAGGGACTGTCTCTGTGATCGGGGACACCTTGCCATGGGAGACAGGTAGGGAGAGCACCTGTAACAACCAAGCAGGAGACAATGTGAAAACCCCGTTAGATAACAATCTATAATCCCCTCCTCACTGAAAAACAGTTCCTGATGAATTAGAGAGGTAGTCAGACCATCCTAAATTACTAACAAGGCTCAGCTCTTCTAATCACAGAGCTCCCCGTGCTTTACAAAGGCACCTTAGTATGGCTATCCCCATTTTACTGATGGGGAAACTGAGGTACGGATGGGGGGCTTGCCTAAGAGTCACACAGCTCATCAGCAGCCAAGTTGGGAAGAAAACACAGACCTCCTGCCACCCACTCACTGCACCATGCTTCCCTCACAGAGCCAGGAGCAGAATCCAGGAGTCCTGACGTCCAGTCCCTTGTTAGAACTGCTGCTCCATGCTATTTTCCCTCCATCCGTGCTTAATTTGTGCCAGGGCTGAGCCCCGGCACTTCTGGGCCTGGCAGTTAAGAGCCCCGACCCCTCTGGGCTGGGCAGTTCAGAGCCCTGGCATTGCTAGGCTTGTTGCATCAGTTATGAATGTAAAAAAATTGCTTGCACCCTGGCCCCCCTTCCATTACAAATGAAGCACTGCCCTGCGCCTTTGAACTTTCCCCAACACCCCGGTGTGCTCTTTACCTGTGGGGCGGCTGGTGCCTGTCACCCCCTGTCGATTGCAGGAAGCTCTGGTCTTTCTCTGACCACCCAACCTGAGCAATGTTCGGGCAGTCCAGGCTGCTCGCTGGGGGGTGTTTTAGATACAGGCTGTAGCTCTTGGCACCGGCTCGGCCTTCGTTGTTAGATGCAGTTTGGAAACCCGCATGTGTCCCCGCAGAGCTGCTGTGGCTCATGTTCTGACTAACCTTACACAACCAGCATGAGCCTCCCCCGTGGTGGTCTCGCCTGCCCCGGCCGAGGCGCTGCACAGAGAGGGCTTTGGGCTCATCCTCCTTCCCGGCTTCTTCTTGCAAATGACGTGGAAACCACAACAGGGCTGGCTGGGCCTTGGTGGAAGGGCTCCGGTGGGTGTTAGCTCCCCATGAGCTGCGCGGAGCGCTCCAGGGTGGCTGTTGGGGGCGGTCCCTTTGGGGACGTCTACGCAGCAAAGAACAACCTGCGGCTGGCCCGAGCAAACTGACTCCGCTTTGCAGGGCTCAGGCTGGAGCTTGAGTTCTTGGACCCTCCCAGCTCACAGGGTCCTGGGTCCCATGCACCAGCCCCACAGATGTGAAGCAGCCTCACAACCTGAGTCAGCTGGCATGGGGCAGCCGCGGATGTCTCGTTACTGTGTAGACAGACCCTGTTTGCTTGGTAGTGAAGGGTCTAGGCCAGGGGTGGGCAAATGTTTTGGCCCGAGGACCACATCTGGGTATGGAAATCATATGGTGCACCATGAATGCTCACCAAATTGGGGGTTGGGGTGTGGGGGTGGCAGGGAGGGCTCTATGGGGGTGAATGAGGGGATTGGGCTGCAGGAGGATGCTCTGGGCTGGGACTGAGGGGTTCAGAGGGCAGGAAGGGGATCAGGGCTGGGGCAGGGGGTTGGGTCGTGGGAGGGGGTTGGGGTGCAAGCTCCGGGTGGTGCAGAAGCAGCGGCATGTCCCCCTTCCAGCTCCTACATGGATGCATGGCCAGGCAATTCTGCATGCTGCCCTGTCCATAGGCGCTGCCCCTGCAGATCTCATTGGCTGTGGATCTTGGCCAATGGGAACTGTGGGTGCGGCACTTGGGGTGGGGGCAGTGTGTGGAGCCCCCTGGCTGCCCCCATGTGTAGGAGCTGGAGAAAGGACATGCCACTGCTTCCAGGAGTTGCACAGTCATGGTACTCATGGAGTTGGGCAAGCCCCGGACCCTGCTCCCTAACTGAAGCACCGGAGTGGGGCAAGCCCTGGACTCTGCTTCCTGGATTAAAATGTCTGAAGGGCTGGATGCAGCCCTTGGGCCATAGTTTGCCCACCCCTGATCTAAGCAGATTGGCCTAGGGTATAGCACACTGGGCTGGTGTTTAGGAGACCTGATTTCTTGTCATCCCTCTGTAAGTGGCCTGGTGGGTGACCGCGGGCAAATCCTGTCTCCTCTCCATGCCTCAGTTTCCCCCTCTATAAAATTGGACTAAGGATGCTTATCTCCTTTGCAAAGTGGTTGGTAAGCTGCAGGGCTGGCTCTAGATTTTTTTCCACCCCACGCAAACAAACAAACAAACAAACAAAACCATCTGAGAGCACAACTGCCGAAGCAAAAAATGACGCCCCTGGAATTGTGCCGCCCCATGCACGTGCTGGTGCCTAGAGCCAGTCCTGGTGAGCTGTGCCTGAAACAGCCAAGTGGATGGTAAGGAGTTCTTAAGTGGCTGTGCTAACAGGTTTCCAGTATATCTTTGCTCTCTGAAAAGCCCCCTCTACCAGGCAACTGCTGGTCACATGAGAGGGGGTCCTGGTGTCTTCACTTTGCTGGCCATGCTAAAGGTACTGCTGCTCCTGGTTGGGTCGGCTGTGGTTGTTGGACCCAGGAGTTCTGGATCTAAAAGGTGTAAGATTCTACTGGTGGCACTAAACATCTGTTAGCTGAAAACCTGAATCAGAGCGATAGGAAGAAACCTGTGCAGGTGACCCAGCCACTGGTGACCAAAGAGCATGGCACATTAGCATGGGTGATACAACGCATCCCACCCCAGGTACTTCTGGGTATGTCTGTCTCCAGGCTGTGGCTCACCTGGGTCTGCTGATGTAGGCTCAAGTCACTTGGGCTGAGGGCTATAATACTGCGGCGTAGACATTCGGGGTCTGGCTGGAGCCTGGGCTTTGAGACCTTGGGAAGGGAAACTGGATGTCTGTACTGCAGTTCTGAGCCCCACAGCCCGAGCCCTGTGAGCTCGAGTCCCCTGCTCAAGAGCTGCTTGGAAGGGGGGGGCAGCTGGCTCAGAGCCCTGTGGAGGGCATGGGCAAGCTTGCGGCTTGTGCAAGAAGTGTGTGTATGGGGTGGGGGTAGGTGGGGGGCAGGAAGAAGATTCTTAAAGAGACTGGCCCCCCACTCTCCAAAAAAATCTGTGCTGGGAATGGCTGTGATCCAGGCTGCTGCAACCAGGCAGGAGATGCCAAGTTATGTGTGAAGCCAGCCCAGCTTGGGGGTCCTTCCAGAAGGAAATAATTAGTGAGGAACGCCCGAGGTGTGGGGCTGCATGTTGTAGGGCAGGAGCATCTGGGCTCCTGGTGTCACCTGGGAATTTAAAGTTGGGGAAACCCCTTGCTCCAGGGCCACCGGGATCAGGCCCCTTGAAGGTGAAATGGCCCCTGGGTGTAAGAAAATGCCTTTCGGGTCAGATTTCCCAGCCCTAAGCGTTCAGGAGCTTCCACTGGGGAACAATGGAGAATACTCCCCTCCTCGCATTGGAGGACAAGGAAAAAATCCCCTCCTCCTCCCTCTCTCCACTGCTGGAGAACAATGGAGAGACCCCCTCCCCCTACTGAAGACAAAGGAAAATGCCCTCCCCTATCACCATTGAGAACAATGGAAGCTGCTGGGTTCTGGGAAGTCAGTGACCGGCCCAGATTCCTCCCAAACCCTCACCAGCCCATGGGGCGAAACACCCCCCATTGCCAGAGCTCGCTTGCTCTCCCCTCCGCTTGACCCTTTTTGAGTGAAACGAGAAGCGAGTGGAGCAGAATATTTTCCAGGTTAGAGGATATGTAACAAATACTTCAGTATAATTATCACTTACTTATGTTTCACTTGGTTTTCTCCCCCTCCCCTGTCTCCGAATCAGCGACGCTGGAACTCACAGGCGCTGGAGAAGCCTTAGCAGAAATATAAATCCGCCAGCTGATGGAGTAAATCTTGGGTTTTCCCACAAAACCAACAGGGGACCCGACTTTTATCAGGCATGGGATTTCACTGGCATCTTAGCAGCATTAAGGGAAGTTGATCTCTCCTGGCACCTACTGTTTTGTGGGTGGCCTGGCCAGCTCTAAAGGGGAAAGGGGCACTCAAGATAATGAGCCATGAAATGTAAAGATCGGAGTTGCTTCCTCAGGCTCCTGCTGTTTTACCTTTTGCATTTGGCTAAGTTTAGGTAGTTTAACTTGGTTACCTGGTTTCCTCCTTCCTTTGTTTCAAGTCGCTTTCACTTCCTAAGGTCATAAAACACTGTTGTGTGAGGGTCTCTGAGGCAGCCGGGGGAATGTGTAAATGGAGTGAACTCTGGGATTTAGTAAGATCATTACTTGTAATACATGAGGTCAAGATTTTGAAAAGTCACAATTGCTTGTTTGTTCAGTCTCCATCAGGGTGACCAGACAGTAAGTGTGAAAAATTGGAACGGGGTTGGGAGGTAATAGGAGCCTATATAAGAAAAAGACCCCCAAAATCGGGACTGTCCCTATAAAATCGGGACATCTGGTCGCCCTAATCTCAGTGCCCAGTTAAGGGGGGAGAAGGGGGGCGCTAAAGCACCCGGGCCAACCCAGAGAGTTTGAAAATCACGAGTCAGGACTCCAAAACTAGTGAGATTGCCAGAAACACTCTTGAGATTTTTAAAACCGATAATCTTTGCTTTCTGGTGTCTGAGCTTTTAAGGTAATGTTCATTTTCCTTTTTCAAGCTTCTTTCTGCACGCATGAGGGCGAGAGCCTTTTTAAAAAATGAAAGCTGAGGTCTTCCCATGACTCCAGGAGCTGGGGCTTTAAGCAGAACCCCTATGGTTGTGCTGCTCATGATAAAAATCACAAGGGTTGGCCACACTGCTAAAGAGACCTGATCTCCCTCCCCCACCCCCACACATGCAGAGTGAGCAGTTCTTTCTGCAAATCATTTAACTGGGATGTCACATCTGGGTTTGAATTCACCCAGATGTGTAGGCAGCTCACCCCCACCAACTTGTAACTTGTTCAATCCAGCTGCAGAGCAGAATAGAAAAGCTCTAATTACTGAGTGAGGCCAGTTTCTGGCTGAGCTGAGCTTTCTCAGAGAGGCACATAGGAATGACCAGTTTGGGCCAAACCCGTGCATCCATTTAGCCCAGTATCCTGCCTACAGTGGCCAGCACTGGCAGCTGCAAAGAAAACTCTACTGGACATTCCTGGGATAACCTACCCACAGAGAAACTTCCCTTCCTGATCCCTGAGGATGTACAACCAAAGCTTCCTCTTTTAAATCCTTCCCACTATAACTCTGGATGTTCTCATTATCCATATACGTGCCCAGTCCTCTTCTGAATACTGCTCAGCAGTTGGCCTCGGCAGTACATGGTGGCAATGAGTTCCATAGGCACGAGTGTGGGGCATGCGGCATTGCTGAGATGCACAAGAATTGTCTGGTTTCTGCCCCCCTGGTAATGGTGGGGGCGTGGACGCAAACCAAACATCTTGGGAGCTACAGCTTAGAAGCCAGCCCTGAATTTTCATGCTCCAGGGAGAGAGGCTGGCACCCTTAACCCGAGCCCCTAACCTGGTGCCCCGGCACAATAGTGGAATGCAATGGGAACAATGACCTATGCACGAGGTTTGGGCAGCTTCCAGGGCATTGCATTGCTCAGAGACAGGCTCATATTGTGAGGAGATGGGAATGCCAAAAAATGGGGGGGGCGGTCTATTCTGCCGGCAGCGCTCACGCCTTGACTCCTGGGGCATCAGACTAGGAGAAGAAACATCCAAGAATTTGAACTGTGGCCTTCTGCACCCAAAGGTCAGGCCTGCTTCTGCGCTGAGCGCTCTCTGGCTAGCCAGGGAACAAGGCAGCTGTTCCCGTGAGCCAGGCATCCTGTTCCGTACAGCCTGGATCTTTGTTAGCCCTGAGTCGGGATTCCGGGCAGTGGTAGCGTGACCGTGTTGTTGCCAGTTGGAGTAAACCAGACTATGATGGGGCTGGGATTTGCAGCTCCGTTGCGTCCCGGGTGGCTCAGCGAGGCACTGCGAAAACGTTGGCTCAGTCTGTAGCTGAGTGCAGACGGAGCAATAACCAAGTGCCCTTTTAAGGCCACTCGGGGTGGATGGAGTTCAGCAGCAGCAGGGAGAATGATGTCCATCTGTGACCCACGGCAAGTGAGCGCCAATGAGAAAACAGCGGGGAGCAGATTTTTAGGAGCTGTGCTGTTGCCCTTGCGTCGTGACTTTTGGCTTCCTTCTCCAAGACCCAAGCAGGCAGTGCATCAGTCAGCTGGGGGCAAAGCTGCCCGCTCCACCCTCCAGCGGCCTCTGCAAGAATGACCCATGCTCTGCAGGCTAGATTTTACATGGGGAGTCCCCCGATATCTCTGGGCCACAGAATCACTCAGGCTGGAGCTGACCAGCTGGGTGCCTGGGGAAAATCCACTGAATTCCTCACTTCCCCCATCTGTTACATGCAGCTAATCAACCTCCCCCCCGCCCAGGGCTGTCTTGTCAGAGGGGGGAGCTCTCTGTGGCAGGAATCGTCTCTTGCTCTGTTGGTGCAGCCATGGCATAATGGAGCCCTGATTACAGGCAGAGATGTCACCACGATAAACCTTTGGGGAAACCCATCACCTCCCTGCTTTGGTCCTGCTTTGGGCAGGGGGTTGGACTAGACACCTCCTGAGGTCTCTTCCAACCCTAATCTTCTATGATTTTCCCCCTCTGCTTCCCATATCACTGACTGTCTCTTCTCCTGCCAGATCAGAGGGACAATAGGCCCATCTCTCATCCCCTAGTCGGGGATGGTCAGCGGGCAGCTCGGGCTAACCAGTCAATATACAGCAGCTCACGTCTTTGCACTGGTAAAGGCTGGTATTGTGGTGGAAGACCCTGGCCCAGGGCTCAGGAGACCTGGGTTCTGTTTTCAGCTCTGCCCTAGATTCCCTGTGTGACCCTCATCAAGTCATTGTACTCTGATGTGCCTGAGTTTCCCTCATCTGTAAAATGAGAATAAGCCTTCTCTTACTCCGGTTTCTCTTCAGAGCGGTGTGACATAGTGGAGAGGGCTGGGGCTCAGGAGAGTGGGATTCTGTTCCCTTCTCTGTGAGCGGCCTGCTGGATGACGCTGGGCAGACCACTTTGGCCCTGCGGGCCTCAGTTTCCCCAGCAGTAAAGTGGAGATAATGATACTGACTTCCTTTGTAAAGCACTTTGAGATCTATGGATGGAAAGCTTTATAGAAGAGCTAGGGGGAGTTGTGTGTGGTGTTGTTTCGTCTCCTCTATTTAGATGGCATACTCCTTGGTGCAGGGGCTGTCTCTTGCAGTGTGCCTGTGCAGCGCCCGGCACAATGGGGCTCGGACCTCGACTGAGGCCTCTTAGCATGACTGTACTAGCAAAATAAAGAGCTTAACCCATCCCTAGCATGGAGCATCTTGCTGGCTGGATTGCTGGGATCCGTGTCTCTGGGACACACCCCTCCTTGATTTTTCCTTATTCAGCAAATTTATCCCTTGAACAGCCAAGCCCTGAGAGCAAACAATGGAGAGGAATTTAAACCGACGGTGCTGCTTTGCAGCTGGGATTATTATATCTCTGCAGCACAAGGCTCTGCCAGGGAAAGTCAGGGCTCCAATCCTGCCCTAATAACCTCACAACTGGGGAATATTGACCAGACTGGCAGCAGCCTGTCACTGCCACCATATACCCAGCGATCTTATACAGCACCCGGCCTCCTCTAATGCTCATTCCTTCCTTCCCGGGGCGGTATCACAAACCTGGTGTCTACCCCCGACTTGGGAACCTGCCCTGTCTGGGCATTGCAGCCAGGGCTGGCTCCAGCTTTTTTGCCACTCCAAGCGGCGAAGAAAAAAAAAGGAAAAAGCCACGATCGGCGGCAGCTCTACCCTGTCGCTTCATTCTTCTGCGGCAATTCGGCAGCTGAGAGGGACCGAGGGACCTGGATGTCCTGCCCCTTTCCTTTGGCCGCCCCAAGCACCTGCTTCCTGTCCTGGTGCCTGGAGCCGGCCCTGATTGCAGCGGTGGGTGGATGGGAGTAGCCTCATTGTGCAGAGAGGGGAACTAAGTACATCGATTTGGCCTAATCTTTCTGAGAGGCAGTGTGAAGACTTGAGTTCTGTTCCGACCTACCAATTTTCCTGAGGACTGGACTGGAGGACAAAGGAGGGGAGTGCATGGAGCAGGGATGTCACAGAGCTTTCCCAGAAGACAAACTGGCCCTTTGGTTCCTGGGACATCAAAGCTTCTGCCTCACTCCCTGATGGATTGGGGCGAGGGGGCTCATTCTGGCTGGGAACGAGGAGGCACTAGAGTCTGAGTCTCATTTACACTGAGGCCCCTTTGCTGTACTCTGTCGACTTCACTCATACCCAATTTTAAGGCCCCTTTAGCTGGTTTAAGAGGCCTTGGTGTAACCAAGAATCAGGCCCAGGGTTAGAGACCTGTTTAATGCAAGGTGCTAAGCACCTGCAGCTCAATGTCCATCACAAAATCAGGCCCTGTGGTGTGTCTCAAGCTCAGCACTCAATGTAAGAGGATGCTTCTGAAAATCTGGGCCTTGACCGCTCTCTGCCTCAGTTTCCCCATCTGTAAAATGAGAATGGTGCTATTTCCCTACCTCGCAGGGCTTAAAGGGTTAATGTAATCATGTCAGGAAGGTGCTTTGAAGATGGCAAAGTGCTCGGGTTTTTGTCCTGGACGTTAGTCTGAGTTCTTGGGTGTGGCTTCATTGTACATGAGCACAGAGGTGCTAGGGAGTGCTGTGCAGCAGGGAGGGGGGTGGGTGACTCAGTAGGGGGTGCTCTTCCTATGTATCAGTGCTGACCCCAACTCCCCAGCTCATGTTAGGGGGTGCTGTGCGACTACAGGTTCCACGGTGCAGATGAGATGTAAAACAAGACCTTTACTGCTTCTGGTTACTCAGTATCCTATAGCCCTTTTCACAAGCCCTGTTGTCAAATTCCAGTCATGGTGGCTGTACTGGCTTCCCTAAAATTCCCCCTGGAGTTTTGTTGAGGTGGAGTATTTTCCCTCACTTCCACTGAATTACTGTGAAGCGTAGCGTTGCTGTGAGCTGCTAAAGTGTTGACATGGCCCACCCCAGAAGTGGCTGCATTTCTGTGTGGATTGAGTGAGCCCTTTGCAGCATTGCTGCATGCTGTTAAACAGCTGCCATGTTCCGCCCCAGACATGGCCCCAGCGCACTGATGAGTGAAGCAATCCAAGTATATTCATTACCCTGAGATCATGCAGGATAAAAGACGATCTGTTACATGCCAGAATTGTTATTTTTATGACCTAACATCATGAAGCATTTTTTATAAGAAGAATAACCTTACCACACCCTTAATGAAATCACAGCAATCTCCATTCGCATCTAGTAATCAATGAGCCCCAAAATAAAATAAAGTAAAAATTGGCAGCCTCTAGAACTTGGAACAACTTCAGGTTTCAAAAGAGCCTTTTCAGAAACAATAAAACATTCCCAGAGGGAGAGCTCATTACTTCCCTTCTTCCCCTTGGAGAGTCACTTAACCTTTCTGGGTTGGGTTCACACTGATGTAGAATCCCAGCTGTGAGAGGGGTTGGGAGGATCTAGGGTCAGATGACTTGGCTTGACTCAGATGTAACAGCCACACGCCCTAGCTCTTACCATCCAGTAGATTCAAAGCATTTCACACAGGAGGTCAATTGCATTATCCCCCTTTTACACCTGGGGAAACTGAGGTATGGAGCGGGGCAGGGATGCGCTCAGTGTGGGAGCCAGGAACAGAGCCCCAGTCTGCTGTTTCTTATGCCAGTGCACTATCCACTAGGCCATGCTGCATCTCCTGTGTGAATTAGCAGTGACTCCATTGACATGGATGGTGTTTACATGGATGAAGTGTAGGCATGGCCTTAGGTCAGGGGTGGGCAAACTTTTTGGCCTGAGGGCCACATCAGGGTGTGAAACTGTATGGAGGGGCTGGAAGGGAAGGCTGTGCCTCCCCAAACAGCCTGGCCCCCACCCCCTGACTGCCCCCCTCAGAACTCCCGACCTATCCAACCCCCCTGATTCTTGTCCCATTACAGCCCCCTCCCGGGACCTCATACCCCAAACTGCCCCCCCCGGATCCCAGCCCCT
>NC_133779.1:47439258-47488749 GCF_003597395.2 Chelonoidis abingdonii
GGGTGATGGATGAGCGCACGCAACTGTCAGGCTGCACTGGAGTGTGGAACAAATTGCCAGCTTCTCTCTTGTCAAGGACTGGGCCTGCCTAGTGCATGATGGATGAGCCTCCTGTGCCGCTGGGCTAGTAGGGGCATGGCGGGGGCTTTGTGATTTAAAATGTGGTTGCATTGATCTTCTCCTTTCTTTCTTCCTTCCAGAGCCTGGCCAAATGGGAAAGTGAGAACAAAATGGTCTGTGAACAAAGGTTGCTGAAAGGGGAAGGGCCCAAGACCGGCTGGTCTAGGGAAATGACCAACGATGGAGAACTCATTCTGGTAGGCTGGCCTCTGCAAGTAAAGGGTTAAACGCCCCCCCCCCCCCATTGCTGTGAACCCCCTTTGCTTTCTGGCACAGGGTGGTTAAGCTCCAGTTGCGAATGCAAGAGTTGCCCAGGGAGTGAATGCCCCTGTCTACACTACAACTGCAATAGTGTTTTGTAACCAGCTTGCGACGCTCTCCTCTGAGCGGTGGCCCTCTGGTCACCCGTGTTTATGGGTTGGCTGCCTGACTAGTGCATTCTGGGACAGCCTGGGCAGCGCTCCCATAGTGCCTCAGGAGAGAGTGCCCGGGGCACCTGCATCGCCTGAAGCAATGCATTCTGGGAAGAAGGAGGCCCAACCCAACTGGTTGTACTGGGAGATGATCCTGCCTACATTGCAAACAACCAGTGTGCTGGACTGGGTAGGGCTTTCCAACAACTCCCCGCCCAGAGACTCCATCCCACGGGGTCACGTTGAGCCCAGTGCATGCTGGGACAGGGCTTTGGCCTGACTCCAGTGCCTTGCACCTTGTGCAGTCGTTTACACCTGCACCGCCCAGCCGGCACTGGTGTAAATGGCTGCCCGAGGTGAAGGGTGTGTGTGCTGAGGGAAGGGGCTTACCCTGCAGTGTAGACGTACCCTCAGTGATCCAGCTCTGAGCAGTCGTCTGTGGGGTCTGCTGCCTTTGCTCATTTCCCCTCTTGCTGTTCCAGACCATGACAGCCGACGACGTGATCTGCACACGGATCTACATCAGGGAGTGATACGCCCCGCTGGGCAGCGGCGGGTACTCCTGGCACCGCCGCCTTCCCGCTTGCCAATTGCAGTCTCTCCGCTGACCTTCAGTAACCATTCCGCTGGACTCCAGAGTATCCCGTTTACATGATGCAGGCCAGCGGCACTGCTCCACTTCATATTCCACTATCAGCCTGTCTCCTTCCCCCTCCCGCTGCTCCTCCCACAGCCTCTCTTTGTCCATGCAGCCCACAGAGCAATGTGAACTCCTCCCAGGCCCTCGTCCAAGTGGGTGACACAGAGGGTCACCATGTATCCACCCCCACCTCTGCTAGAGATGACGCTAACGAAGCTGTCACTCCCAGCCACAGGGGATTTGCCTGATTTGTGCCAAGATGGGTAAGGGGCCCTCTCAGCCAGTTCACGGTGGGCTCTGGAGAATGCTCATCTTGGTCTGTGCTCTGCTCGGAGATGACCCTGAGCCAAAGCCTGCTTTCCATCAGCTTTGGTGGGCTTTGGATCAGGCCCATGTCCTGAGCAAACCCAGCCGTGCCTTGAAGTCACGGGAATCAGGATGTGAATTAGCAGCCCAGGGCTTGCTGGGCAGAGGGTTCTGCTTTGCCACTTCTTACCGATTTTTGGGCTCCTGGAGTATGAGCCAGGTTATGACAATGAGGGCCACTCCGCACTGATTTAGCCACCAGCTGCCAAAATGCTTGGCAGTTCTGAGATGCGTCTGCATTTCCAGGTGCTGTATCCCCAAGACCTGATTTTGGGTTATTCCATTCCTGCAAGTGAAGCTGAGGTGTGGGGGAATGGGTTCAGGTGGCTTTGCCCTCCTCGTATTCTGGTGCTGTGCCCAGCCCACGCTGTAAGTTAGAGCAGCCTTAGGGCTGCTCTTCATTGTCCTCTGCCCTCATGGCCTCCCAAATGCAGGGAGTACCTGTAGTGCACTGCACACTGGCAATACCCCCAATTTCCTCTTCTCTGGGAGCAGGGCTAGTGGAGACCCCTTACCCCTGTGGGAGGCCCACTGGCAGTTGTACTAGAGGCATGAATTTAAACCGGCACAGACCCATTGGTGCATGCTTTCAAACCAGAATAAGAGTGTCCACACGCAGGAGTTTGCCCTGATTAAAGTGAACTGGTTTTAAAACCGATTTCAGTTCAACTGGTGCAACTTTCCTGTGTAGACAAGATCTTCATTCCCGTGGGACAAACAGCTTAGCAGCAGTGCGCTGAGGAGATCAGATTCCCTTCTAGAGTGGGTCTGAAGGGGTGGATTGTACTTGAACTGTGGGCAAATGGAGCACTGATTCTTTTCCCCACCCTTTATTTGCCCTGTCTCTGGATGGAATTTACCCCTGTGCGCAAAGCCTGTGTGTAACCACCCTGATGCCGCACAATGCTTTGTCCTCCTGTAATAGGAAAAGCCCACCCCAAGGCTCAGGTATCCCAGTCCTGGGTTCAGTTCCCACACTTGACCAATGTAGGGTGATCAATTCCAGGTGCTGCATGGGATGGGTTTTTTTTCCATGCAAAAAATATCAACAGACACAACATTTCAGGTTTTAATTAAAAAAATAATAATCCTTTTTCAATAAAACCTCAAATGTTTGAACAATTTTTTTTCCATAAACATTTCCAGTGCATTGGAAAGCCCTTACCCACGGCAGACGGGGAATGTCCCGATGGGCATATTTCAGGGCTCTCTTATGGTTTTATATGCATCACCAAAATACCATTCAAAACGGAGTGTCTGGGAGTGAATTGGTGCATTGGCTTTGAGTCGGCCTTGTCTTCAGAGGTACATTGCACTGGGAGGCTGTGAGTTTAGCTTGGCCTCTGCTACACCTGATTGAAATTTTGGCAACAAGAAAGGTTATTTCTGGGTTTTGTTTTTTTTTTGATTGTGGTCAAGAAATGGCCTTTTTTAAGGGGCAATTTGAGTGAAAAAGTGTTCATTTAAATTTTTTCCCCCGTGTTACAGTGGAATCCCTAATTGATGAACTAATTTGAGACAGAGGAGCCCATAAAATTAAAAAGTTCATACAATTGAGCCTCTCAAAGTGGCAGTACATACGACGTGTAAATTATAATATGGTATAATGCACCAGGAGCTTCAGGAGGCCTGAAAAAAGCATGTGTGGGCCGGGGGGTCTATCACAACCTGAGCGCAGCAGCTTTGGTAAGACAGTGCTGGGTTTTCTGGCTGGGTTTAAGACCCCTGGCGACCCCCTCTGCTTCAAGCACTGCCCTTGTTGCTTTCTTCTTGTCCGGCAGGCAACCTGCAAAGTGATTCCTGGTGCATTGAAGGTATCGGAATGGGAAGGGACTTGGTATAACTGGTCCCTTGGAGGGCTGGGCTTCGTAAAACCAACATTATGCTGCCTTGCATGTGACTTACTGCATAGGCTTGTGCACAGGGGTAATTCACCCCCCTCCGAGACACCTTCCCCCTCCCACATCGCGTCCATCCGGACAACAAGAGTTTCAAGGTGAAAAGTGGAAAGTGCTTTTTAAAAAAAACAAACAAGAACCTGGCATTGATTTTATTTTATACAGAATATTTTTCCATATTCCTGTAGGAAGAAGCTGTAACCTAGTTGAGATGCATTCCTCTTCCCATGTAGGGCCTTGTGCTTTCTCGCTCCTCTCTCAGTAGTTGCAACTTTTTCTGAGTATTTATTTGTTAATATTTTATTAAAAAGGAAATCCTGAACAAGCCCGTCTCCTGCAGGTCTGCGCAGCGTTGGATCTTGCCTGGAACACAATGTCCTTCCGACCCAACTCTCTCTAATAAACGGTTGATGAACGTCTGTCTTGTCCTAGTTGTTCCTGGAAATCGCCAGGGGTGAAAATCACCAGCTCCGCTAGCCCACTCTTGAGACCCTTGATTCCTTTTGGCACAGTTCTGGCAGCATCGCGTATGGGGATATTTTTCTGCTAGTGGGGTGGGGTAAAAGGTGCCAAGCTGAACAAAGCCTGGAGTCTTGTGGCAGTAGCTAGGTCAGCATGGGCTGGCCACTCCCAGGGGCTCAGAGGTCCGATCTCCTGTCCCCTGCCGAAGCCTGAGCGAGTTTGGACCCCCTGCTCCGGATTCAGGCCCAGCTCAGGTTTGAACTGGAAGGGTTGCTCCTGTGATGATGCAGAGTTTGATGCTACTGCAGGGCCAGATTGAGCTCTGGCCCAGCACAGATTGAGCTCTGGCCCAGGCAGCGGCTCCTGCTCGAGGGAATGGGGTGGAATTAAAGGAAGGTAAAGCGTGGGCTGGAGGAGGTGGAGGAGAGCAAGACGTGGTGACAGGACTGAAGCTTGGGCACTTTAGACCTAGGTGGGACGATGCACCTGCGAACATGCTGCAGAGGGCAGGCCTGTGCTCAGCAGTGTGGGAGAAGCAATGGGGAAGGGTCCTCTTCCCCCCCAATCTCCACTTGCCATCCTCATCTGAGAGGAAGGGGGCAAGGCCACGGCCACGCACTGCCCATATGAGTCACTTAATTCCGCATCTGAGAGATGGGGATAATATGATCCTTTTTTGTGATTTTCCTGCTGGAGCCCATGAGCTCTTTGGGGACTGGACTTTGTACAGCCCATAGCACTCCGGGATCTTGCTCTCAGGAGGGGCGCTGGTGGAACCCCAGTAATAACAATCCCTTTGCCTGGTGCCCTGTTCTAGAGCTGTTTCCAGCCTGGCTTGAAATGTCCCGAGGGGGCGGTGGGGTACGAGGCTCTTTCAATCTCTCTCTTTCCCCTTCCCCCGTTTACTCTCCGATTCCTGGAACGGGCACGGCCAGGACCCCTGGCTGTAAAATCGCTTCCTTTGATTCTAATTACAACATGAGCTCTTCCAGCCCGGCTGGCCCGAAGTGTAACAACAATCAA
Source organism: Chelonoidis abingdonii (assembly GCF_003597395.2). NCBI lineage: Eukaryota > Metazoa > Chordata > Testudines > Testudinidae > Chelonoidis > Chelonoidis abingdonii. The sequence continues at coordinate 47,444,181 of NC_133779.1, forward strand.
AGAGCACGCAGGGGTCCAGAGGGTGCTGAAAAGACCCAGCTAATTCCAGCCCTGCCAACCGCCTGGGGAAAAGACACAAATGCTGCATTGTTAGCCTGAGACCAACTAGATTCCTGCTCGCTTCCCGGCCAGGCTGCGCTTCCAAGGAGGATCTGATTCGATCCTCCCTGGTTGTTCCTCTTTTATTAGCTTGCTGGACTCAGCTTGGCCTCTCGAATTGGGCTGGGATTCCACGGACTGAGGCATCCGGCTGGAGATCACACACTGAGAATCGCCTCACCCTACCATGGTCCACATCCAAAGGGGGCTGTGGCACCAGCCCTGACCCCCAAGCAGATCGGGTGCCCTGGAATGCTGCCCGTCTTTCTTTGCCCCATTGAGTGGCAGTGGGCCAGATCCTCAGCTGCTGTAAATCAGTATTGACATGGATGGAGCAAGGCCGATTTACAACCAGTGAGGATCCAGGCTTTTCTTTTGCCCTTCTGCATGTTGGATCAGTGTACTCTGAAGGCAGAATTTGGCAGGTGTGAGTACCCCTTTAAGAGCAGGGCATGATGGGAGCCCCTGCAGGGGTATAAAACAGAGCACTGAGACCTCCCGCTCACTCTGGTGGTGACTGTGATGAAGGGGAATGTAATGCCTGTATCTTGGATATTGAGCCAGGTCCTTCAAAGCTGCCCCACAAGCCTCAGTATCTTGAGCCAAAGAGTTAAGTGATGGCAAATCCTATGGATTGGGGATGCGAGGGGATTCTAAATTTGGGGGTACTCTCTGCTTTTTGGACAAAGATCCTCTGTCTGGCTGTGAATTCTGTAAAGTTTGTGCCATGTGTCTAGAGTGCCAGGTGTATCTTAGTGAATCAGCTGGGTGCAGAGAATTTGGGGACAGCCCCCCTAGCTGCACTCAGCAGCCGTTTCAGTTTAAAGGGGAGTTTTCCAAGCACATGTCAAACAGGAGCTGAGTCTTCTTGGAAACCTGAGCACCTCCAAATGGGATGCTTATTAAGTTTGCAGATGATACCAAACTGGGAGGGATTGCAACTGCTTTGGAGGACAGGGTCATAATTCGAAATGGTCTGAGGTAAACCGGATGAAGTTTAATAAAGGCAAATGCAAAGTGCTCCACTTAGGAAGGAACAATCAGTTTCACACACACAGAATGGGAAGAGACTGTCTAGGAAGGAGTATGGCGGAAAGAGATCTAGGGGTTATAGTGGACCACAAGCTAAATATGAGTCAACTGTGTGATGCTGCTGCAAAAAAAGGAAACGTGATTCTGCGATGCATTAACAGGTGTGTTGTGAGCAAGACATGTCATTCTTCTGCTCTTCTCCGCGCTGCTTAGGCCTCAACTGGAGTATTGTGTCCAGTTCTGGCACCACATTTCAAGAAAGATGTCGAGAAATTGGAGAGGGTCCAGAGAAGAGCAACAAGAATGATTAAAGGTCTTGAGAACATGACCTATGAAGGAAGGCTGAAAGAACTGGGTTTATTTAGTTTGGAAAAGAGAAGACTGAGAGGGGACATGATAGCAGTTTTCAGGTATCTAAAAGGGTGTCATCAGGAGGAGGGAGAAAACTTGTTCACCTTAGCCTCTAAGGATAGAACAAGAAGCAATGGGCTTAAACTGCAGCAAGGGAGATTTAGGTTGGACATTAGGAAAAAGTTCCTAACTGTCAGGGTAGTTAAACACTGGAATAAATTGCCTAGGGAGGTTGTGGAATCTCCATCTCTGGAGATATTTAAGAGTAGGTTAGATAAATGTCTATCAGGGATGGACTAGACAGTATTTGGTCCTGCCATGAGGGCAGGGGACTGGACTCGATGATCTCTCGAGGTCCTTTCCAGTCTTAGAGTCTATCAGCCTAGGGACTGGGGCAGGATTCTCTGTCCTCTCCCCAGTGCTTAGCGCTGGGCTTCAGCTTTGTCCTGTTCAGAGGCCAGCTGCAGCAGTCACAGCTGGGTCTGCCCTGCCTCGGTTGCCAACCCTCCAGGATTGCCCAGGAAGCTCCAAGAATTAATGATTACTCTTTAATGAAAGATTATGTCATGTGATGAGATCTCCAGGAATATGTCCAACCAAACTTGGTAACTCCTTCCCTGAGGCCTTCCAGGTCTTCAGTCTTGTGGGTTTCAGGCTGTCAGGTGAAACAATAACGCGACCTTCTCTCTCTAGATCAGCCTGGGGAGGGGGGTGCGCACCCCCCTTTAAACCCTCTGGAATCCAGCTCCCAAGTCATCCTCTTCCTGACCCTCCAGTCTCTCTCCTGCTATGGCTTTGTCAGGGGTTTGTCCTGTTTTCTCAGAGGCCCGTTCCGCATTTACACTCTCCTATTCGGAAGCAGCCCCTGAAATAATTAAACCATTTGTCACGGTGGGAACCGCTTTCCTTTCTGAAAGGCTGGTTGCCTGCCCGGACCTCCTCCCCACCTCCACCTGCCCTGCCAGGGCCGCTGCATGGCCTGTAAAGCCTCCTGCTTGGGCTTTCTTTGCCCCAGTGCCCTAGGGGATTGCATTCCACTTTTCCTTGCTGGGGGAGCGGAGAGGGGTGGGAGCTGGGGAGGAGATTTAATTCCCAGCATACTGAGGCACTGAAAGGCTGCCGAGTCCAAGCTCTGCAGGCCTCAGTGCCCCTAAAGAGTCAGCTAATGCCCTCTTGGACCAGCTTTACTGCCTCCTGGGCTGACTCTTAATAACATCTGCAGAGCCAAGCGGGGAGCACAGGTCTCTGCCAGACACAGGAGATCAAGTCCAGTGCGTGCGATGTCATGCCGCAAGCAGGACGCCATTTTGAGGAGCTCCTCACCCCCTCCAGCAACCTGGCACGCATTGTGCGAGGCCAGGTCGTGTTGCCGGTGGGGATGGAGTAGCCTGCTTTTCAGAATGGCACCTTCCAGGCGTGATACCGGACACGGGCCGAACCATAGAAAAACAGGCTCACAACCAGATGAGCTGCCTGTCCGCTCAAGAATTCCTGTTGTACTGTCGTCCCCTCTGCCAAGCAGCAGCCGGTCTATGGGGCAGGTGGCCTTACATCTTCATTTCTTGTTGGAGAAGTTAATGAGGCAGAATCTGGGGATCTGCTTAGCGAAACTTGCTTGTTCAGACTTTATAGCCTAGCCCTGGAAGAGAGGTGGTTGCAAACGGCACTTGGGCAATCCTTTCTTTGAGAAACCTCGCCCCAGAGCCCAGGGAGCAACTCTGCACCCCAAACTGACTCTACTTAGAGTGATTAAGGCAGAGTGCAAACCTCCTTGCTATGTGGAAGAACTGCCCCTAGAAGAAACAGTATCACAGAATTAACCCCAATGCAGCATTTCTTCCAAGACTAAAAACTTGCTCACACACCTGCCAAGAAAATGAATTTATAAGACCATGTGAAACAGTGCCATCTGGTGACCCCCCCCATAACAAATACTTATCACAGCTCAGCCCTGGGAGTTCTCTGTCTCCAGGGCTAATAGAACCAAAATGGTGGATCCAGTCACCCTCTTCCTCCACATGCTGCGGAAGCTTTGATAGAAATGTTGCGATTTCAGGCCCATTTCAAGTAAAGGCTTTGTAGGTTTATGCTGGGAAATATGGGGAGGCGAGGGCTCTGTGTGTTCTGTGGCTTGGTGATTCTGCCTTAATAAAATGTACTTAGCTCAGAGCAGGGAGGGAATGGCCATGCATAATTGCATCCGTCTTCATGTTGTCTTTGCACAGAGGCATGTTTAGTTAGATCAAAGCCAGATTATGCTGGAGAAACTGGATGAGAACAAAGAACCAGCCCTTTAAAGATTACATCAGGGAGTTTCTCCCGGCTCTCAGGGTGTGTGCCAGATGCACTTTCCCTGAAAATAAAGCCTAGAGATGATTTCCTGACTGCCATTGTCCTGACAAGAGGAGGGAATGGGTGCAGGGACTGGGAGTCAGAACACCTGGGTTCTTTTCCCAGGTCTAGGAGGGTGGAGTCATCTAGTAGTTAGAGCAGTGGGGACTGGGAGTCAGGACAACTGGTTTTTGTTTTCTTCCCACCCACTCCCCACACCAGATCTGGGTCGGGAGCACGATCTAAATATTTGTTAGACTGGGCAGGCTGAGGAATCAGAAGGATGAACAGGGTCTATTCCCAGGTCTGGAAGGGGAGTATGGTCTAGTGGTTGGCGAGGGGTTGTGTGTTTTTGTATGTTGGGGGAACTGCAGGGTTCTAGTCCCTCCTTTTTGTTGCCCTGGCCATGTTCCTTCGCCTCCTTGTGCCTGTGTTTAGTGGGATGGGGGATATACTCGTATCTGGTGGGGGTGTAGAGGAAAGAACTTGGAGATCTTCAGACGAAACGCACCAGAGACACGAATAACGCCAATAGCTATTCCTGAAATGCTCATGAAAAGTTACCCTCAGGCGAGCAACCCCACTGACTTCAGCGTGACTCCTCTGTAACTGAACTCAGCCTGTAAAGTCAACTCCAGCATCTCGTGACTCCCAGGTTGTATAAGGGGGTATTTGGGTTGGGATGTGGCTTGATCTGTCAATTGTTCTTACTGTTTCCATTTGAAGGCTAATGAACTGGACAGCTGGAAGCAAACAAGACTCCCCTCCTGTTTCTTCTGGGGGCTTCTGGACAAGGGTGCTGGAACCTTTGTAGACGTGGGGGGGCCAAGGCAAAAGCATCTCCTCCCTCTCTGTGGTTGGCTGCTCATGCGATGAGCCAGCTGCCCTCTCTTCTGGCACCACACCATTCACCAGCGGGCGGAAGGTGTAATTGCAACGCCTCCCCAGCAGAATCTATTATTCTGTGGGGGAACAAAAATCTCTGGGGACATGAATTCTGCGCTTATGTTTCATTTGTTAAAAAGGAGGGGGGCATCACCCCCTGGTTCTGGTGCTTCTGGGTAATGGAGAATGCACTGAACAGTGGCCCCAAAGGCTTATGAGTAGCAGAGAATGTGGTGCTGGGTCCAGGCAGGAGCAGGTTTGGGTCTGTGGGTTTCTGTTTCAAGGAATCTCTTTAAAATGTGTCTGTGCTGCCGTGTGCCATTGAGCCTGGGGAGGGGCTGACCGAGAGGATGTTTTGTTTCTTCTCTGGGGCTAGAGTTAATCCGAAACCACAGGGCCTGGTTTGACTCTGACTTACACAGGTGTTAATCAGGTGCCTCATCAGTGATTCCAGTGGTTCAAGGATTTTACTCTGGGGATGCAGGGCCTGATCCAAAACCCACTGAAGCTGATGGAGTGACTGCTGTTGTGTCTCCTGCAGTCTGGGGAAAATCAGGCCCAGAGTGCATGTGCACGGGGAGTAAATTAACAGCCATATGTGTCTCTGAGGGATGGCCAGACCTCTGGTGATATGTTTGCAGGGAGCATGCAATGAAGAAAATCACCGCCAACCCCTGCCCAAGTCAGGTTTCCCTGCTCACTCGGGTGTGTCGCTGGATTGTGTGCTGTCATTTTGCCATCAGCCTTGGCACTGAGATCACTGCAGTCTGGTACACAAAGGAGAATTCTTCCTCCTGGGTTGTTGATTGTGTTAATACTGGCTGGGAGTTGAACCATTTGGAAAGGGAAGGTTGTCAGAATGCATTTCTCTGACACACAGCACGGGGACACTGGAGCCAGCCTGTGACACACACGCTTGCCCGGATCAGAAACTTTTTGCAAGTTTGTCTGTCTTTTTCGCACTGGTTCATTAGACTCAAGACCAAGGGTATCGAAAGCAGCTAGAAGAGATGGTCTTGTTGTGATTAAGGCGTGGAGATCTACCTTCAAATAGGGCCCATGATCAGTTCTCCATGTCCACTAAAGGTAGAACAAGAAGCAATGGTCTTCATCTGCAGCAGGGGTGATTTCAGTTCATTGTTATAGGAAAAGCTTTCTCACTGTAACTCCCCGGTCTCTCCTTCAGAGGAGTTCAGCTCTGGGAGAGGCACCCAGGGAGGTATGTGGTATCCCAATCAGTGGAGGTTTTTAAGAACAAGAGTTGGACAAACACCCCTTGGTTTACGTGGCCCTGCCTCCATTTCTGTGATTCTGAGCAACAAAGCTGCCTCCTAAGAACTTCCCATGCTCCATCCCTGGCCGGGTCTCTAGTCCCTACGGGTGGGGAGCGCTTCCCTGTATGGCGACAAAGGGTTTTTCACATGAGGTGAACTGGGCCTAATGGGCCACATGAGGTGAACTGAATCTAATCTCCCTCCGGTGATCTTAGACCCACAGCAGCCTGGGGAGACAGAGTCCTGCTCTCCCAGCCCTAAGAGAGGGAGAGAGAAAAGAGTAATGGGGCCCCTCCACGCCCTCTTTCATCCCTCCCAGACAAAGCCAGGCAGCGTTCTCTCCCGCCTTGATGGGAATGGTTTTCAGCAGCCCCCTTTCTCCCAGGCGCCTGTGTCACAGGACCTGCCCCCTTCTGCCCCCGGGCTGGTCCATCATTGCTTTGTGCGACGCTTACCGAGTGCTGTTTTAATTAACTTTCTCTCTGAAATGGATTGATTGTGGTGTCCCGTGTGGCAGGAGGGAGGCTGTAATGTGGATGCACCATCAGGCAGTTCTCCCGCCTGTATATTCTCTGCAGGAAGTTGCTGGATGCAACCCCTATCTCTCTCTTACTCCCTAGCGCCTTCCCCATCTTCCTCTAGGCTCTCGCTCGCCTGATGCATGAGGAGGGATGGACACCATTTAAAGGGGTACCTAGTCATTTTGAACCCACATGGTTCCACTTTCAACACATGTATTCTGTGGGTCCCCATCCCAGTCCCTGCTGGAAGTGATCCAGTCCAGAGCGTCTCTTTCAGCCCAGCTCCTCGCCCGCTCAGGAACTCACTAACATCCCAGGGCTCTGAATCTCTCCCCTCTCTGCAGGTAAATGATCCCCTGTCTCCTCTTTAACCTGGGAAAAGCGCTGCCCTCCTGCAGGAAGTGAAAATCGGCTTTAAATAAACCTCGTCTGGAATGGCGCTTCCGAGGGCTGGGGAAATGGCTATCCCCAAATCGCAACCCACTCCTCCTTCATGAGCTGTTCACCTATTAGCAGGGCCTGCTTAAAGAGACGGACTCCCTGGTGGGTGCTGTTGGCCTAAGAACTGAAGCCACCTCTTGGCACCTAAGAGATGGCACCTACTGAGAAAATGGCTCACACCTCTGTTTGCTCCTGGGAAAGCAAACTAGCTGCACCACTTAGTTGACTAAAGTAGTCCTGCAGTCACCCCTCCTCCCCACATGGTATAGCTGGGGGCTATTCTGATTTTTCAGAGGAGGGAAACTGAGGCACAGAGTGATGCTACAATTTGCGCCCATGGGCACCCAGCAAGGCTGAGCCAGGAACAGACCACAGGAGTCCTGACTCCCAGCCCCTTGCTCTGAACATGTAGGCTACATTTCTTCCCAACCTTGAGATTGGAACCCAGGTGTCCTGACTGGCTAACCGCTGTTCTAACCACTAGCCCATGCTGCCACTCTAGACCCAAGCCCTCTATCTGATAGGGTCAAAGTTAAGGCCAGGCAAACCAGTTGGGATGAAATAAGAATTCCACCCTACCTCCCCCGGGCCCTCCAATCAAACTTATCCTGAACTGTTTCTGAGTTCTCAGGAGCACGAATGGTTAACTCGTGAAATGTCTCCTTCGCTACGGGAGTCACCCAGAGGGTGAGGAGTTTGTTGGATCTGAATCTAAATACTGTGACAGGTGAGGAAGGGTTTGTGAGTCGGATGCAGCACTAGAAATCAGGACTCCTGAGTTCCCTTCCCAGCTCTGCGCTATGTCACGGTGAAAATGTCACTCCGAGAACTGTCAAGGTGCTTGCTGGAACGGAACCCCGGCAGATCACTGAGAGCCTGCGTTCGGGGTGCAGGACACCTGGGTCCCTTCTCCAATTCTGCATTGTGACGTTAATGAAATGCCCCCAAACCTGTCTTTGGGGGTGTTTGTTAGAACCAGATCACTATGGCCACAGGGCTATGGGCTAACACCTGTGACCCGGACGTCTGGGTTCACTGTGGAGTCCTTCCCTGGCTCTGCTCTCCCTTGCTGTCTTTGGGCCTGTGACAAGGGGCAGATGGTGTCTGGGAGAATAATGCCCTGAGTATGTGTCCATTGCAAAGTTGGGCTTTGCCCCAGTTCGGCAAAGTGGCAAAATGCCTGGCTGTGGAACTCGGGTGCGAGTCGCTCACATCCTGCAGGTCGGCATGCCAAGGTGGGTTAATGACAGGCTAACGTAGCCGGGCCGTGGTTGGATGGGAAAGGAGGGGGCCTCATCAGGCAGGCTCCGAGAGGGTTGCTGGGGAATTTGATCTGCAAAGGGCCCCCTGGTCTTGTGGCTCATGCACTCGCTCTGGGAATGTTCACGCATGGCAGGACCCGGAGAATTTCCAACCTGTGAGTGGGGGATGAGCTGGGCTGGTGACAGGGGTGGGTGAGCTGTAGCCAGAGCAAGCTCAGGGTTGCAAAAAACTGCGTATGCATCAATCCTCAGCCTGACATGGGGCACAATACACAGAATGCTGCACGCAGGCACCGTACACGCCACCCAGCGAGAGAGATGCAACCACACATGTAGACAACAAGGCTGGACAGACACACCTCACAAAAATAAAGACACGTGTATATGTGTGTGTGTATATATATACACACACAGCCACAACAGGCACACCCAGACTCACGCAATGAAACACAGTGCGTCTCACACACACTCCTGCTGTCCCGTCCCTTTCCAACATTCCCCCGATTAAATGCACAAGGCGGGTTACAGCTTGCAGCCACACGCATCCCACCATACCCCTGGGTACAAAACTCCCACCCAAATCACTATGCACCAAACACAAACCCTCCACATGGCAATCTGTCCCACCTGCAGCTGTGACACCAACCTGCGCAGCAAACAGCAAGGAAAATGTGCTCGCAGGCACTGTCCTAGACGCCACCAGGCCTGATTCTGCTCCCACACACCCTGCCTTTTGCCGTGGCCTGGCTTCATTGCCTACAATGGACCTGTTCCCTCTTGACCTCCAGGTGACTGAGATCAGAGTCAAGCCACCATTCCTGTGCGGTGCTGGGCAGTGGCAGTCAGTCAGGTCAGCCGAGGGTCTGTGGTGGCTTCCAGCCAGACAAGAGAGTACACAAGGTGGGGGGTGGGATATCTGGGAGACGGCATGGGCAAGATCCCCAGCTGGTGTGAATCCACCTAGCTCAGAGCCAGATCCGCAGTCGGCGTCAATCTATGTCATTTCATTGACCTGATCCCTAGCAGGTGTCGCACCTCTGAAGTTGGTAGAGCCCTGTCTCTATATACACCCCCCCGAAGGACCTGACCCAATGTCCCTATCGGTTTGACAGGGAAGCCCAAACCCGCCTGCCTCCAGGACCAGGATTTGGGTTTGGATCTGGTTCTTGTCCAGTCCTTGGTCCCGGTGCATGACATGTGGAAAACCCCACCAGGTCGGAGTGCCTTTGCACTGGGGTAGGGGACAGCACGAGGGGCAGGGTGACATGACATGGATCTAGGCTCTCCCTCCGGTGTGTGTGAGATCTTCTCTCCTCGTTTCTCCCTCCGAGCAGCTCTGCCCAAATTTGCTCTGCAAAGGGCTGTTGCAATCAACGCTCGGCGTCAAATGTGAGCACAGCCCTTCGCGCCGCTTTAGCCGGGCTCATGCTGGCTGCTCCAGTCCCCTCTACTCCGGTGTAGTGAGCCTGGCTGGGAGTTCCCTGCAGAGACAGGAATGTTTATTTTATGCCCAGGAGCTGTTAGCCCGTCTCCAGCCATCCCCCAAGCTGGCACAAAGAAAGGCGACTGGCTCAAGGTTCTGTGGCAGGTGGATGCTGGGCAGATTGGCGTGAGGAGCAGAACGGATCTGGGTTCCAAGCACCTTCATGCCACTGTGCCTTCTACCCATGTTCATTCATTAGCTGGTTGCTGCTGGACTTGTTTGCCTGCTTGTGGCTTGACCTCGAGTGGAGCAACCAAGAGCGGGTAACGCCAGCTGGGAGTGGCAGGGAAAGGGGTGCCAGGAATGAGTGGTGCAATGCTGGATCCAGGAAGCATTGGGCCTGGTGTTGTGAAAGAGCATTGTAAAAAAACAAGGCCAGTCCTTTAGCAACGCCAGCAAGGCAGCCGGTTGGCACCCATGGGTTGTTTTGGGGCTCCTGTTGTGGTGGGAGCTGGGCTGAGACCCGCTGCACTCATTTCATTTCAGTCACCTAAGATCATGCTGTGCTCTGGTTACACAGGGGCTGAGCTGGATTTGAACCCAGGGAAAGGCTCTGAGACCCACTCCCACCTCCTCCCGGCCTTTCAAGGACCAGGGTCTCAGCAAGGAGCCCAGCCCCTCGCTGGATCAGGGTGTCAGGTCAACCCTGGGCCATGCTGATACAGTAAGTTCCTGTTGCTTCTGTAGGATGAAGAAGGCCTGTCTGTGTGGAGAGCCCTCGGTCACATCCTCTGCATGTCAGCTGCTCTGCAGAGCCTGTTGGCCCATTCCAATCTCTCTCTCTCTCTCTCTCTCTCTCTCACACACACACACACACACACACACACACACGCGCCCAGCGCCCATTCCAATCTCTCTCTCTCTCTCCTCTCTCACACACACACACATACACACGCCCAACCCAGCCCAGCCCACCATGGGCCCTGGGCCGGCTCGCTAGGCAGTTAAATGGGGTAAGTGTCTCATGGCTTGTGACCTTACAGGCTGTGGAGAGAGGCATTTGTGACATGCGCTCCATTTACAGAAGGAGACATTTCCCCACAATGCAGCTTTCCCCTTCCAGAGACACCAGCCTGTGTTGCTAAACGGCACGAGGGAGTGAGATGGCAAACTGAAAAGTCAAGCCGAGCCTTCCTAGGAGTGCGATGGGAGGGCTAGGTTGGTGTGAATTGTCTGTCTTTCTCTCTCTCCTTTCCGCCCACACTCTCATCTCTCTCTCCCTTCCAGAGAAATTTTTCCTTCAAAACACTTTTTCAATGAAAAATGTTCTTTTCATCAGCATGGACGTTCGTTTCCCCACAGACATGTTCCTTTTCGGCCAAAGTTCTTGGGTTTTTGGTGAGATCGGAAAAAATGTCTTGTTTTGATTCCAGCTAAGAGTACGGAGACCAGTCAAATTGCTGCCCAACCTGAAAATGTTCTGCTTTTGGAAGACGCCTTTCATTTGCCATGTGCCGAAACCCCAAAGTGTCTGGAGCTTTGGTCTCGCACCAGAAACCTGGAAACTTTGGAAGAACGTTTTTGATGGAAATTAACAGATGTATAGGAGCATAAGCTTTCGTGGGTGTGATGCAGCGGGTATTCACTCATGAAAGCTCATGCTCCAATACATCTGTTAGTCTAGAAGGTGCCACAGGACTCTGTTGCTTTTTACAGATCCAGACTAACACGCTTCCCCTCTGATATTTGATGGAAATGAAATCTTTGCTGTGGGACCAAAAAAACTTTACCAAGCTCTGCTCTGCTTCCCATCCCCTGAATCTGTGGAAATCTAGCCAGCCGCCCATCCTTTGGGGGTATCTCTCTGTCTAGCTAGGATGGTTTTACACAGTCACCCACTACTGTGGCATCTCAACATCTTCCATGAGAAATTAATGGCAATAGCGACATCTTGAACCTAGTGGACTTCTGTCCTTTCTCCCTTCTGGGGTCAAAACTTTGGATGTATTTGGCTAGAGCTTCCTGCGGGTTGCAATGCTACTTCTCCGACCTACTGTACAGGTGGGTCTCTAGCACCTGGTCTGTGAACCGTAGAAATGGGTCTGTCCGTCTACGGTCTGAATTGCCCTGAGTTTGGGGTGGTTTAGCTTTGGAGTTACGGGTTCAAGTCCTCAAAGATATCTAGGTGCATTACTCCTATAGATTCAACAGAAGTTAGGTGGCTAAATATTGTTTAGGAGCTGGGCCCCAGAGCCTGGGGTCGAGCCCAAGGTGGGGACCCCTCCTGGGTAATCTGAACCAGAAGTTGGGGTGGTATCATCAGCCCCGCTTCATGGCGGGTGCTGTGGAAGGGGAAATAACACACCTGAGAGCACAAATGGAGTCAGGAGTGGGGCTGGGACATTCACCCAGGTCTCCTGTTGCCCAGCTCAGGGCTTTGACCCCAAGACCAGCCTTGCCACTCCCTTGTGGGCTCCGGCCTATGGCTCTGCCAAAGCTTGTTCCAGCTCCAGCCCTGCCTCCCTGGTGACCTGTCGCTGCTGAGCATCAGGGTGACTCTGATTCCAGGCCAAGAGTCTCGGAAGAGGCCTTGGAAGCTGCCTGGAGCCCCGGCGAGCCGGGACAACTGCCAAATTGCGCAGCCAGCTTTCAGTCCCTCCCCTCTGCCTAATGATGGGGCTGGCTGACAAGCCTGGAGGGGGACTCAACAAGAGACATGTAGGAGGTGTCGAGGGTCCGCAGCGTGGTGGTGGGGGGGGGGCTTGTTCCCGGGCATCTGAGAACCAGGCAACTGGAGAGGGGTCACTAGAGCCTGGTTGGGCTGAGGGCTTCTTGCTTTGGGGGACTCTCACCCCCATCCCCACGGCTGCCAGGCTGACCCCCGAAGGCTCTACAGTGCCAGCTGGGGGGAGGGCTTAGGTCTGGGCCTAGAGGAGTGGGGTGCCCAAGTCAATGGGAACTGGGTGCCTCACTCCCTTAGGCAAAAATGCCCAGCTTTGGTCTCCAGGGGAAGGCTCCACACGCAGCTGAGAGGCCAGCAGGCCTTGGCTTCGGTGGGGAGGCCTGCTGGCTCCCTTTGGGCTCCTCCCTTCCCCGTGACCTCGGGGCGGTGGTGCGGCCACCCCAAGGGGATTCTGGCCCACCTCCCTGCACACCGCCGGGCGTGGCGAGAGGCTCAGGGTGGTGATGGAGGAGGCTTGCAGGCAGCGTCCCAAGCCACGCTGTTGTGACACTTTGTAATCTTAGCCCCGGGGCTGGGCTGGGTCAGCGTGACTCAAGGTGCCTTCCTGACAAAGGGCGTTCTGGAGAGAGCTTTCCGAGGCCAAAGCCCCTGCCCTGAGGAGCCTGCAGCCTGGCACGGCCGAGGATGGGCCAGGCAGGTCAATAGTTCAGCTGGAGAACGCGTGAATAGAACCCAGGAGTTCAGCGCAGCCGCGTTCCCATGAGCGGGACCCTCTCTCTGATGGCTCCCTCTCTAGGCCCCTCTCCCTTTGTCCTGCCAGTCATGCTGTCTGCCCAGGAATCGGGCCGGCGTTCCTGGAAGGGGCTGCGAGCGGCTCACGACCCTGCCAACAGGCCCACATTTCTTTTTCCCAGGCATTCTGGGGGCAGCCAGAGACTCCAAAGGCAGCCACTCCCCACAGCTTGGATCGGGTTCAAAGGCAGAGAGAACCAAGCTAATAAGCAATCCAGATACTGGCCGGGGAAACCTATTAACCAAATGACTGGTGTCAATCCCTGGAAGGAAAAGGTGGCAAGTTCAAAACTGACCAAAGGAAAGACCTCTTCACCCAGTGGGTGACTGGCCTGGGGAACTCATTGCCACTGGATGGTGTTGAGGCAAAGAACGTAACCAGATTTTGAAAAGGAACTGGACATTTACATGGATAGCAAGGCTAGCTAGATTTGTAATTCACGATGACACAGTTGTAGAAGGGATATTGAATGTCTTGTGTCAGGGTTTAAACTGAGCTCTATTAGAGATCAGAATGAGACCTGGGGTGGGGTGGGGGATTAGCCCACATTTGAAACTGTGGGGTTCTCACACCTTCCGCGGGCGCTGGCCACTTGGGAGACTAGATACCGGGTTCCTGGACCATGGGTTCTGATCCATGCTGGTGATTCACTCACCAGAATTTCACTCACGACACCACGAATTTCCCCAATGCCAGCTGCACCCTCTTCCTGCTGGCCAAAAGCCAAACCTCCCCTTTCCAGCAGCACACCAGTGACCCCGTCCCATCCAGTGTAGACACGCCCCGTGACATGTCTGGAGCATGTGTGTGTTTGGTTTTTAATGAGCTGATCATGTGTGTTTTACGGGGTGTGTGTGTGTTTCTGAGCGTCTGGGGTGAATTGAAAGAAGACACTGGACAGGTGACGTCTCTGTGTAGCCAGCATTCAGTGGGTCTCACATCCTATGCAAGCTCCCCCGCCCCCCGCCCCCAACCAATGGGACTTAGTAAGACTCCACACCACTACTGGTTTCTGGTGTGGTGTCTGCTAGGATCTGAGTAGACCCCTGATCCTATTATCCCCTCCCTTGAACTCAGCAGAATCCCAGGGGTGCCCAGATCGGGGGGTGGGGGTGGGCCCCCTATTGGGGTTTAGGCTCTGAACCCTCATTTGTTTCTGATCTCAGAGCCACCTCTGAGAACACCATTGAGCCTGGGAGCAGCTCCAATGCCCCCCCAAGCTGAAACCGACAGACTCGTTACACACCTGCATCGCCCCTTCCCAGCCTTCTGGAGCCTGCTGGGTTTCCCCACCCTAGCTGAGAATTCGAGATTTGCTACACCTGTGGCATTCCCATCTGTAGCAGCCCCGGGGGGGGCGGGGGGAGGCCACTCACTCAGCAGCCTCATGTGACCTGACTCCAACCCCTCTTCTCATGATCACTTGGCTCATAACCCCATATGTCTTGCAAGAGAAGTTGCCCCCGCCCCCAAAGAGACATGATGGGCCGAGGTAGCCCCCTCCCCGCCTACGCTGAATGGACTCTGCTGACAGCAGGGGGGGGGGGGGGGGCGCTGTGCAGTGCTTGGCCAGTGGTGCGATCAGTCCCAGTGTGCTGGCTCCGCAGTCCTGCCAGTCAGCCAGGGCACGGCAGGGGGCTGAGCCGGCGAGGAAGGGCGCGTCAGTGGGTCACCCGGGGGCAGAGAGAAAGCGAACTGTGTTCCCCGGGGCACAGCGGCAGCAGGAGAGGTGGGCACCAGGCCCCAGCTCAGGGCTCATAGCATCTGCTGGGCCAAAGCGGGACAGCACCGGTCAGTGCTTAGAGCAGAGGTGGCCAGGGAGCCAGGACGCCAGGGTTCCATTCCTGACACACCTGACATGTGTGTGTCAGTCATGGGTTAGAGCGGGAAGGGGGCTGTGAGCCAGGACTCCTGGGTTCCATTCTCAGCTCTGGGCAGGGCGTGTGGATTTGGGGCGGGTCTTGGTGCCAGGACTCCTGGGTTCTATGCCCAGCTGTGGCCAGGGCATGTGGATTGCGGGGGGCTGGGAGCCAGGCCTCCTGGGTTCCATTCCTGACTCTAGACGAGTCGGAGGGGTGTGTGTTTGTGTGTGTGTGTGTGTGGTGGTGGTCTCATGGGTTAGAGCAGGAAGGGGGCTGTGAGCCAGGACTCCTGGGTTCCAATCTCAGCTCTGGGCAGGGCGCGTGGATTGCGGGGGGGCTGGGAGCCAGGACTCCTGGGTTCCATGCCCAGCTCTCAGAACTTGGCCCCCAGCTCCCCTCCCAGAATGGAAACAGGGACCCAGGATCCTGTTTCTGAGTCCTCTGCTGTACTCATCAGACACCAGTTCCATCCCCGTGGAGAACTAGGATTAGAACCCAGGAGTCCTGCCTCGCCCCCTCCCAGGCCCAGTTCTACCCCCCCAACCAGCCCAGCTGGGAGGGAACTGCCCAAACTGGGCTTGTTCTTGCTCCATTTCTTCCCTGCGGCCCCTGGCACCTGGCCAGCATTGTTCTCCTGGCTGCAAAGGGGGGAGCCCCTGGCTCTTTTCTCCCACAGCTGCCTTGTTCCCCCCCGCCCCCACCCCAAGCAGTGTCTGGTGTCAATCAGTATCCCTGGCAGCCTGCTGGGTGCTGCCTCCCACTCCCTGGGCCCTGCTCGTCAAGGGGGGAATTGCTGCAGCAGGTTTGCAGTTCCAAGCCTGCTTCCCCTCCCTTCAATCCCAGCCCCACTAAGCCAGGCCTGCCCCCCCTGCCCCACTGCCCCTAAACCCAAGCTACAGCTGCCTCCTGCTAGTCCAGCCCTGGGGCTCACCCACACCTCCAGCTCTGCCAATGCCCCTCAATTCTGAGTCTAGGCCCCACCCCCACCAACCCCGCCAGCTATACCAGGCCTGGCCTCCCTGGACCCACTTCGCCTCCCCCAATGCCCTTTAACCCCACCCCATAGTGTCCTCAGCCCTGGCCCATCACTTCCGCTGCCCCTCAAGTCCATCCATGCAGGCCCTCTTCTGCGCTGCCTGCCCTCGCCTCCCACGCCCCACAGCACTGCCCCTGCCCCCCCACCCCAGCTGCCAGCGCAGTATATATAGAGCAGTGCTCAGCTGGCCCCTGAGCGCCCGGCCATCAGTCAGCACGGGGCTGTCAGCACCCACTGGGCGGGGTCGCCCGGATCGGCGGGCGAGTTGCAGTGTGACCTTCTATACCAGGCCTGGTATGCACCCGTGGGGGGCAGCCGGTCCCTGTTATTTATAATACCCCCCCCCTCCCCCCCATATCCCAGGGGTGCTCGGCCTGCAGGGAAAGCCAAGCAGAATTCCCCGAGGGTGCAGTGATGCTCATTCATTACACACAAAGCCACGAACTCCTGGGGCTTAGTAGTTCTGCGGGTAGGGAACGGGCTGGAAAACGAGCCCAGTTTCCTCTGCGGGCCCGGCTTGCATCACCGCGCCACCTCGCTAGCGAAAGTCCCGGTAGTCTTGTGTGCCCATCACTGGGCGTGCGGGGCT
Source organism: Chelonoidis abingdonii (assembly GCF_003597395.2). Taxonomy (NCBI): domain Eukaryota; kingdom Metazoa; phylum Chordata; order Testudines; family Testudinidae; genus Chelonoidis; species Chelonoidis abingdonii. The sequence goes on from NC_133779.1 coordinate 47,460,763, forward strand.
TTGCATGGGTCGGTGATGTGCTGCAGACGAGGATGGGCCAGGGAGGAATGGGGCAAGCCACAGCACAGGCGCGTTACGAAACTCTTGCTCACCCTAAGGGTCAGGATGCGCCGGACTCGGTGGCCAAGGGCTGGTAGGGCCTGTCTGTCACTGGGGTTTGTTTTTTTAAGCCTAGTTTGGGTAAACCCCTGCCAGGATCAGGACTGGTTTGGGGTTTACTAAGGATTACCCTGCATAGGGGACTAGCAGCCTGCAAAAACACGCCACAGGTGGGAGGATTAGCCCAACACATGCATCTGAAGAAGTGGGGTTTTTTACCCACACACGCTTAGGCCTAAATAAATCTGTTAGTCGTTAAGGTGCCACCGGGCTCCCCGTTGTTTTTTTTAATCCCAATGCAGGTGTACCACACAGTTTCCCCACAACGGCTTAGCAGGTGCATGGTTTTAAAACGCCACCCTGCAGAGGCCACTACTGGGGTGCATGCAAGCCCATGGTGCGCCCCCCCCTCCTCCTTCCCCCGTAAGAATGAGTTGGTTGCAGCATGCATCATGCATGAAAGATTTTACACACCCCCCCCCCCGGGGCTCAGGAAGGGTTGGGGGCTTGTGACCATGGTTGCTGCCTGCCCAGGCCTCCCTCTAGCCCCACGACCTGCTCTGTGAGCTGTACAGTCAGCGGCCCCAGCTCCCTGCTACCCCCCCTCAATCCCGCAATCCCCCCTCAAACCCCACAGCCTGCACAGGCTGTGCTGAGGTAATGCTGCCCTCTGGTGGCTGTGGCTGCCAAGCACAAGCAGGCAGTGGCGAAATCCATGCACCCAGGGGCAGCTTTTGATGGAGCTGTAGGTGTTGCAGGTATCCTGAGTGGGACTAATGGTAAGACCAGGGGCCTGGGAATCAGGACTCCTAGGTTCCACGCCTGCCTCTGCCACCGATTTACTGGGCGGCCTTAGGGCAGGTGGTGTGCCTCAGTTTCCCCATCTGTGAAACGAGGCTAATGGCACTGACTCATTTCCACCTGAGGGGAGGGGTAGACATCACTGACTCATATTCCTCCTGCTCTCTGCCATCCTGAGCAGGGCACTGAAGGGGAGAGGCGTGCCGCACCATTTAATTAGCTGCAATTAATGAAGATGCTGATGATGAAGAAAACCCTATTGTGACCGCTGTGGTGCTGCTCTGTGATGGCTCAACATAATTTAACTGGGTGACTCGATGGGGTTCAATCAACAAGGTAGTTGGGCACCAAAGAGGAAGGGGCCACAGGGGCTGTAGACAAGACACATTACACCCGGAGGGTGCTACAGGACAATCGGTGACTCTGGAGGGGTCGGGGGAGGCACCTTGACCACCTGTTGAGCTCCCTGAACTGGGTTTTGAGTCCCAGGGCTCTGAGTCTGCGAACTGAGAGAACAAAGAACTCAGACTGGGTAAAAAGTGGGATGCCCTCTCTAAGGTAGGCGGCCACTTCTGGGGAGCACAGGCTGACCCAGGCCCCCCTTGTTAGGGGGCTGAAGGAGTTAGGTGAGTTGGCTGGGGCTACATCGGGGGGTGGGGAAGCTTATAGGTCAGCTGGGCTGTTTGTGGCTTTAAAATCCTTTTCCTCTGTGGCTTTGCTCCTCCTGCGAAGCTGAAACAACACTTTGGTTCAAGCCGGCCGTTGGTTCACTGCTGCCCCTGACACGCAGAGAGCAGAACCCGCTGGGACCTGCCCGGTACACACGGCTGAGAGAGGTAAAGGTACCAGGCCTGACACCTGACAGACCAGAGGCCCAGCCAGTCCTGTAAGTGTGTCTCCTCTATCACCAGTTTTGGACCAGGCAAGAGTCAATACAACTGGGAGAGGCGCTGGATTCTACCCAGGCGGAAGGAATCCTGCCATGTTTTCATATGCCCGGCAGCACCACGCGCCCCCTTGGCTCCATGTACCCGGCCCGCTGGGTCTGGCCATCACAGAGGAAAACCAAAGCTCTGGTTACAGCCATGCTCATGCTGAAGACGGAGGAAATGGTGCAATGTACTAGCTCCCTGTTGGACCTGGATGTAATTTCAGAGCCTCATCTGACCCAGAACCCCAAGCCCCATCCCAGGATTGTACTGTTCTCTGCAGGCTGGCTTGAAATACCCCAAGCAGTGGGGTTTTTCCCTTTAGGAAAAACTGAATAATAATCCTACCCAGCTCCTTTAGCCCCATTTTACAGAGTGGAAAACTGAGGCATGGGGCTGGGAAGTGACATGCCCAAGCTCCCCAGCAGCGACAGGAATTGGACCAAGGTGTGATTGTAGGGAGATCCCCAGATCACACAGCACATTAGTGGCAGAAGGGGTGTCAGAACCCAGGTCTCCTGAGGGCCGGTGCAGGGCCGTACCACACTTGGTGGAGAAAACGCATCCCCCTCCTCCATAACAACCTTTCACCTATGTGAAGACTTCTCCTGTCCCTCCCCGCGGCCTTCCCCACAACCAGGCCTTTCAACTTAGCCTCTCAGGCCACGCTTTCTAAATGACTCGTGGTTGTTGCTCTCCTCTGGACTCTCCAGTTTGTTCACATCTTTCTTGGTGCCCAGAACTGGCCAGAGTTTTCCAGCAGAGCCCTCGCTGGTGCTGAGCAGAGCCGGACAATTACCTCCCGGATCTTACATATGACACTCCTCTTAATCCACCCCAAAATTAAAGGCACTAAGTCATTTTCTCTTTCCTTGCCCTCTCCTGCACACTAACTAAACCCTCTCTCCTGCCCCCCAGCTTTGAGACACTTCATCCATTGCACCTTGACACCTCGCTGTTGGTGATTAGATCAGCCAGATGGATTTATTACCCGGGCTCTAAGCCTTCGCAGCTGGGAGGCAGTAGCACGAAGTATAAGACTGCAGGAGGTTTAGCTGTAGGTACGACCATGGTGTGTCTTACGGTGGATCCCCCAGTGTGCTAGGGGCTGTACATATAGCCATAGCCCATCCCTGTCCAAAGAGCTCACAGTCCAATCAGACAAGCCAGGCCCATGAGGCTTTATGGGGCATTCAGATCTGGCCTCACATTAAAAGTGATCAGGGATACTCAATGACTACGGCTGCCTGGTTTGACATCAGAGAAAAGAATCAAGTGAAACCTGGTAGCAAAGGGCACGGATTTGGCCCATTCTTGGCTTAAAAACCCTTTCTTGTTACCAATGCTTAACTCAAATACCCAGGGGACACTACGGAGAAACACAGTCTTTGTTTAAAAAGGCTCAACCTCCACCCCTTCCCTTTCCCAGAGTAATTCCACAAGCCGCAGCTGTGAAGCAAACAGGGGAGAGCAGACTGGAGAGGTTTCCAAGGTTAATTAACACAACTTCAAAGTCTACCAGCCTGGCATCAACAACCCATTGTCTGAACTTGAGGCCTCACAAGGCAAATCCCGAGCTTTTACCTACCACTGAGCAGCAGATCTCAAAGGGCTTTGCAAAGGAGAGCAGTACTGTCCTCCCTGTTTTACAGGTGGGGAAACTGAGGTACAGTGTTTTACTCAGGATCACCCAGGAGGCAAATGGCAGAGCAGAGAATACAAGGCCATGCTCCTTCCCTAGGCAGGAAATGCTGGAGCTGGAGAAGGAAGGATGGATGTCCTCCCCCATTGCCCCGCCTCTCTGACTCAGCTCTCAACAGGGAGCCCATGAATTTACTACAGCGTCAGGCCTCGATACAAATCTAATAAAGGGCAGATACAGTCCAAGGTGAGGCAGGGCATGCTGCGTTCCGCCCACCCCGGTGGGACCCTCTGGCTCAATTTCAGGCTCCAGAGACAGGACCTTTGGACAAAATGAAGCCAGACTCGCACAGGATCAGGCCACTACAGGGCCAGGAACAGATCCTCCAGTAGCTGGGTTCCCCCATCCTCAATCCTAACCCCCAAGGCAGGTTCCCAACTGGGTTGAAATAAAGCATCAGACACTGCTCCAGTCAGACTCGGATTTGCTTTTAATGCCATGTACAAAGTTTCCCAAAAGAAAAAAAGAGACAGACAGACACCAATTTAAAAGCCTTTCAAAAATAAATTATTTTTTTTTAAAAACTCCCTTCTGTGCAAACAGGAAAGAAAATCCCCCTCCCCTCGCTACTTCCTGGAGCCTGATTTAGGCCTTGAGCGAAGAAATTGACTAAAGAAAGTTAAGCAGAAGGGCCCGAGTTTCATTTTCCAGGCCCCTTTTCCCCACTGCTCTGCCAGCCCAAGGGCCTCACAGCAAATGTGAATCTCCCTGGCCCCTTTATGCTGCCAGAGCTGGTGCAAAGGGTCCTGGGGGGCGGGAACAGCAGCCCTGAGATAATTAGCAAGGTTTGTACCCTGTATCCTCAGCCTGAGCATAAACCTGGCCAGGACGCCAATGGCCACAGCGGTGCTATCATCCCACGCACAGAGGACACGGACCCTCCCCAAATGCCCTGGGGGCAATTGATGTCTGGATAAAGGTGTCTATGCCCCCTTCCCCCAGCCTTTCCCTTTGATCCCGACACCTCTTGTTACCCCCAAGTTGAGAACCCTGGGGCTAAGGCCTTGCCCCCCCTCCCCCATCTAAATACAGGGTGTGACAGCAGCCTGAATTTGTCAGCCGCACCCCAGACAGCCTGTTTCCCAGCCTGGGGAGGAATCCCACTTGCCAATGAGGTGGGTTTGTCATTGCCCAAGGGCATCCTGGGGCTGGAGTGGGAGGAGCGCTGGTTCCTAGATAGAGGGATCTGTCTAGGTGTAGGGAGGGATCAAAGCCAGGCCTGGCTCCCCCCTATCAGGAAGGGGTCCAGTCTCCTGCTCTAACCCCTAACACCCACCCAGCCCCTTCCAGAGCTTGGGATAGGACCCAGGCCTCCTGACTCCCAGCCCCCGTTCTAACCACTAGTCAGCGCTCCCTCCCTGGAGGAAACATGCAACTCACGAGCCAGGGGCGTCACACACACTGTGGGGAGATTGTTTAGCAAAGATGAGCTTCCACCGTTCCAAGATGGCTTAGGAGTTTCTGCCCCTGCAGTGGAGACAGGCTCCATGGGGTGCAGAATGGGGGGTGGATGCCACAGCAGGTGCCACTGCCCAGGGGGAGCAGCGGGAGATCGTTCATGTTGAAAGGGCAGATGAAGCGACTGGCCTGGCCTGAAGGGAGTGCGCAACAGCCTGGTCTCTACTTATTGGCTCTGCTCCTGGGGTGCCACAAGCCCTGCAGACGGCAGGCAGCTCAGAGCAGCCCTTCAGCCTGTCATTAACCCCAGAGCCAAGCAGGGGAGCTAGATTGGAGTCTTGTTCACCCTGCTGCCAGGTGCCCCCAAAGGGCCTGGAGGAACGTTCACCAGTGACGATGCACAAGACAAAGATGCACCAGCTTGACTCTCAGATCCCCCCTGGGCTGACTAGAAGCATCAGATTCAAAGAGAGAGCTCCAGGCCCCTGCAGCAGAATCAAGTCAGCACCACTGCACGCGGCGCTTTTCCTAACCACTATGGTTTGGTATGTACCATGGACTACATAAAAGAGGAGCCACACATCTGTCTTAACCAGGGTGGGAGCTCCCTGTATTTCCCAAGTGCCCCTCACCCTAGGCCAATACTTTTTTGTGTTTAATCCCTGGTCCAGAACACAGTTGCTGCTCGAGCAAAACTCCCCTGTGGCCCCACCTGGCTGACAGTTTAAATCCTCAACCCAGATGTTGCATTCACTTAACGTTCAGCTTGTCCTGTGGCACATAAGAACTGCCAGGCTGGCTCAGACCCAGAATCCGTCTATCCGGTAGCCTGTCTCTCACAGTGGCCAGTACTGGCTGCTTCACAGGAAGTCACAAGAAAGGTTGCCGCGGGACTGCTGTCTTCCTTCAATGATCACGTGTTTCCTGTTGCTTCCAGTCCCCCTATGTGCTGGCAACAGGTGACCGAACGTCAGAACACCTAGGCTATAGCTTTTCTTCAACCGACGCAGTCTGCTCACCTCCAACCCCCGTCTGCTGCGCGACACTAACTGTGCTCTGGGTCTCGGCTTCCCAGAATAACTCAAGGAGTGGTGACTGCAGGAAGAAGAGTGCCACAAACAGAGCTCTCTGCTGATCAGCTGTGGCAGCAAGAGGAAGTGCTTGGGGCCAGTTTCAGGGCAGTGGACAGCGCAGGGTATGTACCGTGAGCTGGGCAGGGAGGTTTCCTGAGAAGACTCTGCACTTTGCTCCTGGCGTCCAAGGAGGGAGATAAGTCTCTCAGCTCACCCCTGTGATGTAGGCATGATCACCACTTTACAGCTGGGGAAACTGAGGAAGAGCCTTGCTGAAGTCACAGCAGCAGAGCTGGGAACAGAAGCCACATTTTCTGCCTCCCAACTGCCTGCTCTAACCACTCAGCCATAGTCTCTTGCATTCTGCTACCACGTACTGTGGGTCTATCAAACTCAGGTCTACTTCTTAGGTCCTCTCCCAGCCCATGAACCTCAGTGTGGGACCTTCAGGACCTGAATGATTCTTTTACCACCTCTAGTATTTCAGCGAGAAGATGGCAGCACAAATCAGCCTTCAGCATTAATGAGTGGCAGACTCTGCTACTGTGCACAGCGTGGCAGATTTCCAGTCGATCACCCCAGTGGGGCAGGCACATTAACCTGGGAGAGACAGGAGAAGCGGAGCCTCTAGCTACAGTGCCTGGCACAGGGGTGAGAAGTAAACTCAACGGTATTTTGCATTGTAAAAAGATCAGCTGACTAGACAGACCCAAGGTGAACCAGCAGAACCCACTATGGCCCAGACAGATGAGAAAGGAAGGCAATTAAAACCAAGAAGCAACAAGAGCCCTCTCCGTCCAATGAAAAGAAAAAGCAACTGTATGACCTTGAAAGAAACAGCTGAGCCATGTTTTATTCTGGGATAGCACATAGCTCAGGGCTACCAGTAGATGGTGCTACAATCCCCAAACGCCTGTGGGCAGGACTGATCCCTCATTGCCCTACGCCTGGTGCATTTACACCGGTTCTGATCCGGCAGCATTTTGCGCCGACTATGCACTGCTGTAAACAACAACAGGGCAGGGCACTTGGGAATCAAGCCCTGGGATTTCAGTGCTACCGACAGGGTTGGCAGTAGAGATCTGCGAAGCAGACCCAGGCTCCTCAGACTAGATCTTGGTCCCTAGACCTCCTACCGGGCGGATTTGATTCCAGGCTCGGGATTATTTCTAGTTAAGTGCCACTGACTCCTCAGAATTCTTTCCACATTCTGGTACTTGCTAAGGGAGCGTGAGTCAATGGAAAACCCAAGCGGATAGAGGTGTCTTTGCGAAGCTGCTGGCGTTTTCCAAGCGGAGGAAAACCAGCTTTGTTTAATAAGTCCCTGTTATTCCCTCCCCAGGAAAACAGCCCCTTTCGCTTAAATGTGCAAAAGAAGATCTCTAGAGCGAGTGAGCAAGTGCATCTCTGCAGCTCAGGCGGGGAAGCCGGAGAGTCCACCCAAAGAAGAGGAGGAAGCAAAACTCCCGGGGCAGGTCACGAAACTGCATGAAGCTTTAGTGCAAACACGGCACGTTGACTAAAGCCGGTCAAATTCCCATGGGGCTGAGTGGAGAATCCGGAAGGGGTTTAAACCCAAGGACCCGATTCTCGAGGACAACTGAGGTTCTTTGATGCTGCTCTGGCAGCACAAAAGGGGCCTGTCTGTGGGCGCGGGGTACGGCTACTCCCACTTTAAGGCCTCCTCACTGGGGCCTAAAGGGGCTTCGGTGAGTGAGAATCAGGCCCCCAGAGCGATAGCGGTGAATGATCCCTGCAGACATTGATCCTGATGCATTGTGCCCGGAGACCCTTTTACAACACTACACTCCTCGGAGGCAGCAACTACTGTTAGCTGGATCCTAAACCCTTGAGAACGTGCTGGCAGGATGTGGGATGCGAGGAACTCCGCGTGCTGAGCCTCCTCCTGCCGCAGGGGCTAAGTGGTGCTCCCCAGGGACCGACCGAGCCAGGCCAGAGCTACGCCGAACTGGACTGGTGGCAGCGTTAACTATTTACATCCCTGAACCGCACGACCTTCCGAAACGCCCCCCTCGCCCCGTCCTCCCCACCCTGCTCCAGGGAGGGGGCGGCGACCCAGGGGGGGCTATGACGTGTGGCACTGGACGTGCGGTCGTGAGGCCTCCTCGAAGTCGTCTTCGTGGTAGGCCTCACCGGCATGGGGTTGCCACCAGTGTCCCGGCTGGGAGAAGTAGTCGCTCAGTTCCACCTCCTGCATGTCCTCCGTTGCCATGACCTCTTCTTGGGGGGGGAAGAAGGTGCGGAGCTGGCGGAGACGGTCCGGGGAAAGCCAGCCTGGCTCTGGGAATCTCACCTGGGGGACACAAAGTGGGATGTGGAAGGATGCCCAGGACCCATGGTGCAGGGAGGGTGGGAAAGTCCCTGACAGCAAGAACTGTCATCAACATCACCCCAACAGCCCTGGCTCCACTCTCGTCCTCCCTCCTGATGGAAACGACCCCCGAATGAGTCAATGAACCCACGATGTGTCCACCTAAAAGCTACATGCACAACCAAAGCACTGAAGTCTAGTCGCTGGAGGCAGCAGGTGACTTCTATGAACCGGGCACTAGAAGGAGACAGAGTCACCAGGGGCTCAGCCCACCGTCCTCACCGGTCACGGAGCTAAGCCAGAGATGCTGCAGCTCCGCCCAGCCCTGACTGCTTCTCTGATCTTCCCTCTAACTTGGCTCCGTCCTGCTTCTCCTCAGATGCTTGGAACGGACGGCCCCTTCCAGGCGTGGCTCTGGATCCCAGGTCCACATGGGGTGGGGAGGGTGGAGGGGAGCTAATCATTGATACAGAGCCCAGTGCAAGGCGGGCAGTGCTTTGTGAGAGGCATCAGAGCTGACCCCCAGTCTCTGCGTCTCAGCCCCCGGACGGCGGCTGCTGCTCGGTGTAGGGCTGACCGAGACAGGAGGCAAAACCCTCTCGAGATGGATGGGGTTTGCTGGGTGTCTCTTTGGGGCAGCCAGTCATTCCATTGCTTCGGAGCTCAGGGACGGACAGGGTCCTCAGCCGGGGTGAACCGGTACGGGGCCATCAACGGAGCTCGGGCCACTGACACCCGCGCTGGGGATCAGCCACGTGGGCTCCCTGGGAAGGTACCTGCCCTGCCCCTCACCTGGAAGTGTATGATGAGCCGGCCCTTCTGGGCAGGACTTCTGTAGACGGGCATGCCCTCGTTAGGGACGCACTTCACGGATCCCGGCCGGATGACGTCACCTGAGCGGGCGGGGATTAAAGAAAGCCAGGCAGTTTCAGCCCCTGTGCGGGATGCTGGTATGGAAATTCACATGACTGTAGCCTCGCAGGGTTGGGACAGCTCCCTGCATGGCCCCTGGCTTGCTGGGCTCCAGCCGGCATCCCCCTACCGGCAGTGAGCCCAAGGGACCACAACACGATCACACCTTGGCAGGCTGTGCTCAAGAGGTGCTAGGGAGATGGCCAGAACAAGACATTCAAGGGGGTGGGGAGTTTGGGGAGGTCCCTAGATGAGCCCCTCACAGTGGTCTGCATGGTGGGGGGCTCCCTGCCGCAGGGCTTTGCTTGACTGACCTTCAAAGGAGACATCTTTTGGGTCCAACATGTGTTGGGGTCTGGACCATCCCTGGGGGTATGTCAGTGGCAGGGGTGGGAATAGAACCCAGGAGTCCTGGTGTCCAGTCCCCCCTGCTCTAACGACTCCTCTCCCAGTAACAGAGCCCAGGAATCCTGACTGCTCCAGGTTGCCGACTCACCGCGCTGGGAGGAGACGAGCAGAGTCCTGTTGTCCAGAGTGCGGACAACTTGCCTGAAGCCGCACAGTGCGTCCACCAGGCTGATCTCCTTTCGGAGGACCAGGTTGTTGCCGATGCGCTGGAAGACAGGGTGCTCCTTCTGATCCAGGACAATGACCACGTCCCCAGGCTCTAGGCCGGGCACCTGGTCCCCTTCCTCATGGAACGTGATCCTCTGCCCGTCCTGCATGCCTGCAAAATCAACACTGATCACCCGGTGCCCCGGCTCACCCCCAGGCTAGTTGTCAAAGTGCCTGTCCTGGCTCCCCAGGGCCAGACTCAACCCTCTCGCGATCCAGACAGCGCCCTGGCCTCACCTCTGTCCAGGTGGACGTTCAAGATTTTCTTCTCCCGCACCACCCGCCTGCCGTTGCAGGTGAGGCAGCGATCGAGGGGCCGGACCCACTCGCCCTGGCCCTGGCACTGCGAGCACATGGTCTGGATCTGCTGGATCATGCTGGGCCCCAACTGGTGGACGTGAAACTCCATGCCTGTGCCGTGGCACTTGGGGCACCTGCTGTCGACGCCCTCCCGGATCCCGCAGCCTGAGGACAAGGGAGGAAAGACAAGACCGGGGGCATCAGAACAAGCCTGGGGGCTCGTCTCTGAGCCAGGAGATGCAATGCTGATCTACACAGCAGCAGCTTTGGGGTGAAGCTCCCGCATCGTCACCAGCTTACAACCCCTCATGGGCAGGGTGAACGGACACGTGGAACAGATGGACAGGAAGTACCTGCCAAAGATCTCAGAGCTCTTGGCGGAGGAGAGAAGGGGTGGAGCAAAATCCTCATCCCCCTTGCCTGGCGACGCATCTGGTGCAGTGATTTTGGCAGAGCTGAGGATAGAACCCAGGAGTCCTGACTCTCAATCCTCTGCTCTAAGCACCAGCCCCCACCCCGCTCCTGGACACAGGAACAGAACCCAGGAGTCCTGACTCCCAGACCTTCCTGCCCTAATCACTAGGTCACTCTCTCCTCCTGGAGCCAGGAATAGAACCTGAGTCTTATCTCCCAGCCTCTTGTTCTGGCCCCTGGACCAAGCTTCCTCTCCATACACCCACAGCAGAGTCTCCATAATCTGAGGGTGAAACTCAGCGGGAAGCAGCCTAGGCAGGGCTGCGCTTGAGCAAGTATGGGATCAGGCCTCCAAGACCCACCCCCCATTACAGCCCCAGCCCAAAATTAAGGTCACTCCTGGCTGCCAGAGGGAACTTTGAAATACACATGGGAAAGAGGAAGTCCCAATAGGCTCCGCCCTTCCTGCTCCTCATTGGCTGGAGATTGAAGGGGTGGGGCTAGGCTTCCCACCTCGCTTTTTACATTTAAATAAGATGCAGGGCCCCAGAGCCAGGGCCCGTGGCTCACGCACCGTTGCACTTGCTGCAGATGACGTTCTTCTGCAGGGACAGCTTTCGGGTGGTGCCGTTGTACAGATCCTCCAGGGTTACTGGGAGCGGATGCACCACTGTCTTTCCTGACCACAGGACAGAGCAAGATCAGACTCCAGCCGAGGACGTAGCTCCCATCCCGATGCCCCACAGGAACAGCAGTCTCCCCTCACCCAAAGCCACCTCCACAGTGCCTCAGAAAAGCTTTACAAGCTAAATACATACAGGGAACGCTTTGCCCAACCCAGAAAGGTAGCCACCTCTGAGGTGGAAAGCAGCAGCTGTTCAACAGCGAAAAGCAATGCTGTGCAGGGATCACTCACTCAGCACGGAAATGCAGCCACCTCTGGGGATGGAACACGGCAACTGAGGTTAGTATCAAAAAACCCTGTCACAGTTACAGGACCTTCTCCAGTCTATCTGAGTTCACCCCTACAGGTGACAGACCTCTTCCACTCTTGGACTGGGTACCTGAGCTCCAGCCCCGTGACCAACCCTGATAGCAGGCCTGGCTGGGTTTGGCCCCTGCAATTCTTCCTTTTGGGAGCCAGTCAATAAGAGACCAGACAACTTTCGTAAAAAAAAGAATTGCTCAATCTTAACAGCAAAGCAGAAGAGGGAGAGAGGATTTTAACCTAATGAACAGTCAGTCTGCACATCTGTCCTCCTCCAAGGCTTATCAGCCTCTGGAAACTGAGGAAGGCTCAGTCGCTTTGCAGGGCCTGAGTCTCCATCTTGGCCTCCTCCCCGCCACGCCCCCTAGACCGCAGTGATCTGTCCGTTCCCAGCCCTAGCGAGACAGCTGGATACTTCAGCATCTTCATGACTCCTAGCGCGGGTTTTGTTTCTTCGCTTCCTGTTCACCGGGTGGAGTTTGATCTGGAACCCCTGTTCCCTACCATGGTTCCCAACAACCCTGCTATTAAGCGGACCCACCTATGCAGCCAGTAAACACACAGATGTCGTCCCACAGTAATCACTTCCCCTGATCAGGTCACACGGTATTTACACATTAAAGCGGAGCGGCCCCTTCTCCTGCACGCCCTGTAGTTAACTGAAAGCCCCGGGGGCATGTAGAGAGTCAGGATGTAATTATCTGAGTGGGAATTTGGACAGCAGCCTGGGGCTAGCCCCCCTCCAGCTCCTGGCTATAGGGCTGTAATGAATACAAAAGGCTAGAGCCTTGTTTGTACAGGGGTCGCCCCCAGCAACATGGCGCCCCCTCGAGCTACACGGAGGGACCAGCTCCGTGAGAATTTCAGGGGAACAGAGCCCTCCACTGACTTGCCAACGCCTCTCTCTGCAGCACCCCAGTTTAACGCAGGACCAGATCACAACCCAGAATGGCTGTGGGGAGACCTCACTGCCTAAGACCCCCTCCAAGCTCAGTAGAATGACTCTGGACTCGCTTATCCTTTCTTAGCTTGCCTTCAGCAGGGACAATACACAACATCAATGCAGCCTCTTGCTGCAGGACCTGAGCCTCCAGGGGCTCGCAGAGCCAGATCCCCACCGTCTCCCTTGAGCAGGAAGACCTGAGGACTTAACCCTGATCTCTAGCATGGGTGAGCCCATCCCATGCAATCAGCATGAAGCCCTGTGTCCCAGCAACCCATCCCAGGTACCTCTCCTCTCTGGCCGGCCAGGCATCCGCACCCCTCCTCCGAAGAACATGTTGAATATGTCCATCGGGGACCCGAATCCTCCTCGGCCTCCTGTGCCACCTTCTTTCATGGCCCGCTCTCCGCCCCGGTCATACAACGCCCTCTTTTGGGTGTCCGACAGCACCTCATAGGCTTGTGAGATCTGCTTGAACTGAGGAAGAGAAGAGGGTTAGAGATGCCATCTGTCCCAGAAGGTGAGCGGCGCACAGGGGTCGCTGTCCTCTCTACCTACCCGCTCTCCTTCGCTGGGGTTCTTGTCTGGATGGTATTTCAGTGCAAGCCGCCGGTACGCGCGCTTGATCTCATCCAAGGTGGCGCCTGGCTTGACGCCCAAGAGGTCATAGTAGCCCGTTTCTTTCACCATCTTTCTCCTCTGATGCACTGCTGGAGGAGGAGAAAGTGAGTTCAAAGAGGGCCCCCTGCCAGTCCAATGCCACCGTGCCAGTGCCGCACATAGCCGCTGGCTCTCCCGAACTGCTGCACCCATTCAGATAGGCCCCGTGCCCTGAGCTGGCTGACTATATACCAGCCTAAGAAACCCGTATGACCGCCCAATGCTGCAGTATCTGAGCGTCTCAAAATCTTTAACCCCCGTGAGGCAGGGCTGTGCTATTATCCCCATGGTACCAATGAGGAAACCAAGGCAAGGAGAGGCTAAGGGACTCACTCAAGGTGGCAAAGCTGGGAATCAAACCCAGGACTCCCAAGTCCTAGGTTACTGCCCCAGGCAGGGGACATACCCACAAATGGGACTCTAGTGCTAGTGGCAGGATTAAGAGCCCTGGAGGCTGGACTCCTCTGTTTATCCAGACAGCAGGACATGCTCCCGCTCCGTGGATCTGCTGTCACAGCTGGGCCAAACACCAGTGGCACTGCGACCCCAAATGGAACGACCCCAGAGCGGGAAGCTGGGTCCAGCCCTACTGAACAGCTGAGCCACCACTGCAGGTTCATTCTGGCCCCGAGCCTCAGTTTCAGATTTTGCTGCCGGCAGCCCTGCTTCTGGCTTTGAAATCTACCAATTAATGCTGGTGACGATGGTGGTTTTGGCAACACGGATACCTACCCACTGGGAACTACGATAAGCCCCTCTCTGAATTTACTGCTTACACAAGCCACCAGGCAGGAATGCCTTTTCAATCTCTAGGGACCAGGGCTAACTGAGGACAGGTTATCTAGAGACGAAAGGCTCCAGACCCTGTTACTGACCCACCTAGTCCTCATCCTTGGCAATATGCTGGGAACAGACAGCATCTGCTGGCCTATGGACTGCTGCAGCCTGCGCCTTTAAGCACCAGGGTGTGGCATGTGAAGTGTGAAGAAGGCTCAGAATGGGGACACCTCTTCCTTCCGTGTTCCCCTATTTAATCTCTCTCCAAGCTTCTTTCCCAGCTCCCCTCCCCTCCAAAACAGAGCTGCTAAGCCTGTTTAGCACCTACTTCCACTGTTGGCAAGTGGAAAAGGCTCTTGGCTCAGGTAATTAAAGCAGACCAGCTTGACTGCTAGCAGCAGACTAGCCCAAGTCAGCTGTGCTGACAGCACCAGGGAGGAGCAATGCAGCTGACCCTGGGTGCTGGAAAATCCATTGCGATTAGGTTACCAAAGAGGGTTGAATAACGCAGCACTGGCAAACTTTGTTGCCTGATTCCGTAAGGAGCTGAATGCCTGCCAATGGGGTACAAGCACCCCCAGCTGCTCTGGAAGTCCACAGGCACTGAGGGTGCTCAGTAGCTCCCAGGAGATGCTCAGCTGCTGGCAGGCTCAGACCCTGCAGTGCTTCTGGACCCGCTCCCAGATTACTGGTCAGACAGAACCCAACTTTGACCGAGTTCGTAGGATTGCTAGATCTGTGCCCTTGTTACAGATCCCCGGCCCAGGAGGCCTGAGAAGGTGGAGGGCATGGTGTAAATTACATGCCCAGTAGCTTGGACAGGGTAAGTCTGAAGCCAGCATGAACTGTTCCCTTGACCCCCACCCCCATCCAATGCACACAATGCATTCTCGAGCTCATGCTCTTATCCTAAAGGCTGCAGCTGGAATCCTGCTTTGGACCAATTTAAACCGGCTTGGCACCAGTGAAGTCTTCCAAGTCCATGCGAAGCCCCCTCCATAGCAGGGTTAGAACCTTGCCAACTTCAGCCATTTTGAAACACAGTTTAAAGGGCAAAGAGAGCACAGTGCAGGCTACCAACTTCCTTCCACAACAGCTGGGGCCAGATGTTGGAAGATTCACCACAGACAGGTAAAACTGGCTTGCCCAGGACTAGGTATGAATGATGGTGAGGCTGCAGGATCAACGCCCTGGTGACAGGCCTGGCAATCCTCAGTTGTCAGTAGTTTCAGCAGGACAGCATCTAATAAGATCAAAGCTCCACCATCCTCCACTTGCTGGAAGGAGTTTGCCCTCACTCCAGAGCCTCCTGTCTGCTGCAAATGAGGAGGGTCTTTCACTACTGTACCCCCCACCCCCTGCCTCTGTTTTTAGGGTTCCCTTCCTCCACAAATAGCTACTGCACCTCTGCTGCTTCTCAGCGCTCTTCTGAGCAGCAGCACATCCAGATCACCAACACAGGGCTCTGAACAGCAGTTGTGAAACTGACCGAAATCTTGTTAATTACAGGGTCAGCAAAGCTCCCAGCCCCAGCAAGGAGCCTTCTGTCTGCAGACTCAGGCACACCAGGCTGCTTTGTTCATACTTGGGTGGTTTTTCTTTGTAACTTTAATGGCTGGAAAAGTCTGTTCAAATGAAAGCAGAAGGTGCTGCAGATGCTGCTGGGAAAGCACCTTCAACTCAGGGGGTTGGGGTTTTTTCAAGATAACACTGGGAGTATCTTAGGACAGCTCTGCCAACAGGTGCTCGGAGACTATGGTGCTGAGGGCCAGATAAGAACCTAAATAGAACAGAACATCCTTCTCTCTCCACAACAGAGACCCCGAATACTTGCAGCACAGCAAGCCCTGCAGAAAGCACAGCGGGTTCAGCAGCTCATAAGAGTTCAGTCAAGCCAGGCCAGAATTTTCCTTCCATACCACCGTAGAGGAGTCTATGGGCTTGACTGCTTCAGCATTAGCTCCAGTATTGACCCTAACTTGATGCCCATCCACATACAAAGATTTTTCGCTTGAGCTAAGTGGCGCTTTAAACCCATGCTGGGGGGTGGGTAGCTGAAGCTGGAGTGGTGCTGACATAGTGGGGACTGTGTTCTGCTCGAGTTATTTCACAGTGCGGCTGCTCTCACTTGAGCTAGGCTCACTCAGGGTGGTTCAACCCTTCTATGGACGCACTTATATCGGTTTAAAACTGGCTACGTCAGTTTAACTCATGCGTGTAAATCTACCTACAGAAGCGAAACCAGTATAAGGGTACGTCCAGACTACCCGCCGAATTGGCAGGTAGCTATCGATTTATTGGGGATTGATACATTGAATCTCGTCTAGATGCAATATATCGATCCCCAAACGCATTCCCGTCGACTCCAGAACTCCACCAGGGCGAGTGACGGTAGCGGAGTCGACAGGGGGAGCCACGGCCGTCAATCCTGCGCTGTGAGGACGGGAGGTAAGTCGAATTCCTGTAGCTGAAATTGCGTATCTTACATCGAGCCCCCCACCCCTAGCGTAGACGAGATCTTAGAGAGTTTGCACGCAGTTACACCAGTTTAACTAAATCTGCTTAAAAATGCACCTTTAATTAAACAGGGGCAACTGTGTGCCTAGCCCAGGCCTTATTCTAGTTTCAAATGGGAAGCAACACCACCGTACAAAAGCATTTCTTATTGGGGGCCTCAGCAGAGACAGCAAGGGAAAGGCAGGGGTCAGGGGTGAGATGCTAGCAGGACAGCATTGGGAAGCACATACTGGTGCCAGCAGTACTGTATCATTTCTGGGGATGAACGAAAGATCTCAGTTTCCAGGGCTGTCAACTTGGAGAGAAGTTAACTAAGTCGAGGTAACTCTGCAGTGAAGTCGAGCCCTATGGGGAGGGGAGGCACCGGTGAAGAACGAATCTTCGGAGCAGGGGTAGCGTCAACCAGCCTCATCCCTGACCCTGGAAGGGCGCTCAGTCCCCCTGGCTCATTCGGACATTGGTCTCTCTGCTCAGGGTGCCAACAGGGAGTGTGATGGCATTGCACCCTGTAGTGCTTGGGGCAGGGTGCGGCTGCCCTACTTTTCCCAGCCGCCCTTAGCGTGGGGTGCTAATCTCTGGGGTGACACAGCCCTGACCCTACCTCGGGGTGGGGTGGGGGGCATTTGGACTCTGGGATGGGGGAGGGACTCAGGCATCTAGGGACTGACTGGCCAATCAATCCCTAGGGTGGGAGAGTAACCCAGGCAACCAGGAGGCTGTCTAGGATTTCCCCCAACAGGGTATCACTCCCTAGGGTGGGGAAAGAACCCAGGCATCCGGGAAAGGAGGGGTGGGGGAGCTCGTCTCTGGGTGTCCCAGCGGGGAGAAGCACGTCAGTCTCTGGGGTGGGAAATGGACCCAGGCATCTGCGAAGAGTGTAAATCCATGGGGGGGGAGGGGGAATGTGAACCCCACAGCTCCCACAGGAGAAGGATCCAGGCATCCGGGAGGGCTACTCGGGGATCGCAGACCCGGGAGGGGACGGACCTAGGCGTCTGGGGGGCGGGGAGGGCTACTTGGGAATCGGAAACCCGGAAAGGGAGGGACCCAGGCGTCCGGGGGGAGCTGCTCGGGGATCGCAGACCCGGGAGGGGAGAAACCCAGGCGTCCGGGGGGGGGAGAAGGGAGGGAACCCATGGGTGTCCGGACAGGGGGGCGGGGGGCTACTCGGGGATCGCAACCCGGGAAGGGGAGGAATACCCAGGCGTCCCAGGGGGGGGGAGGAGGGAGGAGCCAGGCGTCCGGTCGGGGGGGGGCGCTAATCGAGATCGCAACGACACCGAAGGAGGAACCCAGCCTTTTATCCGGGGGAGAGGGAGGACCCAGCGTCCTGGGGGGGCTACCACGGAAGCCACAGTCCATGACGGGGGAGACCCAGGCGTCCGGAAACCCAACTCACCACCGAAATAGATCTTCAGCTCTTCCAGCCTTCTCCGCCGACGTCCTGAAATGCCCGGACACCCCCTCTCCACCCATGTTGCTGCAGCCCAGCCCGGGATCACGCCCCTCACGCTCCCCATCGCCCATTGTCGCCTTTCCCCTCACAGCTCCGCCTCCAGGGGTTGCCCCGCCCACCTCTCTCCAGCTACCTCATTGGGCTGGCGTTTCACTGGGCTCGTCTACCTCCCCCCTCCCAAAGGGGAGCGCGGACCACCGCGCCTCATCCCTTTCCTGATTGGCTGCCTGGCTCGCCTTATACTCCCTGCGCCATACCCCCAGCCTGGCGCCGTCCCTGCCCCCGGGCCATGCGCTGCTCTGATTGTCAAGAACGGCTGGAAAGTGTCCGCCAATCGCGGGAAGGGTGGCAATTGCAAACTGCCCAGAGCAAGGGACGTGGAAGGGGAGAAGGAAAAGAGAGGGGCAGGAAAGGGGAGAGAGAGGGAGGGAGAAGAGAGAGGGAAAGGAAGAGGGAGGGGAAAGGAAGAGGAGGGAGAGAGGGAGAAGAAGAGGGGAAACGAGAGAGGAGGAAGGGAAAGGGAAATGAGAGGGAGGAAGGAAGTGCGGGGAGGCGCGAGGAATGGAGAGAGGATTACGGCCACTACACGTAGGAGAGGAGATAGAAGAGAGGAAGGAGGAGGGGATCCGAGCGGAGTGGGAGAGGAAAGCGAGCAGGGATAGCGAAGAGAGGGGGAGTGGAGAGAGGGGAGGTCAAGTACCAGTAAGCAGAGGAACGACAGACGCGAGGGTAATCACGCACGGGATGACGTGCTGGCAGTCACCTGTGGCGCCGGCTACGCAATCTAGCGGGTGGTTTGTGGTGGGTGGTGCGTTTGGAGGGCAAGGGATCAAAAAAAACCAAAGGGAGCTGTGGTTTTCTGTGATCAGAGGAGCAATGGGGCTTGGCATTGATTCTCCGGCATAGGGATGGCCAAGACGTGGAAGCTTAGGCCAATACATTTAATAGCTGTGGCGCTTGCAAGAGGCAAGAGCGCTTAATGTAGCTCAATTATGCAGACAGGAGAGTATCCCGTAGGCATCATAAAAACCAGCTCAGGGGATGACTAAGGCCAAAGACCCCACGCCACGGCAGCCAGACGATCCGGATATTATGGCAATCGCCGAACACTTTTTTTCCCCCTCCCACCTCATGAGTACCCAATTTTTCCTTTCTTCCTTCTCCTTCTCATCTGGTCACCCTAGGTGTGGCATAAGTTTGCCAGCATAAGGGCTCATGTTCACAGCTGCTATGTGGCAGAGATGCTGCTCCCTACCAACATAGCTAAATACCTTTCGTATGAGCTGGTTTAATAATAAATAAAAATTGATGCCTACGGGAGAGCTCTCCTGTCTGCAAATGTGGCTACATATAGCGCTCTTGCCTCTGACAGCAGACACAGCTTGTAATGTATTGCCTAAGAATTCACAATGAGCTTGCTGAGTATCTTGTGGGGCCTGATCCCAGCCCGGGAGACTCGACGAACGATAAGACCAAAGCTCCCATTGGAGCTCAGTGGCTGAGGATCGAAAATCAAGCGGGATTGCGTCGATAAGGAGACGGACCACATAAACACTTGAAAATGCCAACTGACAGTATTGGCTTCAGTTGCTGGAGTCATCTCTCAGACCTATGATGAGCCAACGCGGTAGCCAATATTCCATCTCTGGCAGCAAAATGGGTCCCTCACTGGCAAAACCCTGTGTGGCCCGAGAGAATGTGCGTTCGTGAGCGTTTGAGAATGGGAACATTCCCAGGGGAAATGCACCTGATGCTTATCCTATGTTTTCGACTCATTTCTGGTTTCCCCACCCATGCTAAAGGTGTGAGTCCCCTCAGGAGTTCCAGAAGCGAGCCAGAAGGGAAGGAAGGACCGTTACAAATAAAGAATAATTGTCAGGAGGTGATTGGCCCATCTGGGTGATATAAAATCATATTGAACACAAAATTACTTTTTCCAGCTAAACCGCTGCTACACAGTCATTATCGCATCTGCACTACTTCTCATATGGTCATTGGCGGCAGAAGACGGCCTTGCAGGAGGGACTTGATATGCCAGGGTAGTGGAGTGGCCTGACAGATGAGCTCAGAAAGACACTCCACGAAGCGAGGCCGTAGTGGAAGAAGAGGCAACAGAGACATGCCATGAGAAGCTGAAAGACTGGCTGCTGGGTACCCACAGGTGTAGAGCTGCCCCGGCAGCCAAACCTGTCAGAATGGCATAGGAGCGATTTGGGAGGGAGGCAGGGGCATGATAGTTATGAGTGGCTGTAGGGCTACTGACGACGCAATGCCTCCGGAGGTAGACGTCCTGCTGTCCTGACACAGGTACCGGTGCTGAGTCAGGATCCATCATGTTCCATGGCACTCCATTTCGCCCTATTCACTCCAGGCATATTCGAGGCTGGGGAAAAAAATGAGCCTGTAAATTATAAAAGTATACAATGGTTCAAAAGTTAAGTGAACCTTCCAGTATAACCTCGGCCTTATGCCTTGTTTTTGCAGAAGGCAAAAGAATAAGCCCGATTGAACAGTGGAGGGATTTTGGCAGGACTGGAGAGCCTGGATTCGCTTCCGCAGTTTATGTGAGTGTCAGACGACACAGCAGAGGTGCACAGAACCACGAAGAGCTTGTCATGCGGCTGCGTGGGATCTAGCAGGCACAGGTTGTGCGACACTTTCAGACAGTCCATTGCTTCTGTCGCAGTGTCTGTTGGCTGCATACAGCTACCATGCCGAAGCCCCTCCTTGGTAAATGAATGCCAGCGTTCAGTCCATCCATTCTGCACAGCCCTCCTGCACCACCTTGTTATTAGACACAATATGCAGGCACAAATAGAAGCTTTTCCATTCTTATCTCTGGTTAACAAGGCTGTTAAATCATTTCGCTGCTCTGTTTCTATCACAAACAAGAATTTTGTATGACCGATATTGGCCAAAGGCATCTGTTTGAAGTAGTTCCTTAATCTCCAGTGCTAGACAAACAGTTTACATGGTATCAGCTCTGCTGTAGAGTAATTTATTGCTGGTCTATTTTTAGCAACATCTAAGTGCTTCAATATATTTTAAACAGGTTCTATGGATTAAGGGAACTAAATCCTCACCGGTATAGAAGGTAATTTAGGTCCGGATCCTGCAAAGATTACTCAATGTTTTACACATTGCAATAGCTGAAGTGATTTCAATGGGGCTACACAACAGCGTGGTAATAAAGCTTTAAGTGTATGATGCTGTTGCAGATGTGTGGCCTATGGTATTTTTTTTTTGGCCCACTTTATGAATATTTAACATAAGATGATGTGAATTAAGAATCGCATCTCTTACCCACCAAGCAATTGAACTATTTTAGGGCACATTGGAGTACAGTAAAATTAAAAATCATTCAAAAAATCGCATAATTGCTAGAAGTGACTGTAGCACAGCATATGGGAGAATGGCAGCTATTTGCTTATACATTAGACGTAGGAATAACCGGAACGTCAGAATTATTAATGTTGAAACGGTCGTAGACTGTTTGCTTCTTAATGGCTACCGGTATACACTAAATCATTCATGTAACAAGCCACGTGCTACAATGGGACTTAAAAGGGGTTTTAAATATGTTCGCGAACCATCAGCTTGGATAACGCATTGCTGAGGGATTAACTTTGGCCTATAGGAAAGGTGGCTTTATATAATTGATGTAGCACCCGCAGTGGAGAACTGAACCGAATTCTCCCGATCGATATGCTAACAATGAGAAGCAGGTGTGAACCACTATCCCGTAAGTAACGCCCATAAAAGGCTGTTTCGAGTGGGGGTTTTGAGTCGACATGATTTAATTTTGATGGATTATTGGTGAAGCAGCTGTGAGACCAAGAGCTGGAGTCCCGTCCTGGCTAGACCTCCAATGTGAAGTTAAACTTTGGCCCAGTATCATCTTTCAAATCTACACTTCTCCATCTACAAGCACCTGTATCTTTCCATGTGATTTTCAAGGGAGTTGGGGGCACTCCACCATTCACTGGCTACTAGGGTGGCCAACTGTTTCTAATTGCACAAAAACGAACCCTGAACCCATCCTCTGTCCATCCAACCGTGACTCCAGACGCAGCCCAATCATGAAGGCAGGAATTCAATACGGACCTTACTCTGTAGACACAGACTAGGTCCCACAGCTGACGTGAGCATAGGCATGTCGGCGCCTTACTTCCTAACACATCACGGTCCACCGTCGCCACTCCGTCCCTGCCGACGCTTCCGGGCACCCCGGCCACGCCCTTCCCGTGGCCTGCCGGGGCACGGACCTCCACTCCGTCCGGGGGCGCCCCCTTCTCGGAGTGCACTTCCCCGCCGTGCCACTTTCCTCACTGGCGCACCTTGGCTTGCTGCGAGCGCGCGCCCTGTGCTTTTGAACCGCGAGCTCATTTACACCTGGTCTGAGGCTGGAGGACAGAATTGTCCCTGTCCAGGGCCAGCAACCGTCTGGGACCTGGGCAAGACCTTCTCAGACCGATCGTGGGTGACTGTCCCATTGCAGCTAGATGCATACTTTGGCATCGCAGAGGATAGTGCACATAACAGATGGAATGTTAAAGGAGAACAAAGAAACGAAAGCAGAGGAGGATAAGCACGCATAACACGTAATTTTAAAGCGCCGATCAGCAAGAAGCATGGACCTCAGGGATGGAGGGGAAAATGCGAAACTTAATCCTTGCCTTGATATAGAAAGAAACGGAAGGTTGGCATACGTATGGGAGCTGGGAACGCGTATTCCTGTGTGTGGAAAGTACGGGGGAAATATGCAGAAGTATGTTAAAACCTAAGCAACAGGTATCCAACCTCAGCAGGAAGACAGCTAGCACAAAGAACTTTGGAGAAGGATACCAGTGGTTGAGCATTGGCTTCTAAAGCCAGGTTAGCAATCTGAGGGACATGTAGGAACTGAGGTAAATCTGTTGGCTGTTGCTTTGAAAGCAGGGTGTTGGACTAGATGACCTTCTGAGGTCCCGCCAACCTTAAATCTTACTATGATTGCCAACACGCTAAAATGGCCTCTGGCAATGGGAATCTGGCTTTGTGAACGTGGCTGTACAATAGGATTGATGAGCAGATACTTAGTCCTCAGGCTTAAGACGGAACCCCCAAGAATAATAAGTGGTGGAGGAAAAAAGGGAAATATTGATAAAAGCACAGCAGCCAGTCAATATTTGGAGGCCATTTTAGGACAATGGAGAGGTCATCAAGTACAAGATGAATCTGATTTCTATGAGCAGTTCCCAAGGCCTAAAGATAAACTCTTTGGCGGCAAGGACTGTCTTTTGTTTTGTGTACGTAACAGCACCTTGGCACAATGACAGCGCCTAGGCTATGAAGCTGAGCTCCAGGGTGCAACCGGCAATACAAATACATGCTGTAGGAAACCCGAATGGCAAGTTCCCCCACACTGTGATACACCGCGGCTTACAAACACTCCTGCTATGATTGTCACCCGGTCATCGAGGTGAATTCCATTTAAGACAAGGAAAGGAAATTCTGTTCTAAGGTTCAGGTTGGGTTATTCAACACACCCATTTAAAAACGCCCAACAACAACATAGGCTTGATTGGCTGTGGAGTCACTCACACCTGTGCAAGAAGCGGTGGCTTGGAACATATGCTAAGTACCATTTACACCCAGCTGGGCACTGAATCATGGCCAGCTGTGTTGTGACAACTGCCATAGTGACACCGTCCAATAAGATTCAAGCTTCCCGGCTGCACTGATCCTTCAGGGGGTCCTAATGCTCACTGTTGAGCGTATTCCAGGAACAAGTACGACCATTCCCAGTCGTCTACAGTGTGGCTAGATCCCCTCCAGTTAGCATTGTGGGGCATATCCATGGTTCTGTGCTGCCGCTCTATGATTTTTCCACCAGATAAATTAATGGAGAAACTGTCTGTCCCTGGCACACTGTGGGAGAAATTGTGGGCGGTGAGGGTCACTGGATCATGGATGACTTTGAGCCTGCAACTCCACGCATAGTGGGTGGTTACCACAAGTGAAAAGGTGGAAGTTCTAACCCTAGCCCCAAAGCCACCCTGAAATAGGTCAGAGCAAGGTGCTGGGCTGTGTATTGGGAGGAGGGACTAAGGGCAATACTGGGTAAGAGCCTGAGATAAAATGCATGTAAGGACATATGGCTCAGAGAGGAAACATATTGGGTATTCTAGACTAACTAATGCATCATTAAAAAATGATCCTGTTGTGTTAAAGGTTCAGTAATAAGGCAATATCCATTTTGTATAAATACCCCCCTTAGGCCACTGGAAGGGGCTTCCTCCCTTTTGGCCCCAAGATTGGCAATACAGGTGCCGAATGGGATGACGCAAAATTGTTAGTATACCTGCCTGAATGTTTCCTCGTTATTTACAGTCTCTTTTAGTCTAATATCCCTGAAACTGCTAGACCAGGTGTCAACGCAATCAGAGCAAGAACCATACAACTTCAATGTCTTAACAAACGTGGTAACTCCGTCTGGGAATAGTGCAGAAATGGTGGTGCTACTAGATAGATTTGCCCTGCAAGTTCTAATTGCGGATTTAAATATAATGATGTTGAAAACATTTCATATGAGAAGTCCCTGGTACCTAATGGCCTAAAATAGTCCTGTCACATTTGAAAGAACGACGGCAACAGATTCAAATGTAAAACCATCTACAAAACCCAAAAAACTGCCGAAGTTATTCTTTCTTTTCTTGTTCTCGGCTGGTTCCTGGTTGAAGTCATTCCTGTTAACTGTTCAAATGAAAACGATAAGGGGTGTTTCTAATTCAACTGAATAACAATGACATTCCAAAGTCAAGCTGCCGAGGGTAAAAAGAGATCAGTACCGGGGAGTTTCATGACACATGCTAGGGTTGCTTTCGGAGGAATACCTTGAAGGGGAAGGCAGAGATACAATCTCTGACTCTTCTGTGAGTTGGGGCCTGCAGGGCAGGCCGCATCGTCATTAGTGTGTCCACAGTCCGTGGATTCAGCAAGTGAGCTATCCGTATTCCTTGAGAAGCACAAGACCTGGGGCATAATTAACCATGCTCAGTTTGCGACTTCACAACCAGATTGATCCTAAATTCACATGGCCTTGGCACCAGGGAAAGAAAAAACCCACCCCTGTCAGACAGGGCCCGCAACTTTCGTTCTTGCTTCATTCAGGGCTGTTATCACTGTAGCAACCTTCAACATCTGCAGCTTTCTTCTGGCTACACAGAGGGGATTATGGCTCCCTACCATAATATTATGGATTCACATCTGCCTCTTCGGAACAGATCTTCATATAGGCGATCCAGTCCGCATGGAGTACTGCTGAATATATACCTTTATTTCATGGGCTTTGCCAAGCACCCATCAACGCCTAATGAAACAGGGGAATCAATGGGGAGTGCACAGTGTGTGCGCAGCCCGGAGGCTTGAATCCTGACTGAAATGGAGGAGTTTTGCCATGGTTATGGCCTTTAGAGATTAAATTCCAGGTGATCAATAATGTTGAATAAGTTCGGCAGCAGAGGGTTTATAAATAGTGTTCGAAGAGGGACTGTGAACTGGTAGCCGCTCATCCGTGAGCCATTGTAAATGCTGTTCACTGCAGCTCCAGGTAAACATTGTGCGGACAGCATGAAGGAGCCAAGATTTACTTCAGTGCAAGCTACCGCAGGGTTTGTGACTGTGCCTGCCGTTCCCAACTAACATCAACAGAGTGCTTGAACGCAGATTGGAGGGAAGGCACAAGAAGAGACCAGATGGCAGATGTCCTACTTTCAGCCCTTTCCAACTCAGAGTTCCCCATCCAAAGCGGCGAGAGCTTCTGGACGTCCAACTATGGCTGGTGGTATTTTTTAGAAGCCAATCAACTCAGTGGTGACGTGTTAAGTCAGGCAAGTCCCAAACATCAGCCTGTAAAGTTACACAGAAAGCTCTGTGTGTAATAGAAAGGCTGTGAGCCTGGCGACTGACATGCTGGGCCAGAAATCCATCAGCCCTATCCAGTGCTGGAGTTTCTTTTAGAAAGATGTCTAGTGAACGTGAAGGAGTGAAATAAACAGGCTGCTGAATTGTCAATACACATTGACTTTTTTTTTCCCATAACTGAGGCAAATAAATTACCATTTGTGCTTCTATAGAGGCCTTCATTCGAGGATCTAAAGTGCTTTGCAAAACATTAACTCACGCCTGTGAGGTTGGTCCCTTTTATGAGATGGGAAGCTGAGGCAGTACTGTTTGTTCGTCAATGAGACAGCAGGTCCTGACCTTGCTAGGACCTTCTGGAAGCTAACCGTAGTGCAAATGATAGGAACAATATTAATTGCACCCCATGAGACTCGTGGGTGACGAGCATTCTGCAAATTGGGCCAAACCGATGCTCAAATGGGGACCCAAAAATGATTGCATCCTGAATTAGTGGCATAAATAGTTACCTCTTCCTCTCTGTGCATTCAGTTAACCACCTGGAAGACGGGATACTATTGTATTATTACCTCACCAATAAATAAAGTTTATTAACGCTTGAGAAAGGACGGTAGAAGTAGTTCTGTTCCTCGTTTTCCCGCTTCTTTTCCCCCTTCTGCCACAATTGCAAGTCAATCCTCCCTGTCTGGAGTCCTGCACAGCTGCACAAGCTGTATGCGTAGGCATGATTTGAAGTTTGGGATTAACTCATGTTCCTGTGCCAGCTGGGCTTTTGCTGATGCATCAGAATAGATATTTACGGAAGGTTCCCTCTAATTATCACTATTAATAGCTCCTTCTCGGAGCTCTGCAGGAATTAGTTAACAGATACGCTATACTTGTTACAGGTCATGAAATACCTACATTCATTCCTCTTGTGCAGGTCTGCTGTTAAATACGTGACATTATTTGCACAACAGTGCGCCTTGCCGACAGGGCACACAGCAGAGATCAAAAGGAACAATCTGACCTTGTCTCAAACCAGCTGATGCCGTTCTTATAAAATTACCCTGCTTTCCCTAAAGTTGTTCTCTGAATTGGTACAATGAAGCAGAGGGCAAAGGAACATCCGCATTGCATTGGGCTCGTTTGTTTCGGAGCAAGTGGCGTTATGTCCATTCTCCCAAAATACTTCCCACTTTCTAATGAGTTTTACATGTCACTGCTGTGTCTCACTTTTTCCTTTTGTTATTATATCACAGTACGATTAGGGGCCCAAACAAGATCAGGACATAGTGGCTGTACAAACTGTTTGTCCAAAGTGCTAGGTGTATCCACGATCCAAGAGATGACACAACGGGCCCAATAGGCTGCGTGAGTGGGAAGGAGTAACAAAACGAACTGATTTCAGAGTATAGCATGTTAGTCTGTACAGCAGACAACGAGTGAGTCTTGTGGCACCTTAGAAGACAACAAAAAATTTTTATTTGGGCATAAAGCTTATCATGGGATAGAACCCACTTCTTCAGATGCATGGAGTGGAAAATACAAGGAGCAGGTATAGACATTATTACAAGGATGGGGCGTTGCTTTACCAACGTGTAAGGTGCAGTATAATGAGATAAATCAATTAACAGCAAGAAACCAAGGAGGAAAAATAACTTTTGAAGTTGTAAGAGAGTGGCCATTACGACAGTTGACAAGGTAAGTACAGTAGGGAGAAATTAGTAAGTTGAGGAATTAGGTTTAGGTTTGTAATGACCCAAAACGCTCCCAGTCTTGTATTCAGGCCATAATCTGATTGGTATCCAAGTTTACAATTAATACAAATTAATTCATGTTGAGTTCTGTTTTTGAAAGTTTTTTGTTGAAGAATTGCCACTTTAGGTCTGTGGTGAAAAATTCACAACTCACCACCGCCATATATCTTGTGGTTTCAGATGCCCGGATACAGAAGAATGCAGACAATGCAAAGGGGAAATGTTTCTCCACTGCGTACATGTGGCTGTTCAAGGCTCTGGAAATGCAAGTAACTATCCATCCCCAGCAGGGCATGGAAGGCCCATCGTAGTCGGCTAGATAAAGCAGGCAGAAATTCAAAGAATACTTTGATCACCAAAAATGACAACTTAGAGAGAAAATTTCCGAAAATGGCATGTTGTCAGGAGAAATCCCATTGACCATTATATT